>NW_022437115.1:275615-412585 GCF_009761245.1 Sapajus apella | reverse complement strand
CTCTTGTTACCCAGGCTGGAGTGCAATGGCGCGATCTCGGCTCACCGCAACCTCCGCCTCCTGGGTTCAGGCAATTCTCCTGCCTCAGCCTCATGAGTAGCTGGGATTACAGGCACGCACCACCATGCCCAGCTAATTTTTTGTATTTTTAGTAGAGACGGGGTTTCACCATGTTGACCAGGATGGTCTCGATCTCTTGACCTCGTGATCCACCCGCCTTGGCCTCCCAAAGTGCTGGGATTACAGGCTTGAGCCACCGCGCCCGGCCGCATGTTCCTTTTTAAAGAAGCAACAGGCACCTTCCCTGAGACAGGAAGAGGCTTTGACTGAGAATCACAACCAAGAAGGTGGCCATGATGCAGTGGGTGAGGCAGCACGGGGCTGAAGAGGGACGGGGCACAGGAGGGCCTCGGCACCAGGACTTAGTCTTGTGAGCAAATACATGGAATGTGCTGCTTTCACTGTTTATCGTCTGCGTGCTGCTCCAGAGCAGGAGCCTCATGAGGACAGGGGCCTTTGTTTGCACATAGTAGGCCCTGCATAAATATTCCTTAATGAACTCCGTGATATTGTGAATGCAGGAAGTCTGGAAAATTCTCAGTAAAGCTATGGCAGAAATGAAATTTTATGCTTTTCTTATGGGAAATGTCAGACAAATTAAAATTTGTTTTCAAAAGCAGAACAAAGAGTAATTCTTCTTCCCCTTCCCCTGTGTGTCCACCATCAGCTCCCACCCTTTTCTTTTTATTTTAGATGAAGTCTCACTCTATCGCCCAGACTGGAGTGCAGTGGCACAATCTTGGTTCACTGCAACCTTCCGCCTCCTGGGTTGAAGTGATTCTCCGTTCTCAGCCTCCTGAATAGCTGGGATTACATGCGTGCACCACCATGCCTGGCTAATTTTTGTATTTTTAGTAGAGATGGGGTTTCACCATGTTGGTCAGGCTGGTCTTGAACTTGTGACCTCGTGATCTGCTTGCCCTGGCCTCCCGAAGTGCTGGGATTACAGGCGTGAGCTACCACGCCTGGCCTAGCTCCCACCCCTTTCATCTCAGGGCCACCCAGCTCCACCCCCATCCCCTTCATGCCAGCCCTACCACCAGACCCTTTCATCCACAAATGCCTCAGACTGTCCTTCCAGACAACAAGGACCTGCTGACAAACACACTCACATTCTGAGTATAGGGTTCTTGGGAAAATCCTCGTGCTAAACGTCGACTTGCTCTTTCTGCAAGTGAATACCTGTTTGCACTAATCATGATGGACAGTGTTTCACAAATACTAACTGCACCCTTTCTCCGCTGCTCAGTCCCATGTGTCACCTGTTGCCCAAGATTTTGTTAAACGTGCAAATTCTCATTGGGGTGAGGGTGACACTCTGCATTTCTGATTCCAAGGGGCTCCAGTCACTGGGCTGTGACCTGTCCTTTCAATGGTGAGGTCCTGGCATGTTATCTCAGGACACGTAGGCAGGGCCCATCTCCACAGAGCCGGGACCTTAGGAACATGCGCACAAGCATGGGAAGAGACAAGAGACCGGCTTCTTGGAAAACATCAGAGTCCAAGGTGTGCTCTGAATGATGATTCTGGGGCCAAACACATTTGAGAAACCCCACGCAATGCAAGATGGAGGTCTACTCTATTAATCGTGTCTATGCATTTATTTGGCTAAAATTTCCAGTCATATCATGGCTTGGCTTGGAATTCTCCAAAGCCTTCCCATGAGCTCGTCACCTCAAGAGTCACGTCACGATTCATATTCGGATACTGAGAAGCGGAGGTGTCCATGAGAAACAGTTGTTTTGAGCTTTTCTGGATCAAGGGTTTCCCTTAAGTATCTGCCTACAAAATCCTCAAGGAACACCGAGCAACACTGTGGGGACCAGATTCAGAAAATGCTGCTCCAGGACTTTTACACAGGCCAAGCCCACGTGAGTGGCCTCCTGGAACTGGAGTTCCCTCCCTGTCTGTAGAGCCCTCACCCAGGTCTCTCACGCACCTGCCTCTCTGCACCATGTGTCACGGTGAAATGGGCCTGTCTTCACCCTGCAAGCCTAACCTGCCCACGAATGCCCGGCAAACCTTGTGGTGGATGCCTTGGGGGCTACAACCAGATGGCGTGGCCAACAAAAAGAGGGACAGTGCATCTGGTCAAAAAGAGGAGGGTCACAAACCACATTTTGCCTCCACATCAAAATTCTGCCCCAATGACTCCTCCTATCACTACCCTGAGCATAGGAGAAGCATGATCACAGCAGAACCCATCCCAGCTCCCCTGCACCACAGCTCAACGTGACCCAGGGAGACGCTGCTCAAAGGTCCTGCTGTTAGGATGGGAGTGTCAACAACACAACTGCTGTGACCACCCCTTACTTCTCCACAACGGTGCCCGCACCACAGCACCTCACAGCCAGTGAAGGACACGTGACATCCCAGCTTGGCTCGGGCTGCCTTCAGAGACCCAGCTCTGTACCCAAGACCAGGGCTCCCAGTTCAGACGCCCACAGAGCTCAGCTGTGACTGAGTCTGCCATTAAGCATGTGGGGACCGGAGCCGGCACAGCATCCCCAGATGTCTCCATCCTCAGTAGTCAAGAGATCTGAGTGTGCACATGCTGTCTCCTGATCTTCCACTCTTGGCAAATAACTCTTACTAACCCACAGGTGTGCGGGAGGGTTGGTCGTTAAGTGCAGGTGTGAGGTCAACGCACTCACCTCTGCAACATCAGCCAGGGACCTGGACACAAATGAGTCCCTTGAGTTTCCATCCAACAAGCTGGGGCCAAGCAAGGATGTGCCACTGTTGGTCCCGATGGGAGTGGGCAACATCTTCCGGCTCTTCTCTGGGGAGATGAAGCTTGCTGCACAGAAAAGACCAGAGGAGAACACCCTGAACCCTGCTTGGTCTGGACCAGTCCAGTGGAAGGGTCCTGGGGCTGGGCACCCGATACACCCCTTCCTGCCATGATTGATACCCAGTGGGCAAACGGGCCATGGGGGAAGAGGATGGACACATCCTATGAACTCTCCAATTTGTATTCAAGAATGTGCTGGGTGGCAGCTAGACCGTCCACTTCCAAATACCTTACTGACTACAGAAAGAGAGGAGCCAAGAGAGTGCCAAGACACCAGTTTCCTTTTCTCCCCTCGAGAGAGCCCGAGTGGGGAGGGGCCAGGCTAGCTGGACAGACCAGGAAGGCACACAGAATCCAGCATCTGGGGTCATAGGAATGTTCTAGGTCTCCACTGGATTGTGGGTTACCAGGCTGTACATGCTTGCCAAAGCTTGGTGAACTGTACACTAAAAATGTGCACATTTTCCCACATGCAAATTACACACAAAAATATTAACTCAGAAAAACATAAACACTTGAGAAGCAAACATGCCGACTGTCCTAGTGGGAGTTTGGCCGCAACAGAATGAGAATCCAGTGTCCTGCAGACCCCAGCCCCTGCTAGTCTGGGAAGGGAAACGGGAGCCCTTCTCATACACTCACCAAACAGGCTGCTGAGCGAGGAGTCAGTGGAGTCACTGGGGTACCACTGGGGGTCGTGGGTGGGAGAGGCGATCCAGTTTGGCTGGGGGCTGCTGGATGGGGAGGGAAGGCTCTTGGAACTGTCACTGCCATTCAGTTTTGCTGGAGAAAGAGGAACCCCTTCACCTGCCAACCAAGACCCCAGATCAGAAACGTCTTGTTGTGGAGTGGTGAACAGCACCTCACTTCCCCAGCCCACCATGGAAAAGGCAGCAGGAATGCAGGGCTCTGCCCTGCTGAACCAGATGGATGGCGTGACTCTGCAGGTAAGGAGTGCAGCACCTGCAGGACAGCTCCATGGGGCGGGAGGGCGTGGTGCACAGTGAAGGTAATGGCACTGGCGACCACGTATTCCACGAGTCATTTCACAGCACCCACAGCAGCCCTCTGAGCTGTACCTTATTCCCAATTTACTGCTCAGGAAAGGGAGGTTCAACAGGTTGGTGACCTGTCCAAGGCTACATGCTAACACACTGTGAACTCATGTTTCTCTGACCCCCCAGCCTGAGTCACACTAGTGACCAACAAACCACTGCTCCCAGGAGCTGTGTCCCAGATAGCAGGTGAGACCAAAGGTTCCAGGGCCCAGCCCAACTGCTTTGAAAGCTCTGCAAGACCTGCAGGCTGCCTGCTCAGATTCAAGATCAACTGTAAAAACACTTTCTGATCCCCAGGCTGAAGAGCGCCTTGTGGGGCCATCCCACTGTCTCGCCTGAAGGTCAGGAGCAAGCCTACCAGGCCATCAGCAGCCCAGGTCCCAGGTGCCTTATCCACCTACAACGTCCCTGCTGGAGGACAATTGGTAAAAATCACAGAATTCAATTCGTAAAAATCACAGTTCAATTCGTAAAAATCACAGAACTGGAATATTCCCAGCATGTGTGGCAGGTACTCAGGTGGGAGATCAACACCTCCTGATAGGAAGGGCTGTGGGTCTGCCCTGCCCTTACCATACTGGCCAGAACTGATGGCGATCTCGATGATGGAGTCACTTATGTGTGTGGCGGACTCGCCCTGGGACAGCGCATCCTCAGGCGGGCCGGGCAGGGAGATGTCAAGTAGAGCAGAGACGTCTGGTGGAGACAGCCGGGTGCTGGAGCTCTCTGACGAGGACAGCGGTGTGGAGAGCCCATTTTGGAGAGGGGCCTTGGGCAGCTCAGATAAGGAGAGAACAGAAGAGCCCTGCTGGGAGACAGGTATTTTTCAGACACAACCAGTCTATCAGAACTCACGACAAGGGAGGAAACACCAGGTGGGCAAATCAACAGGATGATGAGTGCTGCAGTCACCCCATCCTTCCAACTCAGGAATACGCTCGGGGAATTTATTCTCCCAAAACCACTCAATATGGCAGACTCAGAAGGCCAGGCCGCAGCGGCCTGGACCTGCTTTGACACCGCAAGAAAGAGGGTGGATGCTGGGGGAGTTACTAGCTGACAGCCTCCTCCTCCTCCCAGAAAGCTGAGTTTTTTCACAGCTTGTTCTGAATCAGCCCACCTTGGAGAGGGGAGGAGGGAAGTCTGAGGTAGGGGATAGCTGTATTCACATTTATCCACCCTGGGCAGCCGGCATAGCAGATGGAAGAACAGCAAAGCCACTGAGCAGTCCCAGAGAGAAGCCGGGCCACTGCAAGACTACAGGTGGCAGCTCAGGGCACTGGAGGGAGTCCTGGGGCAGCTGCTTTGTTCAGCAGCACACGAGGGCATTCTACCTGGAAACTGTCCGCCACTGGCTCCTGCTCAGGTCTCGAAGGGATGCTGACGAACGGGTCCGAGCCCTGCAGGAACAGCACGCCCATGAGCAGCTGCGAGGTGCATCGGACGCCACCCACACCCTCGCCTGCGACAGAGTTCCAGAAAGAGGTGTTCCATCCCCATGGCCTCTTAACAGTGGACGGACAGTAAACGGATAGGGGTCTAACGTCAAAAATGCTAAAAGGGCACTTTCAGGGCATGGGCCCTGTACTTGAATTTTTTTTGAGGCTTCAAAGAGTGAACTAAAGTTCCTCTATCAGGAAGTCAACTTTATAGCAGGCAGAGCTGGGCTCCCTGGAGTCTTAAGAGCATCAGCCCACCCCACCCTCCTTGGGGTGGCTCTGAAGTGGCCATGAGAGGCCAGAGAAAGCCGGTGCTTGGAGCGTCAGACAGGAGCAATGGTCAAGGCCATGCAGGGGGTTCTTTTCCCAGATGAAAAACATGCTCAGTGATGTCCGAGCCCAGCGCTGTGGGCTCACTGCTGTCAACTTGGTTACGGTCACTCTCAGATGGAGCTAGGTTTCCACATCGCCTTGGCTCTGGGTTCTCCAATGCCACATGGCAAGCCTGTCCCCACCTTTCGTCACAGAGCTTGCTCACACCATGGCAGCCCTGGTCTGGTGACTCTCCTCCAAAGGCAGAACAGGAGTCCAGTGTGATCTCAGCCACATGGCTTTGGTGTACATACCAGAAGTTGGTACTAAGGCTGAAAAGCCCATCTAAACATACTCACCCCCATGGCGGGGAGGGCGTCTCCATTCTGGTGAGCTCCAGTGGAGTCCTGCCCAGAGACGGCACCTGTCACCTCGTCTGAAGACAGTGGAGAGATGCCAGACAAGCCCTCGGTGTCCAAGGCAGGGAGGGGGTTCCCGGGGAGGATGCCGGCACTCGTAGCTGCTAAGTCGATAGTACCTGGCAACAGAAAGGACACTGCACATCTCTGCTCTGCTGACAACCCATGGTATGTCCCAAGAGGGCTCGGGGAACAGCTTCTCCCTCACACCTCATGTCAATGCTTGAGCCAAGGGTTTGGATGTTCTCGGTGAAGGGTAATGAGACATTATGATTTGGAGAAGAAAACATTCAAAAAACCTGGTCACAAAAACATCCCTCATAGGCTCACTCAGTGGCTGTGGCCATGCAGGTACAGACTTACTGGCCAGGTGACTCGTGGCCTGGGGTGGAAGGACCTTGGGCACGATCGGCCGAGACAGAGCTGCTTTGGTCAGAGAAGACTGGATGGGCCGGAACGAACCTCTCCCTGCGAGGGCGAGGGCAAAAGCAGACATGTCGAGCCCGCCCACCGTGCCCTCACAGCAGGACGGGGCCGCAGGGGGCTTCCTTTACAGCCACTGTTGGGAGTGTGGAAGCTGAGCCAAGCTGAAACCAGCGAACATCCCAAATGCTAATGTGAGGAGTCAGAGGTCACATAGGCCCCCAAAGTCACACAAGCTCTGGCACCCACCACTGTACCTCCCAGGAGCTACTGGAAGGCTGCAATCACCACTGTCATCCTGCGGAAATGGCTCTTTAAGGGTGACAAGCCCCTGAACTGAGGAACAGGCCCCGGGGCAGTCACAGCATCAGATTCTGGACTAAGATTCTGCCACTGCAATTTGGTTTTATCTTGCCAGGCTTTCCACAGTTGAAAATGGAAAAGTAGGCAGGAGAAAAAGCAATCGACAGCTGTATAAGGGTCTTGCAATATGTCAGTGAGAGATGTGGAAGTCAAGACTGGTAGAAAAGGTAAGTCACAGAGTATGTGTTTCACTAGAAGCCTCTCCCTGTGTTAAGATCTACTGCCAGGAGCCAAGGCCCCCCACTAAACGTACAGACTGATGGAAGCATAATCCACACACCCCAAGAACACATCCATTCCATAAAACAGCTGGCAAGATGTTACATACAGAGAGCACATAAGAGATGCTCCAGTAACTCAAACCAAGCCAACCGCCCCACACAGGGCCATCAGAGGCTACAGACGAAGGGGCACCCTCTGGACTAACTGCCTCGCCCACCAAGGCAGTCCGTGGCCCAGTACATAGGGCACATTAGGTATTAGTCAGTAGAATGAACAAAGGAATACCTAAAAATAAGCCATGGAAATAAGCACCTATTGTTTCCAAAGCCAAGGCCCTCAGGTGAGGAGGAGGGAAAAGCTACCCCAGAAAAGCTCTAGGTCCTTACCAGTTACGGAAGAGTTAGACAGGATGGAGAAGGAACAAACGTTGTGGGACTGGTTTTCTGACGGTCTAGGGAGCAGCGTCCTCTGTGGTAGAAAAATGGCAAACAAGGTGATGAAACTCCTATGCCAAAAGATGACTCCAGAACCAGGTTACATAGGAATGTCCCAAGGAAGAGGGTGCCTAGCATAGCCAGGTGGGGCTCTTTTTCCAGAGCCAATGACACAGGGTGTCTCAGACAGGTCCTGTGCACCCCCAGCCCCAGTTAGGTCCTCTCTGAAACAAACCTAGTTTTCCCAGGGAAAACATTTCCCAGGGAGGAATGTCAGAGTGATCCACTTTTTTTTTTTTTGGATGGTTTCTCATTCTGTCCCCCAGGCTGGAGTACAGTGGCACGCTCACTGAAACGTCTGCCTCCCAGGTTCAAGCGGTTCTGCTGCTTCAGCTTCCCAAGTGGCTGGGATTACAGGCACTCAGAACATGCCCAGCTAATTTTTGTATTTTTGGTAGAGACGAGGTTTCACCATCTTGGCCAGGCTCAACTCCGGCCCTCAGGTGATTCACCAGCCTCAACCTCCCAAAGTGCTGGGATTTACAGGCATGAACCACCGCACCCGGCCTGATCCACTTTCAATCCAAACTTTCTTTTAGATTTGGCTAGACTGCAACAAGTCATATAAACCTGTGTATAATCATTAGATACGGACTTTTTTTTTTTTTTTGGATATGGACTTTTATGAGTGACACCCCCCATTCTGGGCTTCCTCACATGGGGTGAAGAAAATAAAGTCACTGCCTGTAACACACAGGCACCAAAGGGCATGAGGCACCCCTTCACAGGGCTTTTGTGAGGGAATAATTAGGCTGAATGTGCTATGACAGGTTTCAGTGACAAGGACTATCTCGGAGAAACTGCGTTCATCACTGAAACTGTTAGTAATCAAGATAAAACATGAACAAAAAAGTGTTGGTCAAACTCCAAGTGTCTGAGGCACTCTGGCCTCCGGGGGTACCACTGCAGTTCTTTACCCTTTGAGATGCCCCAGGACACTGGCGCTGGAGAAACTAGACGGGAGGTGCTACTAGAGACAGAGGCAGGCTGTGGCCTAGGAGCACAAGCTTTCACCCAAGGCTACGCACTTTGTAGCACAGATTAGCACACTTTTTCTGTAAAGGAGCAGGCAGGAAATATTTTAGGTTTCGGGGTCCGTACTTGACCACACCCATGTGGAAAACAGTAGATAGTACAGAAATGAATAATCATGGCTGTGTACCAGTAAAACTTTATTTACAAAAATATTAAGTGGAGGGCCAGGCACGGTGGCTCACACCTGTAATCCAGCACTTTGGGAGGCCAAAGTGGGTGGATCACCTGAGGTCACGAGTTCGAGACCAGCCTGACCCACATGTTGAAACCCCGTCTCTATTAAAAAAAAAACAAACAAAAAACAAATATTAGCCAGGTGTGGTGGTGCATTCCTGTAATCCCAGCTACTCAGGAGACTGAAGCAGAATTGCTTGAACCCGGGAGGTGGAGGTTATAGTGAGCCGAGATTGTGCCATCGTACTCCATCCCGGGGGACAAGAGTGAGACTTCATCTCAAAAAACCAAAAATGTTAAGTGGAAAAGACCACATACTGCATGACCCTATTTATAGGAAATGCCCAGAATAGACAAATCCATAGAGACAAAAAGTGGATTCGTAGTGGCCAAGGGCTGGAGGTTCTGAGAAGACAATGTGAGTTCAAAGGTGCAGTGTTTCCTTTCTGGGTGAGAACATTCTGGGATTAGACCCCTGGTGATGGTTGTACAACCCTGTAACCACTGAGTCATATACTTTAAATGGGCAAACACTATGATATGTGAATTGTCTATCTATAAAGCTGTTTCAAATTAAACAAAACAACAGTCAGGCTGGAACTGGCCCCTGGGCCACAGCATCTTTCTTCCTAAGACCTTTCATGAATCTCTCATTTATAAACTCACTAATCTCAAGAGAGAAAGAGATTTCTAAGAGTCTAGACTACAAAAAGAAACCTGTGCATTAATCCGAAATAACACACATCCATAAATTTCTAAGGCCATAATTATCTCAGACTTCCCACCTCACTTCTGTACTATTTAATTATTATTATTATTATATTTTTTGAGACAGAGTCTCGCTCTGTTGCGCAGGCTGAAGTGCAGTGGCATGATCTCAGTTCACCGTAAACTCTGCCTCCAGAGTTCAAACAATTCTCTGCCTCAGCCTCTCCGGTAGCTGAGATAACAGACACCTGCCACCACATCCAGTTAATTTTTGTACTTTTAGTAGAGATGGGTTTTCACCATCTTGGCCAGGCTGGTCTTGAACTCCTGACCTTGTGATCCACCCACCTCGGCCTCCCAAAGTGTTGCAATTACAGGCGTGAGCCACCGCACTCAGCCTCACTTTCTGTACTTTCATGCCTCAAAATGCCAAGGTCTTCTTCTGAGAGGTCTCTGAGTCCCTGGATGTCCCTCAGGCATACAGCATCCTCGGGTCCTCCCAAGGAGCTCATGAGAAGCCTGGGCTCTGGCCAACACACATGTCTGCCAACTGCTCCCACTGACTAAATGTTAAAAAAAATAGGTGTTCTTATAGTCCATAAATACATCCCAGCCGGGCACATTGGCTCACACCTGTAATCCCAGCACTTTGGGAGGCTGAAGTGGGCAGATCACCTGAGGTCAGGAGTTGAGACCAGCCAGACCAACATGGAGAAACCCCGTCTCTATTAAAAATATAAAAATTAGGCCGGGCGCAGTGGCTCACGCCTGTAATCCCAGCACTTTGGGAGGCCGAGGCGGGTGGATCATGAGGTCAAGAGATCGAGACCATCCTGGTCAACATGGTGAAACCCCGTCTCTACTAAAAATACAAAAAATTAGCTGGGCATGGTGGCGCGTGCCTGTAGTCCCGGCTACTCAGGAGGCTGAGGCAGGAGAATTGCCTGAACCCAGGAGGCGGAGGTTGCGGTGAGCCGAGATCGCGCCATTGCACTCCAGCCAGGGAAACAAGAGCGAAACTCCGTCTCAAAAAAAAAAAAAAAAATATATATATATATATATATATATATATATATATATATAAAAATTAGCCAAGTATGGGGGAACATGCCTGTAATCCCAGCTGCTTGGGAGGCTGAGGCAGGAGAATCGCTTGAACCCGGGAGGCAGAGGTTGCAGTGAGCCGAGATTGTGCCATTGTACTCCAGCCTGGGCAACAAGAACCAAACTCCATCTCAAAAAAAAAATCCCAATCTGGGACTTTCTTTGGACTTGAATCCCTATAACTGTCTTTTCTGCAAGTGGTTTTCTACATTGTTGAAAGATTACCTATACTTCTGGGTACCATTAAGTTCACTATTATTACTTGTATTTACCCTACTCACAAGAGGGAAGGAAGGGGCAGGGATTTTCCCCCATTTGACACGATGAAAACCTGACAGAGGGAAGAAACCCCATGTCCCGGTTGGCGCAGGCAAGAGGCAGCACATTCAGACTTGACGAGAACCTGACCTGGACCACCAGTGGCTTCCGAAGGTGCCGGTTCCGCAGCTTCCGGGGCTTTGGCAGGAAGAAATCTGACTGCATCTGTAAGGGAGCAGTGCACGGCACCTGAAGGTATGCTCTCCACACCACAGGGAAACCCGTATGGGACGGCCTGGCCCCACACACTCACGCTGATGGAGTTCAGATGCTGGCGGAAAGTCAGCTCTGCATCTTTACTGGGAGAGAAGAGTTTGCCGTGTCGGCTGTTGGGTGGCAAGGTTGTTGGGACAGCAAAAAGGCCGCCATCTGAATCACTGCTTCCCGTGCTGGTGGGACCAGCCACCAAGAGGGGTCTTGGAGGGTTTCTCAAACCTGGTAGAGGAGAGGAAAGAATCACTGTGACGGCATTCACCTAGCAACAGGTCCAGGGTCAATAGAATTCTGTTGGGAAGAAAGTCAGAAAGACACTCTCTTGGCAACCTGTTTGGTTGTCTTGAAAGGAGATACCTCTATCTCAATCTCAGTCCCATATAAAGAATGAGTCTCATTTTTTTTTTTTTTTTGAGATGCAGTCTTTGTCACCCAGGCTGCAGTGCAGTGGCGTGATCTCAGCTCACTGCAACCTCTGCCTCCCAGGTTCAAGCGATTCTCCTGCCTCAGCCTCCTGAGTAGCTGGGATTACAGGCCCCCGCCACCACGCCTGGCTAATTTTTATATTTTTAGTAGAGACAGGGTTTCCCATGTTGGCCAGGCTGGTCTCCAACTCCTGACCTCAGGTGATCCACCCACTGTGGCCTCCCAAAGTGCTGGGTTTACAGGCGTGAGCCACTGCAACCAGCCTAAAACTCACCATAAAAATACTATGGGTTGAAAGCAAGTGAAACTGATGCCTTGGGAAACTGGTCATGCTTGTCTTGGGGTTTTATGAACCAGAAACACAATTTGTGATCCCTGAATTTTAATTATTTCCAGTACACTGCTGGGACGGGAGTACACTGTGGATTAGCAGGTTGCTCCACCGTTCTTTACAGGACTTGGGTTAACCTAGTGGCACCTCCCCTAACTAAAGGATTCTCTATTCTGATGTTAGACATGGGAAGAAAAGTAGAAAAAAAACAACCTTCACAGGGGTTTTGAACCACCAACTCAGCACATTAGGGAGGCTTTTCCTGGTCCCACGGAACAGACTCCAAAGTGACCAGACTGGCAAAGGCTGGCCTCTTGCCAACTTCTATACCCCAGGACTCCAAAGTCCTTGTGACAGGCCCTGGCATCTCCCTCCCCAGGAGGAGGCAGTAATTTCTGCACCTTCACCCTGTCAGCTAGAGAGTGGCAATCCGGACAGTGGGGCCAGGTCTCAGGTACACCTGTGCCCTTAGCTTTGGCACAGCCGCTGAAGCCCAGAATGACACCAACAGGGTGGACCAGGCACAGGGAGTGCGGCTGCCACAGCCTCACCTGAGGGGCATGGTGCAGAGCTGGGCGGGAAGGTCTTGCTGCTGCGGAGGGTGGCCTGGTTCCGAGGGCAGCGGGGGCTTCGAGAGCTGACGGTCACCACCTTCCCTGGGGGCGTTGTGGACTGCTCCTCCTGGGAGGTCCTCACTGTAGAGACAGTGTTTGCTTCCAGAGCCTGGGACAGAAATGGGCCAAACAACATCCAAACTTGGCACATGAGAAACGGCTCTGAAATATGCGCCCTGGAGAAGGCACGAGAACTTCATCAAGCCCAGAGAGCACAGTGTCATGATGGCAAAGGCTGGGGCCAGCGATGCCCAAACACTGTGTCCCTAGAGCCACTCGGCAGCTTGCCAGTTTTAAAAGTCACCCGTCAGGTAAGTAATGAAAACCACTCGCTTCCTCATAAGTACCTTTCCACATGCTACGGGAGAGATGGGACAGAAGGGACCAGCTGAAGTGCCAGCATGGACTGCAGAAAGAGATGCGGGATAGCAAGTGACAAGTATCAAGAGCTCAAAGCCATATTAAAAAGTCAGCACAAGACTGCAGTAGGCTGTCTGCTTGAGTCAGAGGAAGGAAATACAGGCAGGCTTTCTAGAAACAGATACAAGTACAGCTGAAGAATACTCTGCAGCGACGAAGCCCAACCCCGGGGGGAATGCATGCCCATGCCACAGCCCACAGAGCCTGCTGCCGTGTCGTGGGATCCCCGCCTGGCTCACCACAGAGATGCCAACACCGCTGGGAAGACTTGGCCAACATCCCAGCCTCTTGGCTCTCCTCACTCTCCTGAACACCCTACACATCCCACCTGGGAAACCTCCCTGAGGACTATGAAGCCCTCTGCCCCATGCTCTCAGCACAGCCCTGCCCGTCTGCTCACTCAGAACCTTCAGCCCCTAGTCCCCACAGCCCAGGCTTTCTCTGGGACTCTCCCACCTCATGACCCTTCCTACGCTGCCACTTCCACCTTCGACAGTGGCTCAGCAGCCCTTGGCATCTCTTGGTCTCTGGGGCTCGGGCCTTTAGGGGTGTTTGCTCATCACAGCTCTACCAGGCAAGCGACAGCACAGGGGCAGGGGACCCCACACCAGAGGTGCATCAGGCACCTAACTGTCTGTCCCGTCTGCCAGGCCCACCCCAAGTCAGCCTCTCTAACTGGCTCCCCATGGGGATGGGGATGCCCTTCTGTGTGGGATTTCTACCTCCTCTGTGTCCCAGGACTGACACCTGCACTCTCAGGAGCCTGCCCTGGCCCCTTCCTTGGGACACCTGAACGCAGGCACCACATCTCTCCATAGCCCCTACCATGAGACTGCCAAAAGCCAAACCTGAAGAGCCTTCTAAAGACGCTGTCTTGCTGGTCACCACTTGCTCAACCTAGCATTCTCTCCACATTACCCCGAGCCACTTTCACCCTCAGGCCTGGCCTCAGAGGCACCTGAGTCAGGCTCAGTCACCACCAACCCTGCAAGAATCTTCCCCGTAACCAGGCCCTGTGATGCTGCCCGGGCAAATGTGCACTTTCCTGCCACCTGCTGATGGACCAGGTCTCGGGGGCAAGCCACACACGGGCTGTGGGCAGAGGGCAAAAAACCAGCGGAAGGTGTGGTGGATGCAGGCAGAAGCAAGCACCACTCAGAAGCCATGAGGCGGCCTGTGCAGAGCAGCGAGTGGGTGGGGGCTCATGAGTGCCCAAATCCCAAGTCCCCCACCAGCACAGGGACATCCCTCACACACATTCTGACTGTGAAACAGCGCCCAGGGGCCCACAGTGACCTGCAGCTCCTGCCCCAGCCCGTCATTCCAGCCCCTCGCTCATGTCCAGCAGTTTGCCAGTGTCCAAACATGCCGTTTCAGGATGGTCTGCCATGAGACCTTGCTCTCTTGCACCCAGAAATCCTATCCGACTTGGAGGCGTAGGGTAGGATAACTCCCAGCAGCACCCCTTCTGCACCCCACCTGTCGGCTCCACCAACTGGCCTCCCTGTGGTAGGGGACCCTTTCCTAGACTCAGGGCCCACCCACACGCTGCAGGGACCATCCTATCTGGTCCCCAGCTCCACTCCTCCGCCACAGCACCACATCCCTGCTCTCCTCTGGCCTCGCCACACACCATCTGCACAGCAGCTAGGATGGTCTTTCTAGAGCAAGAACTACACCCGTCGTTCCCTCTGTGGAGACCTGTAACAGTGATTAGATAAGAAAGAAGGCTAGCTCAGCTCCAGGCCTCACTCTGTGACCCTTGGTCCTGTGCACGTTGTCCCCTCTGCTGCACACTTGGGCTTGGCAGACTTGCAGGAGCATGAGGGCTCACGAGGTACTGCCTGCCTGCTGGCTGTCTTCTTTCAAGCGCCACACAGAAGAGAACACCCACGCCACGCCACTCATCATTGCACTTCTGGCGCCATGTAGGGGAGTGGGGACACTCATCAAGTGCCCTAAGATCCCTACTCGAGGGAGAGGAACATGATCTGTGGATAGCCTATCTCCCGGATCATTTAGGTCCCTGCCTCTCCTCCTTCCTTGAGGTCCTGTGGGCTCCCTGCAATAGGACCCTCTCTCTCTTGTCTGGACCCCACCTGTGCTGGCCCTAGCTGCCCAGCTGGGAGTCCTCCAAGACTGGGCCTGGCTTCCCTTGGGCCACCAAAGGGGCTGGGCCCTGACCCACTCACCAGCTTGGGGTTGACCTCGGTGGAAATGAGCTTCAGGAGGCAGCTGAGGAGGCGCTGCTTGTGGAGGGTGGTGGCTGGGGAGCCGGGGCGGGGGTCCTGGCGGCTGGGCCCCAGCCAGTCGTACTCCAGCTGCAGCTTGCTGGGCTTGCCCATCATGAGGTAGACTTCGGCCAGCGTGAGGCTTTCAGAGGTCTGCAGGTTCCAGCCCTCCTCACGGAGCTGCTGTGCCAGCCGGCTGGCAGGGACCTCCTTTGGGGGTCTGGCGGCAGGCTGTCCCTGAGGCAGCGGAGGCTCGGCAGGGCTCCCCTTTTCCTGGACCTCCTCTGCAGGTGCATCTGCCGAGTCTTTAGTGCAAACATCTGGCAAGAGCCCGGGGCTGGGCCTCGGGGCAGGGCCAGCGAGGGCAAGGTCAACAGGCTCCTTGCTGACAGGAGCCAGCACCTCTGGGGAGGCTGCCCGGCCCGGAGGAGGCTGCTCGCTCCCAGGCCGCATGTCTACACAGCGGCACTGCTCGGGGACAATGAGGTCCTGGCAGGATTTCAGGTAGCGGGGCAAGGGGTCTAGGAGCGAGAGCTCGTCCTCCAGGTCTGGAAGCTGACCACAGGCACACGGCAAGGCCCCTGGCTCCCGGATGGGGCTGTCCCTGCCTTCTGTAGGGGTCTTCTCAGGACATGGCCCAGTGTCCTGCTGCCTAGCAGGAGGTCTGTCGGGAGCGTCCGGGCTACTCAAGCTTAGGATGGCCCCTTCCCCAGGGGTGCTTTCGGGGGAACTCTCTCCAGAGCTCTGTGAGGCGTCAGCCGCAGGAGGGGGCCGCCCCGCACCCTTGCCCTCAGCTCCGCCCCGAGGGCATTTCACCTGGCCCCGGGCTGTGCCCTGCCCACTCTGGATGCCCAGGATTTGGGCTGGGGGCAGCACATGGGCATCCTTGGCACTCTGCTTGCACCGGCCGCCCTCCTGCCAGTGCACCGTACAGAAGGCCTTGGAGTGTACCACGCGGGCCACGCCTGGCAGTGGCGTCAGCGTGCAGTTCTCGCCTGGGAACAAGTGCAGAGTCACCTTCTCCTGCATCGGTGGGGAGCAGGAGTCTTGCAGCTGCCGCTCCTCGAGTGTCTTCCTCTGAGTGCCCGTCAAGGAAGGCCCACGCTGACTGGCACTGAGGTCAGGATGCTCACCTGGCACACTGCTACACACATGAGCCATGCTCCCCACTGGCATCCCCCAGGGTTTGGATCATGCCCCGACCCAGAGCTTTCCTCATACCACTACCAAACAATGCTGATCTGGGAACTTAGCACCTTCAGGAAATTCACACCTGACACACACGTCACCTGTGTGGGGAATAGGCAGGGCTGGGAGCCAACCATGGACATGAAGAAGGCGGGGCTGACCCTTGGTCGTTTGGCTCAACCTGCTGGTAGGAAAGCTTTGGCCACACCCCGTGGGCCAGACACAGGCCACTGCCATCGTGGAGAGCTGGCTGTGACTGAGTCCTAGCACTGCAAGGCCGTGGAGGGGGCTCCATACTCAGGGAACAAGGGGTTCCAGGTTATGGTTCCAGATGTTCGCCAGGTCACGGCACAGCTGCTCTGCCCATGGGAACCACGACGATGACAGGTACTGGGAAGCATGGTCTGTCCCCTGGCAGCAGAGGCTGTTCAGCCTGGAGGGATTGCTTTAGTTGGAAAAGGATACAACTCGCACCTCATGGAGCGCCCACTTCTGCTTCAGGAACTCGATGAGGCTGGAGACCTTTCGATGCAGCTCCACGATCATCCTAGTGAGATGAAAGACAGGAGGAAGTGAGACTCATAGAACAGGGAGTGAACCTTCTCATGGGCCCTGAGGCTGCCTACAGCAAGATGGCGCCAAAAGAGACAAGGGACCTCCAGAGGGGCACTTGAGAGCTGGCACCCGCAGAGCCCTTGGCTCCTGTGGCTAAAAACCAGCCTTTCCAGCTGGGACTGCCAATGTTTCACATGGGGCTGATGGAAGTAACACAGGGATCCTGAGCATTCTCTGCTAGCACAAGGTCTCCGCCAGGGTGCGGGCACTGGCACACAGCCTCTGCCTAGCCTACAAGCTGCTTCTGGCTTCAAGAAGGGTGGGCCTGGACAGTGTTAATAAATTCTAAGGGAAAAAATACACAAACAGAAGGAATGAAGCGCTGACACATACTATAACATGGCGAACCTCAAAAGCATCATGCCCAGTGACAGGCACCAGGCCCAGAGGTCTCTAGGTGTGATTCCATTTCTATGAAACCTCCAGAGTAGGTAAAGCCACTGAGACACAAAGGGGACTGGGAGAGGCCAGCAGCCGTGAGACAGTAAGACTCGAGGAGTGAGTGCTAACGGGCAAGAGGACTCTTCTAGGGTGATGAACACGTTTTGGAACTGGACAGAGGTGATGGCCGCAGAACTCTGTGACTGTGTTAAATGCCACTGAACTATACACTTAAAAATGGTTAAGTTCATTTTATGATATGTGAATTTTACCTCAAAAATTTTTTTTTTTTTTTTTTTTTTAGACACAGTCTCGCTCTTTCACCCAGGCTAGAGTGCAGTGGCACGATCTCAGCTCACTGCAACCTCCACCTCCTGGGTTCAAGTGATTCTCCCGTCTCAGCCTCCTGAATAGCTGGGACTACAGGCACACACCACCATGCCCATTCAAATTTTGTATTTTTAGTAGAAATGAGTTTCACCATCTTGGCCAGGAAAGTCTCAATTTCTTGACCTCTGCCTGCCTTGGACTCCCAGGTACTGGGATTACAGGCATGGGCTTCTGTGCCTGGCTACCTCAATTTTATAAAATGTACAAATCGAAAAGGGTCCATTCCACGTGGCGCCTTGGGTGTATGCGCACCACAAATCTCCAAGAAGCGGGTAGGAGAGAGATGAGTGGTATGGACCTTACTGGGGGATGAGAGGGAGGCTCTGCAGCCACTCCTCTTCCCACCTCGACATCTCCCCATGGCCTGCACATGGCCTGGGGGATCCCTGCCCAGGTGCAGGACCACAGCCCAGTGCTCCCAGGACTCCAGTCCCTCCACACTGCTGTGTCCTCGTGTGATGACAGAGCACAGGAGTGAACCTGCTTCTCCTGGGAGTTCCTCGAGGGAAACACACACACATACCCTCCAGTCCTGCTCAAGCAGTTGGGACTGTTCTGCATGCCAAAGGCCTTGTTACCTGAGGCGCGGGTTCTGGGCAAGGCTCTGCACGCGGGCCCAGGCGTGGTTGTTTCGTGGCTGTAGCTCTATAGGGACTTTCAGGGGCAGGCGCACTGGCTTCTGGTCCTCTTCATCACTCAAGCCTGCAACAGAAAGGAATCGTTAAAGTTTAGCGCAGACCGACCTTAAGGTAGAAAACCAAGCACTTGGCCAGACAAACCAGTGAAATGAGAGCTGTGAGCAGGCCGCCTTACAGACAGAGGCAAGGACAGCAGAGAAACCCCAGCAAAGAAGAAACTCTGATGTGGTCGCTCATGGGTTTGCAAAGGCAGAGCCACAGACTGGTCCAGAGAGGCCATGGGAGACTCAATCCTGACAACAGGTAACTGGTCTGCTGACTGCTACCATGGCTCTGAGCTCAACTTGACTGAGTGGACGCAGGAAGCATTTCAAGTTCAAGAGTCGTCCATTTGCAGCCTTGGGATTAAGCAGGGCCAGACACAAACCAACTGCAGCAGAGACCCTGTAGCTCAGCCTGCCCATCACTGAATGAGACACCACAGGCACCGCCTCTGGTCCTGGGAGCGCCCCATTCACCTACCATCCGGATCGCAGAGCTTCTTCAGGGCCCGGCACATGGGCGCTTTGATCCGCAGGTTCCGCCCTTTGTAACGTACAGTGGTGGCCCTGGGAAAAGAGTTTTGAAGGAACGCTGAGGCCTGTGAGTGAATGGAATGAGTGAACGGAAGGATGGAAGGGCCAGCACGCCGAGAGGCATGGGCTAGGCAAGGTGAGGCCTGGCCAAGCATCCACCCCAGCCTATGGAGCCCACCTGAGTCAGTGTGAGGACAAGGCTACAAACAAGAGGTGCTGACTGCACATCCTGTTGCTTTCCTGACCATGCTTCACACTCCAAGGGACACCTGCTTTTTAAAGAAAATCTACTGTGCCTTCCTGCCTTGGTGACTGGCCTGGTACAAGCTGATGTCCCATCCCTGGAAAAGCCACTGTCCTGGGATGCCCTCAGATGACTGACCTCCTCTCCACTGCCCCAGCCCTGCGCAGTCCTCCTGCCCTGCACCCTCAGAGCAAAAGCTCTCAGTACTCCTCTCCATGACTTCTCAGTCTACCACTCTGTGACCTCTGTGTGACCTCAACCCACCCCTACACAACCTCTGTGACCTCAGTCCACCTCTCCATGACCTCTGTGTGACCTCAACCCACCTCTAGATAACCTCTGTGTGAGCTCAGTTTACCTCTGCGACTTCTCAGTCCACATCTATGTGACCTCTCTGTGAGGACTTTCTAAGAGAAAAAGCAACTTATTCCAAGGAGTGGATCCCAGTCAAGAAAGCCTCTGGCCAGCAGTCCACTGGCTGGTGAATGACTATGGGCTTGTGTGTTTTACAAAATGCTCAGGGCAGCCAGACGCGGTGGCTCACGCCTGTAATCCCAGCACTTTGGGAGGCCAAGGCAGGCGGATTAAGTGAGGTCAGGAATTTGAGAACAGCCTGACCAACATGGAGAAACCCCATCTTTACTAAAATTACAAAATTAACCAGGTATGGTGGTGCATGCCTGTAGCCCAGCTACTCGGGAGGCTGAGGCAGGACAATCACTTGAACTAGGGAGGCAGAGGTTGCAGTGAGCCAAGATCGCACCATTGCACTCCAGCCTGGGCAACAAGAATGAAACTCCGTTTCAAAAAAAAAAAAAACAAAAAACTCGGGGCATGTGTGTGATTTTGTTTTTATTATTTTCTGTCTTAACCAATTTTATCAATTCACCAACTCCCAGTTGCACACATGTCAGGTAGGAAAGTTGCTGTTCAATTTCTAAGAAAGAGTCCATGAAAAGCCACAGAACACATATAGCATGATTCTAAAGATGCGTAAAAAATTACCTGTTCGTCTCTGTATGTATCTGTATTTATACCTGTACAGTTACTTACGTAAATTCCCTAAGAAAAAAAAAAATCAGAAAGACACACATAAAATGACTGTAAGTGGTTAACTCTGATGAGAAGAGATGAGCAGGATGGGGTGGTGGAGAGGGTCTTATATGTTATCCATGTGTCGTTTGAAAGCTGTTTAAGACTTATATTTATGCATTACTTGTATCATTTTTAGAAGTCTTATTCCAATACAAAGATGACCAAACTTAGAGATCAAAATGGGAACAAGTATCTGAAGCAAGTGCTGCACGGGAGGGACTCTGGAGATGATTCCCGCAGTTTGGCTGGAAAAGCAGCCTCCGCTGAGCTCGTCTAATTGGAAGAGCCAGTTCTGGCAGTGTCAGACAGGAGAAAAGGGCGATGCCATAATCTCCATATCCCAGTATACAAAGCTGCAATCCCCTTCCTTTTAAAAGGGTGCTAGCTCTAATTTCAGCATTATGCAGTCTCAATACCCCACACAGTAGATTTCACCATCACCCCAAAAACCTAAGACTTTAATCAAGTGTTTATGAGGCCACACAAGCCAGGTACAGTGGCTCACACCTGCAATCCTGGCACTTTGGGAGGCCGAGGCAGGCGGATCACCTGAGGTCAGGAGTTCGAGACCAGCCTGAAAATCAGGTTGAGAAAGAGTTTTGCTCTTGTTGCCCAGGGTGGAGTGCAATGGCGCAATCTCGGCTCACTATAATCTCTGCCTCCTGGGCTCAAGCGATTGTCCTGGCTCAGACTCCCAAGTAGCTGGGACTATAGGCGCCCATCACCATGCCTGGCTAATTTTTTGTATTTTTAGTAAAGACAGGGTTTCTCCATGTTGGCCAGGCTGGTCTCAAACTCCTGACCTCAAGTGATCTGCCTGCCTCAGCCTCCCAAAGTGCTGGGATTACAAGAATGAGCCACCGCGCCCAGCCAGAATCAATTCGAAAACAATCTCCTCCAGTGACGTGCTCTGGAAACAAATGGACGTTTCTGCTCACCGTTTTTTATTCCATCTGCCCCAAAACAAAACAGTAGTAGGCAAGATTTAAACAGCTGGTGGAGCTGTGTCATGTGGCACCTGTGTTTTCGATAATCACAATTTCCGTTAAACTGCTATTTTGTGACTTCCTTTTTTTTTCCTTCAGTGAAAATGAGTGCACCCTTCTGCATTCACATGGAACCATTCTGAGATTACAATCCTCCATCTTTTCTCTCAAATGGAAATCCCATGACCAACTAGAGGCTATGGCACTGAACAAGATGAAGAGCCATGTTAAAGTGTAAAAGCCGGGAGGAGACTCAGGTTTGGCTGCAGTCCCAGGACATGGTCCATACTTTCCCAATCTCGCACCGGCCCGGAAGCTGTAAGACAGGCCACGACTTCCCAGACAGGCCCGGCACAGGGGTTTAGGAGGTGCTATCTATAGAAGAATCCCAAGCTGACCTCTACGTGAGCCATCAAACAGAGGCTCTATTTACACCCTTCCATGAGTAGCTTTTTTTTTTTTTTTTTTTAAGGCAGAGTCTTTTACTCTGTCACCCAGGCTGGAAAGCAGTGGCACAATCTCAGCTTACTACAACCTCTCCCTCCTGGGTTCAAGCGATTCTCGTGCCTCGGACTCTCAAGTAGCTGGGACTACAGGCATGTACCACCACACCCAGCTAATTTTTGTATTTTTAGTACAGATGGGATTTCACCATGTTGGCCTTCCTGGTCTCCAACTCCTGGCCTCAGGTGATCTGCCTGCCTTGGCTTCCCAAAGTGCTGGGATTACAAGCGTGAGCCACCACGCCTGGCTGAACAACATTTCAACAAATAGAAAACAGAGTAATTCCTCTATGTACACAAGAGCCTGGCTTTTCTTTCTGATAGATTTATTCTCTTCTCTGCAAAGCCACTTGATAAATCTAATAAGCACATGCTAAACTTATGCCTCTGGGTCTGTAAACAACGTAGTAAGATTTCACTTTAGGTTAGACCTTTTCTAAATTCATTTACTCTTTAATTTTACAACTTTATGACCAAAAAAAGATTCATAGTTAATCGAAACAGGTCTGCATGAGAAGTGGGGGCAGCAGCAAGTAAAATGCCCCGATTGCTTTTGGGCTGAAATCCAGGGGTAGCCTCCCACAGGCACCTCGCTCATCTTCCCCATCTCTCATCTTCACAGGTTGCTTGTTTGTAAATGCGAATGACTGCTTGTAAAAGAATAAACACAAAAGTTGACAGAGCAGAAGGTCTGGAATGGACCCAACATGGGACAGGCAACTGATGTTTGACAAGGATGCAAAGGCCACTCAATGGAGAATGGACAGTCCTTTCAGATGGCATGGGAACACCTTGATACCCACAGGCAAAAAGCAAAGCTCCAGCTAAACTTCACATGGCACACAGTTAATTCAAAGCAGATCATAGATTTAAACGTAAAACTATAAAACTTTTAGAAGAAAACATTGGGGAACATCGCTGTGCCCTTGGGTTAGGCAAAGAGTTCTTAGATGCCATATTAAAAGCACAAACCATAGAAGAAAACAGCGATAGAGCGGACTTCATCAAAGCGAAAGACTGTCCTGCGCAAGACAGTAAGTGAACAAAAAGGCCACAGGCTGGGATAAAGGATTTGCAGATGGCGTATCTAACAGAAGACTTGTATCTATAATATACAAAGAACTCTTTAAACTCAAGAAGAAGAAAACAGGCATAAGATATAAGATATGAACAGGCACTTCACCAAAGATACACAGACAGCAAATAAGCATGAGAAAGACACTCGGCGTCATGAGTCATCAGGGAAATGCGTCAAAACCACAGCACGATGCCACTCCACATCTACCAGGGTGGTTCAGAAAGACAACCCCCAAACACGCCAAGTGCCGGGGAGTGTGGGGAGCAACTGCAACTCTCCTGGAAGAGTGTGGCAGCTCCGTGTCGAGCCAAACACACACTCCCACCTCCTCTCTCCTAGGGACCAAAAACCACACACACACAAAAACCTGGAGGCAAAGCCCGTCACTTCTTCACCAACACTACAACACTGCAAACAGCCCTGGGGCCCTCCACTCTGAAGGAATAACACAGTGCAGCACGTGAAAGTCGTGGGACACAACTCGGCAGGTAAAAGGGACAAGCTGCCGATCCACAAGACAACATGGAAGAGCCTTAAGGGCACAATGCTGAGTGGGGACGCCCATGTCAGAAGGCGGCATACCATGATCCCCTGTAGATGGCTTTCTGGAAGTCAAAATTACAGGGAATGGAAAGTGGTGCAGAGGTTGGGGCAAGGTATGGGGGACGTACAGAAGGGGATCTGGCAGTGTTCCACATCTTCACACTGGTGGCAGCTACACAACTCTATGAATTTCTTAAAACTTCCAGGACTGTAAGTGAAGAGGCCAATCTACAAAGACTAAGCTCAGGATGATTCCAGTGTGACAACACCACTCTAGGAAAGGCGCAGCTAGAAAGAGAGGAAAGATCAGTGCCTGCTGGGGGCACTAGGAAGTGACAGGCAGAGCACAGGGTGTTCAGGGCAGTGAAATGCCCCTGTGTGACACCCACATTTCATTACCCATGTGTCCAAACTCAACAGATGGCACAACGCTGAGTGGGCCTGTAAGTAAACTATGAACTCTGGGTGATGAGGAAGGGTCAAGAAAGGCTCACAAATTGTGATAAAAGGACCACACCAATGCAAAGTGTTAATAACACCTGTAATCCCAGCATTCTGAGAGGCCAAGGCGGGAGGATCACCTGAGGTTGGGAGTTAGAAACCAGTCTGGCCAACATGGTGAAACCCCATCTCTACTAAATATACAAAGAATTAGACAGGTGTGGTGATGGGCACGTGTTAATCCAGCTACTCGGGTGGCGGAGGCAGGAGAATTGCTTCAACCCAGGAGGAGGAGGTTGCAGTGAGCCAAGATTGTGCCACTGCACTCCAGCCTGGGCGACAGAGCAAGACTCCGTCTCAAACAAACCAAACCAAACCAAACCAAACCAAACCAACAAAGTGTTGATAACAGGGGAAATCATGTGTGGGGTGGGGTGGGGTGGGGGGGGTGCGTAGCTCTGTACACAATTTTTCTGTAAACTTAAAACTGCTCTAAAAAATAAAATATTTTAAAACAAACTTGTAGAACTGTATGACAAAAAGCACAAAAAAATAAATATGTTAAAATACTAAAGTAAAAAATGGGTCGGGTGCAGAGGATCATGCTTGTAGTATCACTGCTTTGAAAGGCCAAGGTGGGAGGATAACTTGAGCCCAGGAGTATGAGATCAGCCTGGGCAACACAGCGAAACTGCCTCTGTTGAAAAAAGGAAAGAAAGAAAAAGAATGTACACACCACACCACCTCCAACACTACACCCATCTCTTCTCCACAGGGAACAAGAGGCACGACTTTACCCACAACGAGCGGCTCTCCTGCTGCAAAACTCTCCACTACCTTCCTGAGACACAGTGAGGGCTGCTGGAACCCCTCCTGTGCTCAGAGTCAGGCCGGGCCCAGCCCTCCAGCCTCAGTTCTGCTACCTCCTCCTCTCCTCCCCTCCCCTCCCCTCCTGAGGCTTCTACCGCCCAGTTTCTCCTTCCCACCTTCCTTTGCCTGGGCCAGGTGGTTCCCCAACTCTCTGTGTAGCCCCCGCTCGCCTCTTTAAGACTTTGGCCACCATTGTGGAAAAGCCTTCCCTAGATATCCTAGGCAGGTTCCCTTCCTGCCAGCTGCCATGTCTGTATCCATTTGCCATGTCAATTTCATGGTAACTTTCATCCCCAGTTACTGTACTTGTCTACATGGCACGCAAAGGTGACATGCTCAATGGACCTGCGTCAGCTGCCACAGCACAGCTGCCACCACTGCATAACCAGCACCCATTCTTATGCCAGGCACACACAGACACCCAGGCATTTCTAGAGCCAATGAACATACACCCCAGCAGCGCTTCTGCCTCAGATCTCTTCATGGGTGCAGACAGAAATCTTTCCTTGCTGGTACCATGCTGCTCCAAACCTCTTCTCCGTTCCTCACATGTCTCTGGAGGATGACAACCGGATAGGTAAGGCTGGGACCCAGAGAGTCAGGTGAGCACAGTCAGGTCCCTTAGTGCTGGCTCTCACTCTTGCTGAGGCCTCACCCAGCACTCAGTCCAGGAGCTGGCACTGCCTTCACCTGCAATTTGTCAAATCCCTGTCTACTCAGGCAAATTCTCCATCAGCACCCACACCTGAGCTCACTCTTTTGCCACATGCTCAGGGTTTTCCAGACAAACTGGAGTATGCCAGGTAGGCTACCTCGACACTGGCTTTAAAGGGCAATCAATCTTGCCATCCTGCTAACAGACCCACCTCACGGGCCCACCCTCAACGTCATCTCAGGGCCCCTCCACTGTGGAAGCACAGCAGAGAACAACAGCCGACACTAGCCATGCTGCCTCCTTACCAACAGGCCCAAGACTCGGCATGGAGGAGCTGCGGACACATGCCAGGCTCCCTCTTCGTTTGGTTCTCAGAATGGAAGATGGTATGACTGTAAATGGCACCAAGCCGTTGAGCATGCATGAGCATGCATAAGCTCACGACACATTTCAATGCCACTATCCACACACCTGCTGCCCGGGAGGACAAGGTCGGGGGGCACTGCTGCACATGACACTCAGGACAGACAGGGCACAGACCCATTCCTGTTCCTTGCCCTTCACTTGGCAGAACCACGTGAGAGTTTTTTTTCTCCCCCGAGAGGGAGTCTTCCTCTGTCGCCCAGACTGAAGTGCAGTGGTGCAATCTCGACTCCGCATCCTCCACCTCCCGTGTTCAAGTGATTCTCCTGCCGAGTAGATGGGATTACAGGCACACGCCACCACATCCAGCTAATTTTTGTATTTTTAGCAGAGACAGGGTTTCACCATGTTGCCCATGCTGGTTTCGAACTTCTGCCTCGTGATCCATCCACCTCAGCTTCCCAAAAGAACTGGGATTACAGGTGTGAGCCACCTTGCACAGTCAACCTGAAGGTTCTTTACACCAGAAGGCACTTCCCCTCTGCACACTTTAGCAAGCATCTCCAGTCCTGCAAGCCATGACCCTGTCATCACTCAGAAATCTACACTCTATCATGCAGCCCATGATCAAAGCCCCCCAATTACACCTAGAATACCCTTTGCAATCATTTCCTTCTCTTATCTTTCCTTGGGTTTTTTTTTTAAAAGGCCCAAGATCTCAACAAAGCTACTGGCTGCGTTTGTTTGTCAAGGGTCTCTGGTCCCTGGGAACTGCCTGTGCCCATGTCATCAAATGGAATCTATTTCTTAAATAAGTTCTCATGCAGATGGCACTGCAGGTGCCCCTTGCGCCCCCACTGAGCAGGATGTCTGTGCTACAGCAGAAGGAACACTCATCGGACAGGCTACCCAGCACCGTCCTCAAGCACGGAGCAAAGAGCCCAGAACTCCGGCTTCACCCCATGAATCCTGGAAGAAATGAAATAAAAGGTAAAGGAAGATTCACCCCAAGTTCAGATCCTGGGGCAGTGTTTTCCCTCATGGGACAGCCCCTTGCCTATTGGTCAGAAGGTGACATCAGAAACCACCTAAGCCCTGGATCTTAAGCCTTCTCAAGAAAGTTCCTCCAACGTGCCAAGCACTGCTCTGGATAAGCCAGATATTGCCTGAAGGAGGTGGAGCAGGACCGAGAGTGGGAAGGAAGTAGGGTTCTGAAGCTGGGAGAGGCACCTGGGCAGGGCAGTGAGCATGGCCAGTGGCCCCTGGCTGTACCCCAGACCCAATCTGGGAAGTATGTTCACTGTTGGGGCAACCTGTGCTTTCTGGTGGCTGTGGTCAATCACAGGTCTTTCCCATGGTAATGATGCCTACAACCCAGTTACAGTTGCTGGCTCCAGGCTGGTGGCAGCTCATACAGAGCCTCGGAATCATGCCCAACACCTGCTGTGCTGGGAATGCAGGGAAAGGCCCTGTGCTGGCCCAGCAGGCACTGCTCCCACTGGGGCAGGGAAGGCTCCCAGGTCATCAGACACAAGCCTGGGGGAGAAGGGCCAAGGGGAGAAGCAACCAGAGGTTCAAGGGTGAGGTGCTGCAGACAGAAGAGAGATGGGTAAGGACTGTTCAGGAGTGGCTCTAAGGGCTGGGCTCTGGCGAGCAGGTGGCACACCCACAAGGATCGGAAACGGCTGTGCAGACCCAGTGTCTGGGGTTCAGCAAACTGGGGGCAGCCAGACCAGTGTGGTCAGTGGGCAAGACAGATTTAAGACAGGAGGGCCACCAAAGAGGACCCACACCAAGTACAAAATGCACATACGCAGAACCCTCCGGGCTGTGGAGTGGGGACCTCCCCCCAAGCTGTGGAGCAGGGAGCCCCCAGGCTGTGGAGTTGGATGGCTAGGTCCTGTCCTGGAGTGCGGCCCAGCAGCAGCAACTGGACAGATGTCGATTGGACTATCAGGAGCCCAGGTGTTTGTGTGGCCAGGAGAGCACATGCCCTCTGGAGTCAGTGTGAGAGGAGGACAGCAGCCAGTCGGAGACAGGAACATCCAGGACATGAGAAGGCAGGGAAGCTGTCAGAAGTGGCCCAGGACATGACAAAAATGCAATGGGACAGGCCCTAGAAGCCGGGACCAGCCCCACAGCACCCACAAAGCGGGAGGAAAAGGAGCACAAAAAGCAGGATCCTGAGAGCTGCACCAAGATAGCACGCCCGGCCAGAGACCCTTGAAAAGGAGGAGGCCAGGGAGGGCCCTTCCCTCCCCTGCCACAGCGGTCAGGAGCTCCGGGTCCAGTCACCGCTCCCTGGACTGAGCACCCTCTGTTGGGACTGAACACGTAACTGAGAGGTTATGAGGTTTTAACTCGAAAGGTCCTCACTGAGAAAGCTTTAGCTTCTGCATTTTAGAGAACAGACACAAGGATTAAGTGACATTTCACAAGGAAACTGGGACTTACCCAACCTGAATGAGTTCGTTCAGCTTTGTCGCATTCTTGTCATCCATACCTTTAAATGGAAAAATAAATGAGACAGTGATATAGTTAGGAGCAAAGCCACTGGAAGTTCCCATACAATTCTGTTCAATATAGACTCAAATCCCATTACCGAGTATTAAAGTTCCTCTGGAACAACAGCCCTGCAGTAGCTGCAGCTCCTCCCCCAAAGCCACACCTTCGTGTCAGCTGCCCCAGTCACCCCTGCTCACCTGAAAGGCTGGCAACGCCCCTGCCTGGCCCCTTCCTCAGGCAGGTACACTACACTACAAGGCCTCTGCCCAGCTGATTTGTCCTCCCCAAAGCTCTCTCCTAGGTCCCCCCAGTGCCGGCCTTCCACTCATCCCTATCTGCATGGCTCGATGGCTAGTTCCTTCAGGCACCACACCGGCCCCACACACACCGGCCCCACACACACTTGCTCCTGGGCTCGTACTGAGTGTCCAGTGTTGACCCTCTGGCCCACAGTGTGCCACCCCCAGGGCACCCAGGGTCTGCAGAATGAAAACACCAACACCCTCTGAGTTTCCTGGAGCAGATGCCCCACTTCCTCTGACCTGCTCGGGACTCTTCACTACATTCAGGATGTGCGAAAAAGCAACTACAGTACATTAGCGGGAGAAACTTGGTGGTGGGTACTGGGGTGTTCACTGTAAAATTCTCTGAATTCTTCTGCATACTTTGGGGAAAAAAACTCCACAAATAGCAGGCTAAAAACCAAAACCAAAGACAAAACTGTCAAAGCAGCCAGAGGCAGACAATGAGCCTCACATGAAGGAATGAGGACACAGATGACCACTGACTCCTCTCATCAGAGCAGCACAGGCCGGAGGCAGTGGACAACAGCATCAATGCGACAAAAGAACCAACCTGTCAGATTAGAACTCTCTATCTGGCAAATACATCTCTTACGAATGAATATGAAATAAAGAGTTTTCAGACAACTAATAAGAATTCACAGCCAGCACAACTGCATGGCATGAAATAAAGGATGTTTTTCAGGATAAAGGAAAACAAAGCCAGATGGAAGGGGAACTTCAAGAAGGAATGAAAAGCATGGAAAAGGGCTCTAGTCGCCAGGCGAGGCACCGAGAAAGAAACCAGTCATGGAAACTGGCCAGGCATGGCATGCCACGGGGTCACTGTGCCTCACCTTGCCCGCTATTGGATGAAGGGCAGAGGCCTGGGTGCAAAGTGTGTCCTTCACTCAGCAATTGAGTCATTTATTTACATCAAACTTGAGCATCCTCATGAGGCAGGAGAATAGGGTCTGGAGGCAGGGAACCTAAGGCCAATTCATGCTGACTTCCTAGAACTAAATCAAAAGGAAAACCCCAACTTTCCACATCTAAGTAACAAAAGGACCAGACGCTCCTCCTTTTTGCAACCCCACCCTTTGTTTCTATGTGGCAGATGGAAAATTGAAAGTTATCTCTGATTGGTTACAGCAAGCAGAAAGCAACCAATCAAACATTTACATAGGAGTGTAACTTTGTAAGCAACCAATCAGACTGACTGGGGCCAATTCTTCCTTTGCATAGACCTGTAACTTTGTAACCACTTTGGCTTCTCATTGGTTGCTTTCCACAGCCAGATGTTTGCATAGGGTGTAATGTTTGTACTTCACTTCAGCTTCTGATTGCAGGCCACTGCTTCATTTACATAGGGTATACACCAAATAGCCAATGGGAAACCTCTAGAGAGTATTTAGACCCCAGAAACTTCTGTAAAAGGGCCCTTGAGCCCCTATGCTTGGGCCCATTCCCACCCCATGGAGTGTACTTTGGTTTTTTTCAATAAATCTCTGCTTTTGTTGCTTCATTCTTTCCTTGCTTTGTGCATTTTGTCCAATTCTTTGTTCAAAATGCCAAGAACCTAGACACCCTTCACCTCCCAGAAGCTTCTATGGAAGGAACGAGGAACAAGTAGTGGGCAGAAGGACGAGGCAATACTCAGTGGGAACGCATGGTCAAGACAGGGTTTTCCTTTCCTTGGGGAAGATGAGAGCTGGGAGAGCTGTGGCATAAACTCCTTGGGGCCTGGGCTGCTTCCTGAGGCTGAGAGTGAGCAGATGAGAAGCAGCAGGAATGGGCATGAGGAGCTGGAACACGAGGGCCACAGATGTGGGTGCTGGAGCTGAGGGCTGGGACAGGCAGGCTAGAGGAGGGAGGAGAAGGTGTGGCTGGGCCCAGAGGGGACAGACCCAGTGGGGAAGCGCAGGAGGACAGGGCCCGCCACACACAAATGCCACAATGGCTCAGAGCAGCCACCCCACAGGACACAGCAAAGCATGGAGAGGCAACAAGGAGGCAGAGTATGATACAGGCAGGGCACACACAGGGCAACTGCTCTGTATATGTCCTGTCAGCCCCACCACCCGCCCCCGAGTTATGATATGTTAGCTGATGCAATCAGGCAGTATCCCACTGAACCTGTGAAGCAGCCCCAGGGGTGTGCACCCCTAGGGTGCCCACTGGAGAGCCCAAGTGTGCTCTCTTTTCTGGAGTCAGGCAGAAGAAGCAGGATTGAGGGACGCTGGGCACAAGCGCCTGATAAGACAACAATGTCCCTACCTAGAGAACATGTCAAAAATGTCTAAAGGCTATCTGGTCCCAAGGAGACAATCGGAGCAAATCCAAGCAAGGCCCTGCATGAGGACAGCCTGGGCGCATACCAATGCAATGTTTCAGAAGCCCATGTAGTACAGCCACTCAAAGACACCCAAAGAAGACTCCACAGTTACATGCAAGGCAATGGCCCTGGACAGAAGACCTGACTGACATTTTGGGATGTTTTAGAAAATCTGAATATGGGCTAGAAATTAGGGAAGATTACTGCATCTGTTTTGGTAAATGCTAAAAGTCTTGGTGTGACCATGGCATTAAGGCTATGCAGGAGAACATGCTCTGAGGTGATGCCGGCAGAGGTGTTCCAGGCTTGCATGACATCTTACAGTCGAGTGGAGTGCAGGGCATGTGAATACGTGTGTACATGCAAGCACATGAACATGGAGAGAGACAGCAAACATGGCTAATGTCAGCAACAGGTCCATCTAAGCCAAAGAGCAAGGCAGCCATCAGCCATGGGTGCATGTGCACAGAACAGGCAAGAGAGCAAACGTAACCAGTGTCAGTGACAGCAGGTCCATCTAAGCCAAAGAGCATGGCAGCCATCATATACTTCACCTCTTCTATTATTAACATTTTTTCACGATAAAAGTCAGAGAGAAAACAGAAGCAACTCTGGGCACTAAACCCCAAAGGTGACAAGGTTGGGAGGAGCTGTGGGCAACCCCACAGGTGTCATACTCACAGCCCCCGATCTTCTTACGCAGCTCGCCGTAGCAGATCAGGCCGTACAGCTCCTGGGAAGACTTCTTCAGTCCTCGAGAGAACACTGAGAGACAGAAGAAAAGGCGGCTTTAGAGAGGGGAATACAGGGAGGTGCTGCGCGGCTCGGACCTGGGAGCCACGCCGGGCTCATGCGGTTTCTTATATCTGCTCCCTGTACCTTAGTCACACAGGCTGTCAACCACAGCGGACACTGGGCAGAGTGTCGAGAACACAGCGCTGTGTTTGCAATTTTCAAAATAGAAAGTTAAGCAAACCAAAGTGGAGAGTTAGAAATTTACTCCTAACAGGCCGAAGAAACGTCCCCTGGAGGAGAAAACAGAACTCCAAACAGCTGGTTCTTGTGGAGGCAGTGAATGTGACCGGCACTAAACCTGTCATCCATCTCTGCACACAGGTGAGGCCAGCAGCCCTGCAACTAGGATGCTGCCTTCCTGACTCACCTGTGCCCTCCTGGGACAGATCTGTACAGCCTGGGGCCAGGCGGGAAAAGGACTACAAGCTTGAGCTACCGCACCCGGCCTCATCAGACTATAAGGAGCCCGTGACTCGGAAAGCTTTAAGATCCACTATTCAGTAGACAAGCAAAATGTGGTCATCCACCCAACGGAAGATTATCCAGCCATAAAAAGGACTGGCACATGCTACAACACAGACAAACCCTGAAACCCTATGCTGAGTGAAGGGAGCCAGGCACAGAAGGACACGTAGCATGTGATCCCATTTCTATGAAACGTCCAGAGTAGAAACATCCACAGAAACAGGAAGTAAACTGACAGCATCCAGCAAAGGGTTTCCTTCTGGTGCAATGGACGCATTCTGCGACTACAGAGAGACCATGGCTGCATAACTTTGTATTAAGAACCACTAAATTGTACACTTTAAAAGGGTGAATAATATCCCAATTTCTAAAATATATTTTTAAAAGTCCACTATTTGAAATAGCAAAAAAGAAAAACACCCACAACCCAGAAAGAGAGAAGAAAGTAGCACCAGGAGCAAGACAGTGCAGACAAGGGGCCCCCAGGCAGATGGGACCCCGGGACAAAGCAGGGGTTCTGGGAGGCATCCCTGGTGCCCTGCCTCACCCCACAGCCTCCTAGGTGGCACCTCATGTTTTGTTCTACACTCAGGGACAGGAACCACACTCACCTCATCCAACCTTACTAAGTTTGTGAAACAAAATCTCTGCCGAGCAACAGGCATCAGCAGGGAGATGTGGATGTGCATGGAAACCACGGGAGATTAACAAGATGAACACAGACTCAAGGTCATGGCTCCCAAACCGGGGTGGAGTCAGCCCCGTTCATGCTGCTCACTTGCCACCACTCTGTGTCTTATTCCACTCGATGAATCAGACAAACCCACAATAAAGTGCACACAGTGCACTCTTCAAAAATCCAAAGCACAGGCTGGGTGCGGTGGCTCACGCCTGTAATCCTAGCACTTTGGGAGGCCGAGGCAGGTGGACTGCCTGAGCTTAGGAGTTTGAGACCAGCGTGGCAACATGGTGAAATCCCGTCTCTACTAAAAAATATGAAATTAGCCAGGTGTGGTGGTACACGCCTGTAATCCCAGCTACTTGGGAGACTAAGGCATGAGAATAGCTTGAACTCACGAGGTGGAGGTTGCAGTGAGCCGTGATCACACCACTGCACTGCAGCCTGGGCGACAGACCAAGACTTTGTCTCAAAATACAATATGAAACTCTAAAGCATGCTAAAAAATACATGTAACGTGAAAGGCTGCCACTCTGTTTGATGTGCAATGACAGTCCATGGGGCCAGTCACTTCACAGTGTCCTGGTAGCCTCCAGCCTCGGGGCTCCTGTTGGGCAAGACAGCATCGGGTGCCCCAATGCCACTGCACACAAGTATGGAGGCAGGCGGCCCTGCCGGAGACATCATCAGGGCCATAAGAGAACCTAGGAGAACAGTGAGCTCAACAGGAAGAAGGCACGTCATGTGGGGTCATGCCAAGATGCACGAACAGGAGACACCAAGGCTGCAGGAGCCTGCTGTGCCAGATCAGGAAGAGGGGGATACAGGGAGGGAGGGAGGCACAAGGATCCACATGGAGAAGGGAAGGACCTGTGTTGGTATGACCCCACAGAGGCGTGAGGGAGCATTTAAAATCCCTTCACCCTAGACGGAGAGAAGGGCCAAGGAGGAGTGATGCCTCCAGATGCCAGAGAAGTTTAGGATTAGGAGTGTACAACGGGGAAAGGTAACAAAAATAGATAAGAAACATTTTCTTTGACTGCCTTCTGAAATTGACAAGGGAGAGAGTCTGGGTGGGCAGGTAGAATGTGCACTTGAACCTCAAGAACAGATGAGTCTATGCTGGGAGACTGAGGGTCCAAAGACGCTGCCCACGCTGCCCTGCAGGTGGTTCACACAAAGCACTCTGGACGGAATCTCCTGGAGTCCCAGCCCTCTCTCTATACGTCGTCTACCAAACAGCCGCCCAGTCCCCTACACTGCTGACCAGCTTCCTCCACACAGAGCTTTTCAAGACCAGCCATTGTGGATGGTGGATCCACTCTCATGGGCTGACTTTCACAAAGGCAATAACGAAGAGTGCAAAGGACAGCTGACACAGAAAGAGGCCAACAGTGGAAACTCAGTGCTGCGTGCAACTGTGGAAGGCACGAGGCCACTCACCACAACCTGACATTAATCACAACAGCCTTGGGTGACAGGATCTGATCAGGGCTGAGATTCCAAATAAACAAGTGAGCTGGACATGAGAAGACCAGCACAGGTAGCAAATATAGGACGAAATGGAGGTAATGTGCCATAAACAAGTGAAGTCAGCAGAAAATCTTACGTTAATGGTCACACAGCTACCAAAAGCAAACAAACAAAGCTGCATTGGCAGCAAACCTGAATCAAGGGGCGCCCCTAACCTGCAGAGACCAACAGCCGTTTCCATGGAGCTCCAGAAATAGTGACAACTCCCAGTGGAGGTTCTTCAGTGGAGAAGTTGCGCAGTGGGCAGGGGCTATATGCGGCCCTCAGGGATCTGCCCCAGTCAGACAGGGGAGCTGGGTACTGGCTCTTCCCAAAGCTCTGGGCAATGCCAACGCACCATGGTCAAGATACCATAATCTGTCCAGAGGACACAACAGGGAATGGCCAAGGCGAGGGACTTTAGGTCACCACAAGGCACGGGCAATGACACAAGGAGTGGCAGCACAGCTATGGTCCAGTACCCTGCGTCGGAACACAAGACATCTGAAAGAAGGGTCAGAAGGCAGCGGGGAGACCCAGGGGTGCATCTGGAAGGACTATGCTGTGCATGAAGCTGCAGGAAGAGCAGGGCCCAGCACAGGGATGCTGCTGGAGAGGTGGTTCTGACAGGCATAGGCAGGAGGTGGCTGAGCCTCCTGAAGGCAGAGAAGGTGATGGACAAAGCATCGCCTGAAGAAGCCATCAGCAGCCAAAGGGTGCTCTGAGCCAGAGCCAGAATCATACCTGGGGATGACTTGGTCCCGTGAATAAAGAAGGGCCTGCACAGACCTGGGTCCCAGTACACACAGCAAGAAACCTGGGAAGGTTGGCCGTCCCCCAGGAAGACCAGAGCCAGGCATGGTGCCTACAGCCCAAGCCCCTCGCTGGACCACAGTGCCATCATTTGCAGTGGAGACCACAGGCTCTAGGTGAGCCAGGAACCCAGGACCCATGCACACTCAGAGTGACTGGAAACACACAAACCACAGCTCAGAAAAGCAGTGGAAAGAATCCCGGAGCCTGGAATGTGGGCTGCTTCCTGGCAATTTGGTTCGACCGAGTTAGATGGCACACGGTCAGCCAAACGCTACAAGGCAAGGAGCCAAGCAGCTGCTGAGAAAATGCCAGAGAGCAGGTCGGCAGGCTTGCTGGAAGCTGTGCTCCGAGTGAAAGCCAGCCCTGCCCGTGCGCACCCCCGAGCCTGGCCCGTGGCGCACTCACCGTGGTCAAAGTCGATGTACTTGGTGATCTTGTGCCAGGTGCGGTAGTAGAAGTGGCGGACCTGCTCCTTGTTCTTCACCATGCTTGCTGGCTTGCCTTTCTTCTTGTACTTCAGTGCAATGTTGTTCTGAATCGCTTCAAAGTCCTTCCCATGCTGGAAAATAATTCCATGATAAAAGTGGAGGGGTTAAACTAATGCAGCTTTCTGTGCGAGGTGGACCCTTTCCAAGGCTCCCAGAAAGGAGAAAAGAGGCAGGCCACGAACAAGCAAGCTGCCCTTCCCAGCTCTTCTCTGTGTATGAACTTCAACTTTGATTCCCCGGAACCTTAGGTTTTAATCAGGATAAAGGAACAATGAAACCAATTATGGAACGATCAGAGCACATGGACACCAAAGAGGCAAGTACCCCAGACAGGAGAAGCATAAAGCTCAGCACTTGGACAAATGGCTTAATGGCTAGAGTTCTTTAGAGACCATGAAATGAGACACCTCCATGAAGAAAGGCTCTGGAAGACAAGAGAAGCCATGTAGCAGTGACGACATCTTGAAGAACAGATCAGAAACACCCTCACTGCTTCAATCCTAAAAAACAGAGTCCATATTCAAGGACAACAAACGTGAACTTTAGTAAGTGAACCACACAGAACATACTGATTATACCTGGAGGCCAACTCTTCTTTGAAGCTTCTGTGCAAAAGCTGAGCGTGACTTAGATTTTCAGAAGAGAACTTGTGTTCCAGAGAACAGTGTCACCTCAGTGCTGTTTCAGCCACTGCCACAGAGAACCAAGCATCTGATCACCTCATCAAAGTCAAGCTCCTGAAGTACTGGAAGGGCTCAGCAGCGACAAGCACTCCTAGTGCCAAGGTCTTGGTCTCTAAATATCACTTTGCAAAGGGAAGCAGGGCTCCCAGGAAAAACAACTGACTGCAAAGCTGTGAGCAGCCACTGTGTCTGGAATGCCTGGCGGCACCAGCAAATGAAAACACGCTGATGGGCAACAGGGACATGTGGAGAGGATGCAGGAGCCAGCCTGAGACTCTCAGTGGCCAAATGGGGAACTAATAGGGCCAGAAAGCCAACAATGGCATGATGGATTATGATCCCCAGAATAAACCCAACATCCCCAAGTCTACATGAGTGTAAGTAACAGGATAACTACACATGTGGGGGAGAAGGACTCCCAATCAGCAAATGTAGAAAGAATAACGGAAACAGAAGGTCCTCATTGTGAGCAAACACCACGGTTAACAACTGCTTCAGGGAAGAGACAGCAATGGTTGCTAAAATCGGTGGGAGCAAAAATGATGAAAAACAGGGTATTTACAGAGCTTCAAAGGCAAGCCATGACCCACTGTGGTGAGGCCTGGTGGAGGCCACCTGAGTGCAGCAAGCAAGGCAAACCACCACCAGGACAGAGGCGGAAAGACCACCACGGGCCGGCCACTGGATGTGCCAAGGAAGACGTGGTATCACTGTTGTAGAATTCTTGATGGAAATGCGTAACAAAAGACAGAATGATGAGGAAACTGCAGATCAATCCTAACTGACACAAGGGACACTCAATCAATCAACAGGCTGTGAGTCTCCACAGGTATAGAGATGATCAAAGACAAAAACCATGCAAACAAACAAAAACCCAGAAGCTGTCCCAGGTTACAAGAGACTGAGGAGTCAGGGCAGCTGAGTGCAGTGTAGCATCCTGACCAGTCTGGACATGAGTGGGACCCTTGGTAATCTGAATCTCCCCCTTGCAGATGAGCAGGCAGGCAGTGTCTGTGCTCATACCCTCACAGGGTGGCTGCCCTAATGCTGTGGAGGCAGGGCGGAGGGGGCCTGCTCTGTGCTGTTTTTTGCAACTCTTTAAAGGTCTGAAATGTTTCAAAATGAAAAGTTAAGGGAGCCAGGTGGTGGCTCACGCCTGTAATCCCAACACTTTGGGAGGCAGATGCAGGAGAATTGCTTGAGCCCAGGAGTTTGAGACCAGTTTGGGCAACATAGTGAGACCCTATCTCCACAAAAAACCTAAAAATTAGCCAGGCATGGTGCAACATGCCTGTAGTCCTAGCTACTTAACAGGCTGAGGCAGGAGGATCATCACTTGAGCCCGGGAGGTCAAGGCTGTAGTGAGCTAAGATGGCACTCCTGCACTCCAGCCTGGGTGACAAAGCAAGACTGACTAAAAAAAAAAAAAAAGATGTCTTTTAAACTAAAAAAATAAAAAACGTGACGATGGGGGCCAAGAGGTGGTAACTAGGCACCTCAAGGAAATTGGAACCTGGGGACTGCTGGGTGCTGGCCCCCAACCCTGTCTACCTCAGAGGCCTCTTGGCAGCTGGGGGACTGTGAGGTGAGTTGGGGGGCGGGGAGGTGGCATTGTGGTGGACACATTTACACATTTTAGGGTCTGTCACTCCCGGCAACACAGAGGCTGAGGGAGGTGAAGACAGAAGTTGCTGTGGGCTGGAGGGTGGGGCTGGAAGGCTGGCCCTGGTGCAAAAACAAAATGAAAAATTTTAAACCTTAGAAAAAGTAAAACTAGTTCATTGCTTTTCAAAAGGAATGGCAAGTAAAGCATAAAGAGGTGAAGGAGAGTGTGAAGTGCCTTCCTCCAGGGTCTAGGAAGGCAAAGCCCTCCCCATATTCCCTGGGCCTCAGTGAGAACCGTGATGAAGCAAATCGATGGCCTCTGCATGTCACTGCTGGGCCGTCTGCTCAGAGGTTCCCTGAGAACCCAGATTCCAGGCCTCCTGCTCGCATGTTCTCAGCCTCTGCTGCCTCCTAAAGTCCTGGGGCACCTGTGTTGCACCTGCCATGTGTCTCCAAGGCTGCAAGCCCCACTGGGCAGAAGCTTTTCTGTATTCCCAGTGTGGCGAGAGTGCTCTGTCCTGGGTCAGGAACCAGACATATAGATGCTAACAGCAACAACAACAAAAGACAGGAGGGACTGAAAGTATCAGAAAGCTGTCTGGGGTGAAGGGAAAGAAATCTGCAGTGTCCACAGAGCCATGGAGATGGTAACAGGCCGAGATGCCCCCAGCCGCCCGCACAGAGATGGGGAAGGCATAGGTGGGGACAGAAAAAGGGGGTACCATGAAGCCCAGAGGCCAGAGCCAAAGCTGCAGCCATTCTGCAGACAGTGAGAAGGAAGCACAGGATGCTGGCTGTGTGGCTGTCAGGCGGGAAATTAAGAACTGTATAGAAAAAACCAGCATGGACAATGAACGGATACAAGCAGGAATAGGAACATAAAATGAAGTCAGGGATGGGTCTGTGCAGACCTGCCACTGAAATGGAAGGGTATTGAGAGGAAGGAGGCAAGGCCCTGCCACAGGTGAATGCCCTCCCTGGCTACAGGGAGAAGTCTAGATATGTCATAATTGGACAGCGGCCAATCTGAGCGTGCCCAGCACTGCCCAAATTAGGGTGGGCAGGGGCAAAACTCTCGCCTGGAGAGCAGCTGAAGCAGGAGAGAATTCAGCCCATGATCAAGGGTGACCAACTGAGGCCCAGTGACGGCAGAGGGATCCCTGAATCCAGTTGGGCCCCAGCCAGCCTTGCTGCACCCCACCCAGGGGGGCATCAAAAAGGCAGCTGTGGCCATGACAACAAGGGGGGAGCCGCACTCCTCAGAGGCCTGTGCCCAGCCACTGTCACCCCACAGCTCGAGGGTTCACGGTCATGCTGCCACTGGCCAGTCAGCCATACATCAAGACCCCACCAGAGGCCCACCTAGCTTTGGTGAGACACACAATACAGAAATAAAACACGTTCGGTCCAGTGTCATGGCTCACGCCTGTCATCCCAGCACTTTGGGAGGCTGAAGCAGGTGGATCACCTGAGGTCAGGAGTTCGAGACCAGCCTGACCCACTTGGTGAAACCTGGACTCTACTAAAAATACAAAAATTAGCTGGGCGTGGTGGCGGGAACCTGTAATTCCAGCTACTGGGGAGGCTGAGGCAGAAGAATCGCTTTAACCTGGGAGGCAGAGGTTTTAGTGAGCCAAGATCGTGCCACTGCACTCCAGCCTGGACAAGAAGAGCGAAACTCCGTCTCAAAGCAAAAACAAAAACAAAATCATGTCCTCTCTCTTGCCCTTGCTCTCTCTCATAAACATACTCAGATACAGAAAACCCATGGCAGAAAGCATTACGTGGTCAAAACAGCCAACTATTAATTATTATTACTAATTCAGCATTCCAGGACCCCTCAAAACAGCATCTGCCTGGCAGAAAAACTCCAATGGGCAGCTTAACCCAATGGGAAGGAAATAAAATAAATTGCTGGAGGAAAGCAAAAGGGTGGGTCATTAACCAGGACCTCCTCCTCTGCTTTTAATGGACAACGATGTCTCCTCCTCCCAGGTAGCCAGACCCTCTTACAGAGGCCACAGTCTCAACAAGGAGGAAGGGCCACACCACAGGAGTAACTAACTGTTTCAGGCAAGAATCAGCAAAGGTTGCTGATTCTGAAAACATTCCAAGAATCGCAGGTCCTCCAAGCCCAACAAACAGCTTAAAGGCATGATTTGGGGCTAGAATCTAGACAGAAACAGCCTCCTTGCTGTACTTGAGAATCTTCAAAGGGAAGAAAAGGAACACATGAATTTGTCTAAATGACTTCACATCTACTGAAACGGGACTCATGCACACTTCTCTTTGGACAATCAGAGTCAAGCCACACTAACAAGGCAGTCCCGTCCACCTGGGTTGGGCAGAACCTAACCTGCAGCCCAGGCGGGGGCAGCCCTGGCCATGACATGCACTGCAGTCAAGTCTCATGCCCACATTTACAAGTGTCTACTTTTCTAATGTCTCTCTAAACACCTCGTGCTTTAAATTTCAGAGGCTCCATTCCTTTCCTGAGCATTCTGCTTCCCAGGCTTGGCAGGACTTCATCACCCCAATTAATTAGCTGTTAAAAGAACAAGGCTCTTGGAAGGCAGAGACGGGCAGACTGCCTGAGCTCAAAAGTTCGAGACCAGCCTGGGCAACACGGTAAAACCCCATCTCTACTAAAATACAAAAATTTAGCCAGGTGTGGTGGTGGGTGCCTGTCGTCCCAGCTACTCAGAACGCTGAGGCAGGAGAATTGCTTGAACCAGGGAGGCAGAGGTTGCAGCAAGCCAAGATCACATCACTGCACTCCAGCCTGGGCGACAGAGTGAGACTCGTCTACTAAAAAAAAGAACAAGGCTCACTGATCACAAACCTACTTCTAATACTGTAAGCCAAAGAAGTGGTCTAAAATATGAAATGCGCACACAGATGTTCACCACAGCATTATTTACAACAACAGAATCTGGAAGGACCCCAGTCGTCCTTAACCGCACAGGAATGGCCAGGCAGAGCAGTAGCTGGCTGGGGCCTCGAGGGCACCCTGTCTGGTGCAGCTCTTCAACTGTGCCACTGCAGTGGGATCAGCCGCAGACAGTACATCCACTCTAGCCATGGCTGTGCTCCAATATGGTGTTTTTACAAAAGCACACAGTGAGCACACAGGCAAGGAGAACATTTACAGCGTTAAAAGAAATACAGAGCAAAAGAACTATGAAACACCACAAAAAACGCAGTAAGCGTTAAAAAGTATGCTCACAATAACTACAAGCATTAGGAAATAAAACATGCAGGTGCAACCGGCCCACAGGGAGCATGGCCATTCACTGGGCAGTGGCATCAGGGAGTGGCTTCTCTCTATTTTTAGGACTTTCTGTTTTGTCCCAAGTCAGTGCGACATTTTGTTAGGTTTCTCAACTACGCCAACCCCCAAGGCAAGCACCCCCTCACTCAGCACAAACGGAAGGCCCTAAGAGGGCCTTCAGTCAAGAACATCTTTGAGAGACAAGGGGTGAGAATCTCCAAAAGGAAATAAAAGAAACACACAAGAACACCTCCTCACAGTCACCTCACCAGTAATAGCTTCTAAAATTTCAATGAGGAGATAAACATCCAAGGTCAGTGGGCAAGGTTTGGGGCCCAAGACCACCTCAGCCACTGTGGGGTCCCCAGGAACCTGCATTCTAGAATCTAACAGCAGAGGGGAAGCACAGGGAGTGAAGGACAGGGCTCCAGGAGGCATGCCCTGGCCACCTGGCCACGCCTCCACGGCCCACTCACCTCATATAGCCCCTCGAAGAAGGTGTTCTTGTCCTCTGTGCTCCATGACTCCCACTGCCGCCGAACCTTTTTGCCTTCTTCCTTCTCACCACCAGAAGACCCTAAGTTCCGGGAGGAGGAGCGCGAGGCCCCTGCAGGGGCAGCAGAGGCAACCCCAGACACATTTCCAGATGATGATCCTCCACCTTCAGCTCCTTGGAGAGAAAGCACTGTACAGTGATCTGTTCCAGAAAGCTGGTGGGCCTGGCAGGGCAGAGGGCCTGAGGGAGGGAAACGCCCACTGCCCCGAGGTCCCATTCCACAATCCTCAACCAAGGACGCTGGCAGGCAGCACCCAAGACCAGGGTGCCAGTGAGGCTGCTCAGGACTGCCAGGATGCTTACCTGGCCAAATGACTCTCGAATGTTTTTACAATTAGAAAAGGAGCGAGAGTTTATGTGGAACCGTGTAACAGCACGACAATACTGCAGCCTAAGACGCTCTGTCCACAATGCAGACAGATCCCTTCCCTAGGCAAACTGAAGCCTCACATCACATTTCATGCGTGTTTCTTTTGCAAATGAGATTTCTGGCTGAAATATTCTTACCACCTTTTCAAATAATTAGGTTGAGATTCAACCTCAAGAAAACATTTAAATGTGTGTAAACTACTACCTTCTTTTAGATATAATCAATACTTCAGAATGTGAACCATTTAATGCCTAAGAATCTTTAGTCTTAAAACTCCTTTTCCTCAAGGTCCACCAACAGAATGTGGTGTCCTGAGAACAGCCTGATAACCTTGCAAATCCTATCACAGCATCAGTTCCTGAGCTCAAGCCGAGTCCTCTGAGACCAGGCCAGGAGGGAAAAGCCCAAGAAGACCTGAGGAGGCTTCACTTCCCAGCTGTGGACCAAGAACCCCAGGCTCCTCCGAGACGAGAGGCAGTGATGTGGCAGGAGTCAAAGACCACAAATAAAGACTTCTTATGGCCTAACACACTCCTCCCACCCACCTGTTTCTCCTCGCAGGGGGAGCGGGAACTGTCAGCATATCCCTGTGATAACCAGGGTTCTCTTTTTATAAAACATTAGGACCATAAAATGCTGGGACATCTTCAAACTCTGAACAAAATGCTTTAAAAAGCAAAAGCTGGCTGGGCACGGTAGCTCACTCCTGTAATCCCAGCACTTTGGGAGGCCAAGGCGGGTGGATCACTTGAGGCCAAAAGTTAAGAGACCAGCCTGCCCACCATGATGAAACCCCGTATCTCTACTAAAGATATAAAAATTACACCTGGGGTGGGGTGGGGCGCGTTCGCTCATGCCTGTAGTCCCAGCACTTTGGGAGGCTGAGGCAGGCGGATCATGAGGTCAAGAGAGTGAGACCATCCTGGCCAATGTGGTAAAATCCCATCTCTACTAAAACTACAAAAAAAAAACTAACTGGGTGTGGTGGCATGTGCCTGTAGTCCTAGCTACTCGGGAGGCTGAAGCAGGAAAACTGCTTGAACCCAGGTAATGGAGGTTGCAGTGAGCCGAGATCACACCACTATGCTCTAGCCGGAATGTCTCCCCGCCGCCGCCAAAAAAAAGAAAGAAAGCAAAATCCAAGCAGATGTAGATTACTGTTAAGATGCTTTCCTAATGAGACAATCACAGGCTTTTCCGTCCAGATCCACTTCTTGGTTGACCGAGAAGGGGGCCCTGCCTGGGCAGCCACATGCAGGCTGGGAGGTCAGCTCCTCCCCCGGTGGGGGTCTGCCTCCAAATCTGGAGGTGGAGGTTGTAGTGAGGCGAGATCACACCATTCACTGCACACCAGCCTGGGCAACAGAGATTCACGCGTTAAAAAAAAAATTTAAAAAGAAAAAGCCTCTCAGTCCCACCAGCCCCATTTCTGGTAGTCAAGGGCCACATGCGGCCATCATTGCAGAGAGAGCTGCCAGACGGTGCTGCACCTGAATGTCCAGCATTCACAGCCGAGAGCACACTGCTGTGGAATAAAAAATGAGTTCCAAGCGTGTCCCACCCAGGCTGCTTTCCAACTGTTCGATTCCCATCCTGCAGAGACAAAAGAAACAAAATCCAGGTATGCTCTGTGCTACACATGAAATACCTCACATGTTATCTGGCCCTGTCCATTCCTCAACAAACCAGGACCTAATGAACCTGGTACTTCCCAAGAACCTAGTGTTTCCCAAGTTGAAGGGCAGGTTACAGACGCCATCTGAAACATAACTGTTAAATACAAGGCGCTCTGCTTCACTAGGAGCCTGTAATTCCTCACGTGGAGTCATTTCAGGAAGGACTGCCTGTCCACCTCTGCACCACCCACAACAAAGGCTTTCAGAGCCATTTACAGGTTCCTAAGAAACACTCACTAAACTCTCTTCTTCCAAGACCACAACTTGCTAACCAGCCCTGCCGTTACATATCGTTATTTTTGCTAGCCCATGCTGGCATTACATATATTTGAAAAAGTAACAGACATAAATTTCCCAAAATTCTATAATCCAGATGTCTTGCTAAATTTTGTGAGATTTTACTGGATCACAACACTGGTGATCCAAGACAAAGAAAATGAAACAGTAAAGGCTAACAGAATGAAGAGTCTGAGCTGGACGAACTCTCAGAGGTGGAGAGGAGGCAAAAGCTCATCTGAGACAAGAGAAGAAGGCACAACAGTAAAGGCGGCTCTGGCAGGGCTGGTGAAGCGGCACCCACTCCTCAGAGGAGCAGGCCACCTCCCAGCAGCCCCAGGCTGGTGCAAGGGGCTTCCCTTTCCTCCTTTTGTTTTAGAAATGACACATCCTCAGTAGAGAAAAGCAGAGCAAGATCAGTATTCAGAAAAGAAGGCAGACCTGAGGTTGGGAGTTCAAAACCAGCCTGGCCAACATGGTGATGCCCCATTTCTACTAAAAATACAAAAATTAGTCAGGTGGCGCGCGCCTGTAATCCCAGCTACATTGGGAGGCCAAGGCAGGAGGATCACTTGAGGTCAGGAATTCGAGACCAGCCTGGCCAACAAGGTGAAACCCCATCTCTACTAAATATACAAAATTAGCCAGGCATGGTGGCGCACGCCTATAATCCCAGATACTCAGGAGGCTGAGACAGAATCACTTGAAGCTGGGGGGCAGAGATTACAGTGAGCCAAGATCGAGCCACTGCACTCCAGCCTAGAAAACAGAGCAAGAGACTGTCTTAAAAAAAAATAAAGTAAAATAAAAGCAGATTCCCTCCCTGGTGGCACACACACCTGGGTAGCTGAGGCAGGAAGACTGCTTGAGCTCATGAGTTCAAGACCAGCCTGAGCAACACAGGGAGACCTTGTCTTTGCAAAACAAAACAGATTATAAAACCCAAAAAGCAGAAAAGAAAGCCAATCACCCCAAGTAATCTTTTCTCTTATTTGGTGCCCATTATCCTAGACTTTTTATTCTATTCCATTTTGGTGGTGTTGGATAGGCAGTCTTGCTCTGCACCCAGGCTGGAGTGCAGTGGTGCAATCTTGGCTCACTGCACCCTCTGCCTCTGGGGTTCAAGCAATTCTGGCACCTCAGCCTCCCAAGTAGCTGGGATTATAGGCGCACACCACCACGCCTAGCCAATTTTTTGTACTTTAGTAGAGACGGGGGTTTCACCATGTTGCTCAGGTTGGTCTCGAACTCCTGAGCGGAGACAATCCACCTCAGCCTCCCAAAGTGCTAGGATTACAGGCATGGTCCACTGTGCGCAGCCTAAACTTGGAATGCTTTTTAAAAAAGAACCACAATTTCAGAGCAGAAATTGAAGTGGCCTCTGGTTCATCCCTAAAATTTCAGATGCAGAAACCGCTTCACTGCTTGACCTGTAGCTCACTCACTGACTCCAGGTCAAACAAAATGAAAACAGAAAGTGGGGGCAGAGACACCTGGTAGAATACAAGGATGATCACCTGGGCAGGACCACCCTCAGCTCAGAGAAATTCATATGAAAACAGAAGGTAACGATTGAAGGGGAAGACAAAGAAGCAACAAGAAAAATGAAAGCAGAAAGGCAAGAGATGGAAAGAGAAGATGATGTAAACAAAATCAGGTGGGCGTGGGGGCTTCTCCGGGTGTAGGATGGTCAGTGCAAAGCAGAAGGCCCAAACCAGGTCTGTCTGTGAATGTTGCTGAGACCACAGGGTCTGAGCATAGTCTGCACGATAAGGAGCACCATCAAGAAGCCTAGAGGGAAGTGGGTACAATAGCATGATCCCTGACAGTGTTTTCTTTGTTGCTCTTCTGCCCAGGCTGGAGTGCAATGGTGTGATCTCAGCTCACTGCAACCTCCAGCTTCTGGGTTCAAGCAATTCTCCTGCCTCAGCCTACTGGGTGCCCACCATCAGGCCCGGCTAATTTTTGTATTTTTAGTAGTGATGGGGTTTCACCATCTTGGCCAGGCAGGTCTTGAATGCCTGACCTTGTGATCCACCCGCCTTGGCCGCCCAAAGTGCTGGGATTACAGGCGTGAGCTACCACACCCAGCCAACAGTGAGCTCTTTGAAAGCAAAAACTGTGTGGGATTTTCCCCTGCCCAAACCTGGTTCTAGGCCTCACACACGGCAAGTGCTCCGTGACAGCACAGAGTCCAATGGAGCCCAGATAAAGGGCCTCCCCATGCTCCCTTTGCCCCACAGCAGCCCCAGACAGCATGCCCCAGGCCACTAGGACCCAGGTCCTCCCAAACAGAAGCCGCCTTTCCACTCAGCCCGGTCACTACCACAGTTCTCCAGCAGCCACACTGCCTGCCACCTGCCTTCCCCTTCCCATCTGCACCACATTTCCCAAGCCAGCTCTGTGCTGCCCAAGTAAGACGATTTCAACAGCCTCCTCTTGGGTCTCCCAAATCCCCAGCACCTGCTGCAGCCCACTGTGCAGTGTGCTGTGAGGGCGCAGCCATGTGGCCCCAGTGCACCCTCCCCGTTGCCAGCCCCTCTATCTAGCTCCAGACAGGCTGGACCACCTGCTCTTTGCAACATGTCCTCTTCCCCATCACATGTCCTGAGTTGGCCTGGACTGTTACCACCTGCACTCCTTCATATCACCTTAAGATGACAAAATTATGCATATCTTTCAACTGGGGAAGCTGAGACACGGGCTGAGTAGGTCACCCACAAAGCCACACACCTACTCACTGCCCAACAGGCCTGGAAATAACAGAAGCTATATTTAAACGGCACCTTAAAAATGCATTCAAATGCCCTGCTTCTGCCTGTCTTCACAATGTGTAGTTATCTCCATTTTAGAAATGGGGATACTTTCAGAAGTTATTAGTAGCATTATGTGGCTTAAAAAAAAATGGGGAAACTGAGGCTATAAAAGCCCCAAAGTCAACAGGCAGCAAGAACCATGCAGCCTTCTCCAAACCCAGGTGTTTCCCATGCCATGGCATCGGAAGAGCTCTGAACACCAAGTGCACACGCTGTGCTGGCACAAGGCTGGAGGATCAGGGTTGTAATGGAGAACACTGACCTCAAGGTCCCCCCTTCAGCCTGTGAAAGGTGAGAAGTTAAATGACTCGCCCAAAGGCACAAGGCTAACAGGCAGCCAGAGCTAGGCTTTTGGAAGATGTCTGTCAGACACGAAAGCCCAGTGACACGCTGTCATCGTCTATAACACCCATTCACTGTCCTGGAGCACTCTTTTTGTAGTTTGGTGAACTTCCTTCTGAGAGTCAGGAACAGTAAAATCAAGAATGACAGCAGACCAACTGTGAGGGAGTCAGTGGCTGGTCTAGAGGTGAGAGGACCACAGTGAACACATGCGTCTCCTCCAAGCTTCATTCTCAGCTAGAAAGACACTGGTAAGACCCGCTTGTGGAAGTGCATCTCCAGCACAGGGAAGCGTCCTCATGGCCTATGTCTGCAGCATAAGAGAGCAGGGACCCTTCCCTGGAGGCCAAGGATGGTACAGAAACTGCAGAGGTCCGACTTGTCCACCTCCACATCTCCTGAGGCATTCTGCGTCTCTCCTAACACAGGACATCACATCAGAGGCTGGTGCCGGCAGCTTTGGTCTTGGAGATGCAGTTGTGGTTCAGGGCTTTGTGGATACCATCTCCACCAAGGTCACATGGGGGGGTTCCTTCAAGCAAGCCAAGTCGCAGGCAAGGTGTCACCTCAGCAGTTGAGTCCTGAGCCTCCCCTACCCAGCCCCATCGCCATGCACATGCAGTGCTGCCACTCCATTCTATACGACAGGCAGTCAGCGAGCAAACAGGGACTCCTCCCAACCTCACATCATCCTATCACTCTAAAGATCCGGTCCATACTCCAGGCATGCCTGCAAGAGCCCTGGTCAGGGTCGCCAGACTCCGCAATGTTCTCTTGCAGGTTCTGAAGCTGACTTGAAACCTGGTGGTCTCCAGGACACCCCCTGGAGTCACGCATACTGCCCCCTTCTCTGCTGTGACTCCCATCCTCAGTACCTGCAAGGCTCAGTGTCCTCCTGCATCTTCTGACCAGTGCTGTCTCTCTCAGAGTTTCTCCCTTTCCTCCCACAAATATTTGAGAGAAACACAACTAGAACGCCACTGTTTCTGTAAAAGTATATGCCCTCTTCATCAAATACCGTAAGATTTTCTAATTGCGTCCTGCAGGCAATTCAAGATCTCCCAACTAAACTACAAACTCCTGGGAAATGTCTCCTTTTTCTGGTGTTTCTAATGTGGTTCTTCAGTGTTAAAAATGCTGTTGTTACTTCACGTGACAAAAAGCTTCCATATACCACTTTATACGACAACACTGATTTTCACATTTCTGACTTTGCTATCCAGAATAATCTCTCTGCTATCCTGATATCCTCATATAACCTACAATAAAACACAAAAATGAAACTCTGAACGTATACTTCATTAGACAACTTCCCAACAGAAACGAGTTTTAATATCAAAAGTATACAGGTATTTGCAAATCAGCTCAGCCTTCAAACCAAGGTTCAAATGTTGCCTTCCCTACTTTATTTTTAGTTTTGTTTTTGAAACAGCATCTTGCTGCATCACCCAGGCTGGAGCACAGCATCTACAGCTCACCGCAGCCTCCAACTCCCAGGTTCCAGTGATCCTCCCACCTCAGCCTCCTGAGTGGCTGGAACTATAGGTACAAACTTTAATAAAACATCTTTTTGAAACATCTAGAAACTACAGGCAGGCCACAGATTATACAAAATACAAAGAAGAGTAAATTCTGCACAGTCATTTACTGCTTCCTACACACAAACAACTGTCACTTCAGACTATACTACCTGGTTTTGGAGATGGTGTGTTTTCCCATCCTTGATGGAACTGAAGTTCTTTGGGATGAGTGAGGGGATCAAATAAGCAGAAGGTCTCTGTCGCCACCGCCAAAGTTCTCGCATTCCATCTGCCCCAGCAGAACATCAGCTCAAGAGCATTCCTGGGGCTTGTACTCACCCCACAGGTGCGCCCCCACCCCACCCGCCTGTGCAGCCTCCTCCTGCAGTCCTGTCATCTTGCAGCTGCACACATTTTCCATAGCAAAAGTACCAGGTGCCCATTAAGCACCTTGTTGCTTGAGGCAGGTGTTTCTTTTATCCCAAAGATGGAGTAGCTTGCCCAGAGCCAGCCACACCGTTAACTGGCCAAACAAACAGGGAGGAATGTGAGGCCTGTGTCTCCTGACCGCTGTCTTACAGTTTCTGTGGCTCTGAGCCCACATCTCCAATGTGTCCCAGAATCACTTCGGTGGTGTGGTACAGCTGCAGGAATGTGTTTTGGGATTTCTGGTCTGCAGCCTACCTTGTGTTTAGGTTGAGCACATGAGTTAAACGATGGACTTCAGCTTCTGCACTCATTTAAATGCAAAATTACAGAGATGCGAGACGCCTGGCACACAGGCATGAAATCTCAGCTACTATCCCTTTGTCAATACAAAAATATTTAAATTTGAAATTGTACTAGAAAAAAAGTATTTTTCATTGAAGTCAATAAAAGAGTCTCTTCTTGCAGAGAAAGAAAACACAGTTGTGTGCAGAAAAGCCAAACAAGGAGACTTTCCTCTTCTCTCCAAGTCCTTTCTTCCCAATTCACTATAAGGGTCTCAGGCCCATTGAGACTGAAATTGGTAAGGGCATTAAGTAGTCAAGCAAAGGAACTGCCAGTGATTGAGCTATGTATTCCTTATGCATAACCGAAGTTACACCACTTTCAACTGAAAAATTGAAAAATGAAGAATTGATCATTTCCTCACTGACAGGTGCTCACCACTCCAGGTGCAGATTTCTCCAGATTGTAAGAGAAATCTCCTCTAAGCATCATTCTGGAAGGTGAGCTAAAGAGTGTTACAGGGCAACTATCACCACCTGGTCTTCTTTTCTGACGGGTAATGGAAGTGATGACTGAGCAGAGGTCTCTCCAAAGACTGGTGGTGGGGGATGTCCTAGGCACGGTGAAATGCCTCCAAAGGCACAGAGGAGCATGAAGGCAGACAGCAGTGGACAGGCGGCCTCCCTTCTCGGGAAGCTCCGAGGCAGACAGTGGCTGAGAAGGGGACAGGCAGCCTTCCTTCCTGGGAAGCTCTGAGGCAGACGCTGGCTGAGAAGTGGACAGGCCGCCTTCCTTCCCAGGAAGCTCCGAGGCAGACAGCGGCCGAGAAGCTCTGTGATGCAGAGGAGACCCACTTCCTACTCCTCTCCTAAAAGCCGCTATTACAGCTTATTTCATTAAAGATATATTTGCTTGCTAAAGTGAGATAATGAATATGTCATGAGGAGCACAAATTCTAATAAATTTGCATTTTACTAATATTAAAATATAATAAAAAGTCCCAGGCTTCTCCAAGCCACACAGTGGGACAAGAAGCAGGAACACAAGTGCCAGCCGGCTGAGCATTAGAGGAGCTCAGTAAACCTTCTGCACCTTAACAAGCCACTCTCAACTATACAAACAAAAGCAAGCCTCCCTCATCACCTGACTGCCAAAAATCTACCTGATCACCAACGCCTTAGCGGCATTTCACTTGTACACAAGTAGCCACATACACATCTCAACACTTTCACACCAGCCACACTTCAAGGCGGCGAAGCAGCTGCCCTCGTTTCTTGTCTCACAGATGAGGACACCCGACAGAAAAGCATCTCCAAGAAGGTGAAGGGGCAGAGGATGGTTGGAGGCCAGGGGCATGGGGGTGGCGAATGCCGGCTGGACTTGAGGTCCAGGCCTCTGAACCATAAACAACAAACCTTCGAAGGCACCACGGAGCTTACATGAGCTTAGACATACCTATAACCTACAATAAAAAAAACTAGTAACAATGCCAGTAATGTTTTCCCAAGACTGGCAATTTTCACACTAAAGTAAGTTTATATGAGGCAAGTTTTAAATTCTGAAACAAGCTATCTTAAATTTACATCTTTAACAAAATTCTTTATCAGTGACTAAAGCCATGATTCCAGAGGCCAGCCTTCTTTGGTTGAGAATGCAGCAGGAGAAGCAAGCTGAATGGGACACATTTGGCACAGATCTCCAAAATAGATTCTCCATTGGTTCGTAATATATTCCCTTTTTAAAACTACCAGGACCATTTACTAAATTTAAATGAACATTTCCCAAGGAAGGTAGTGAAAGATTTTTTTTTCATGCGAAACTCACTGGAAATTGATGTTATATTTGCTATTTATACAAAGTGTTGCAAAGGTAGTCAGAAACAAAAAGAATCTAAGAGCCATTCACCTGTTTTAGGAAAAGCACAAGGCTGAAATACAAATAAAAGCATACAACAATGAAGTACTGGCACATGGAAAACAAAACTAACCCGTAGTTTTCTTATGATCTTGGAGACCCCAGCTAAGTAACAACATTCTCCAGCCCCTCGGAATACAATGCCAAACACTCCAAGCTATTGCTTGTTCACATCAGGACACAATCGCTTTCGCCACTCTTTCCTTTCTTTGGCACAGAAGTAAACCTCAGTTGCAACTCAAAGGGCCCCACTTCTATGCCCTTCCTACACTCAAGCCAGGTGCACTTGAAGGAGAGGACAATGAGTCCAAGTCAGACCCTAAGGAACCCTTCTCCGTTTCTCATCCATCGTCCCCCAATGAGTTTCAAAAGGCTGTGCCTTTGTTGCATTTCCACCACCTGATGTCTGCAAAAGAGATACAAGCAGGTATTTTCTTCTATTCCCCTTTCTCAACCATTGTCCGCTGTTTATAACAGAAAACCATCAATGACCCTTTGGGGAAGAAAACAGCTTTAGGGGATCTCTTTGACTCTCCCAGAGAAAGGATACTGGCTGCCTCTTCAAAGAGTTTAAATATAGAAAAGTGGCAGCCTCTTCGAAGGAGAGAGGGGACACATCCTAGCTAAGTGCCACCCCAAGTGAGGGCCTCAGTGCAGGCCGCGGGATGGGTGAGCTGGGGTGGAGCCCGGCTGGGACAAGGGGTTCCTCTCCCCCGGGACACACCCTGAAGAGGGGCTGGGGTCTCCCAGGAGGACGGGTCGCCCTACCTTTTCCGCGGGGCCCCGGACCACCAGCGTTGCCGCTCCCCACGGCGTTCGGAGGGTCCTTCCTGGGCCTCTTGCTCTGCGGCCGCACGCTGGACCGGAGGAAGTGGTGCTGGTCCTGGGGGCTGCCTTGCGGCGGAGACGGCGCCTGCGGCGCGTTGGGGGGCGCGGGGGTGCCGTCGGCGCCGGCCCGGGGGGTCTTTTCGTCCCTCTTTGTGCCGCTGCTCTCCTCGGCCGCGTCTGCGCCGCCAGCCCCTTCACCTTCCAGGGACTCCTCATCGGCCGCCCGCTTACCCAGCTTCTTGAGCCCGTCCTCCCCGCTGCCGCCGTCGCCCAACTTCACTGTCATCCTGCGGCCGGGAGAGGGGAGGCAGCCGGTGAGGCGGGCGCAGGCCGGGAAGTTTAGCGGCCCCGACGCGCTCTCAACATGGCCGCCGTTGTTTGTTCCAAATCCCCTCTCGGCGGCTCGGCCCGGCCCGCCCGAGCCCGCCCGAGCCCGCCGCGGCCCCTTTCGCCCCCGCGCCGCCGCCCCCGGCCCTGCCCGCCGGCCCAGGACCCTGCCGGGCCTCCCCGGACGCCCCCTGGCCGAGACCCGCGTCCAGACGCCCGAGCCGGCGGAGGGAGGACGCGACAGCTCGGCGGACCCTACCCTACCCTGCCCTGCCCGGCCTCGGCCCGGGCCCGGGCCCCGGGCCCGGGGGCGATGGGAGGCCCGGCGCGGGCGCGGGTCGGGGCACGGCTGCGGTTCGCGGCCGCCGCCCCGCCCGCTGCCACCTACCCGGCGGGGCCGCGGCTCATGGCCTGGCCCAGCGTGCCGGCCTCGCTCCCTGCGCCGCCTCGGCCGGCCGGGCCGCAGCCCCAGCCCTCGCCCCTCGTCCCACCCCCTCCCCGCCCCCCGAAACGCGCGGGGCTCCCGAGTCCCGCGCACCTGCCCGGCGCGCCAGCCCCCAGAGTTGGCCCTGGAGGAGGGCGGAGGAGGCCAGATCCACCCCGGGACCGGAGAAGCGCGGGCTCCCCTGCCCGCACGGGGACCTCCATGGTGGCCCAATGCCGCCGGACGCCTGCTTATTTTAAAACAGACATAAAGAATAATCAGCTCTGGATCTCTGAGAATCTTCTTCCCAGGGTGGGAGATGAGAGCTGCTGCGGGGATTTACCAGTTAAAAGTGCTTTTGCAACAAAGGAGCCTGTTGCATGGGGCAGGTTGGAAGCACCCGGGAAAGTGACAGCCCGGGTATGTCCAGGTCCAAGGGCAAGAAGCAGTACAAGACGATGGTGTTAAAACTCCTGGCAACGACTAACGAAATTCTTGCATTAACTTTGCTACCCCCTGCCCTGTAAAAACGTCAACCACAAAATGCAGTGACTAAAATTGCTGCAGCCCAGAAAGCAGAGCACTCAAAAATAAGCTCAGGGAATCAGGTACACACCGACAGCTTCAGCCCAGAAACAGGGACCGGCACGTGCGAGGAAGCCGAAAACGCTCCATTCCTCCGCAGACACCGAGCCTGCGTGGCACATAGCTGTCGAGGACGGGAACGTTTCTACTGCAAGGGAACACTCGACCGAGGCACCCACAGTGGGACGCGGACGCGGACGAGGACGTCTCCTTCTCAGAGATCGGAACACGGGTCACAAGCCGCAATAGTGCCCCCACCCCGAGGTGAGACCACACACAAAGGTCCGTGGCCGTTTTCTCCTGTTGGAGTTGATCTTGGGAATCACTTTAAAAACTCTGCCAAAGAACAAAAACCACACGCGACCAACCCCCCAACTTCAGGGATTTCGTGGCAGGGGACGTCTCCCTCTTCACTCTCAATGCGCCGCTTTCTGCGCACCCGAACCCCCAAGCTTTCTCTCGGGCCAGAAAGCAGAGAACCCCGCTGCCCAGGGGCCTGTCCGCCCGCAGGCCGCCCGGGAGTTTGGCCACCGCACCGAAGACGCCGTCCGAGCGCGGGGACGCCCTTTTCGCCGCTGAAAGGACCCCTTCCCTGAGGGCCAGCAAGCACGGGGATGGCCCCCTTTTCGCGAGAACCACCAACGGGACTTGACCGTTCTCGGAGGCGCAGTCTCCTCCGGCCCTGCCCGCTCCGCACCGGCTAGCCTCTCGGGATGGGGGAGAAGCCTCCTCGCCCTGAAGCCAGTTCGGGCTGCACAGGGCGCGGTGGCAGCGCCGCCCCGCCGCGCTCTCCCGCGCCGCCCGACAGCACCCCCGGTGCGGGCCTCGCCATGACAGCCCCAGCGCCCAGCCTCAGTCACCTTTTTCATCAACGCCGGGCGGCAGCCTGGCTTCCCGGGGCCTCCCCGGGCGCCCGCAGAACCAGCCGGGCCGGGCTGCCCCGGCACCCGAGCGCCGGCTGCAGTGAGGCCGCGACGCCGGGCCGCTCGTCCGCCTCGGAAGCAGCTGGCCGACCGGCGCTTGACCCGTTACGTCCCCTCCGCGGGCCGGCGCGCGGCTGAGGGGGCTGCGGGCACAGACGCTGCCGCCGCTCAGCCTCGAAAAGCCGGCCCGCCGCGCTCAGCAGCAGTTCCGGCTACGGCGGCCGGTGGGGACCGCACGGACGGCGCGCGGGGGCGGGGCCGGGGCGCGCGGGCGCGCGGGGCGGGGCGACGAGCGCGGAGGCGAGCACGCCCAAGGTTTCTTCGGGCGCGACTCCCCAAAACGGCGCTCCCATTGGCTAGCGTCAGGCGAGCGCGCTCGCACGCACAGGCCCGGGGAAAGCGTCGGAGGCGAGCCCGCGGCGCGAGTAGTGTTGTGACGCCAGCCCCGCGACATTGCGGACCATGCGTCTCTTTGGATTGGTGGACAGACAGCCAATAGGCCAGCACCCAGGCTGTGATTGGCCGCGGCCGTGTTGACGGATACGTGAGAAGAAAACGCCGCGGTAGCTCAGAGTCGGGATTCGGGCGCGAACCTGAGTTCTGAGGAGAAGTTGGGGGGCGCGTGAGGCAGATACGCGCACCCTTTCCTGGGTGGGGTGTGTGCTTCTGCGCTACGTTAGCGTGGCTGAGCGGCGCGGTCTGGGCTCCCTGCAGTCTCCGCCTGCCGCGTTCCAGCCGTTCTCCCGCCTCAGCCTCCCGGGTCGCTGGGATTACAGGCGCGCGCCACCACGCCCGCTAATTTTTTTGGTAGTACAGACGGGTTTTCACCATGTTGGCCAAGCCAGTCTCGAACTCCTGACCTCAAGTGATCCGCCCGCCTTATCCTCCCAAATTGCTGGGAGGACAAGCGTGAACCACCGCCCCTGGCTCCAGTTATAGCCTTTCTCTCTCTCTTTCCTTTTCTCTGCCGCCCAGGCTGGAGTGCACTGGCGCGAGCCCGGCTCGCTGCAGTGTCCGCCTCCCGGGGCTCAGGCGATCCTCCTCCCTCAGCCTCCTGTAGCCGAGACTACAGGCGCCACCGCGCCCGGCTAGTTTTTGTAGAGACAGGATCTCGCCACGTTGCCCAGGCTGGTGTCGAACTCCGGGGCTCCAGCGATCCGCCCGCCCCGGCCTCCCAAGCGCTGGAACCACAGGCGCGAACCCCGCGCCCGGCCGCCAGCTGCTGTCTGGGGGCGGGGGGCGCTCCCTGCCTCCCTCCGTTCTCTGGCGTCCGGGCCCCGGAGGTGGACAGACGCCCCCCGTTACCCAACAGCTCAGGGCACTGCCGAGCGCATCGCGTTTTCCAGAAACGCCCGAGCCACGCCGTCCACGCCTAGACCAGAGCCGCGGAGCCAGCGAAGGCCCGGGCTGAGACCGCCCCGCGGTGCAAAGGCCCCGCCTCGGGGTGCGCGGGAGGGGAACGCGCCCCGGAGAGAAGGATGCCGCGGTCCTCCTCCACCTGGAGTGCCTCCCGCGGGATCGGGGCTGTGACAGCGCGCCCTCGATACAAAGGCGACCCGTCGCCGGCCCCGCGCCGCTGCCTCTCCTAGAAAAAGCTCGTCCCGCTTCCCTCCCGTAGAGCAGAATAACGCGGGCCCCGGCGCTCGGATGTCAGAGTCGCAAGTGCGTGCCCGATCGCCTTCGGCTCTTTCCGGCCGCTTGGGGCGGTTCGGGCGTCGTCGGCGCCGCCTCGCTCCTCTTCGGCTGTTTCCGCGTTCCTGGCGCGCCGTTGTCCCGGCAACGCGCGGCGGCTCAGCGGCCAGGCGGAGGTAAGTGGCCTTGGGACTAGGGCGGCCGACCCAGGTCCTTAGGAGCCAGGCGGGGGTTTGGGGCCGAGGACCTGACTTGGGGCGGGCGTCGGAACCCTCCCGTCTCCTCCCACGATGCCGTCGCCGCCGAGTCCCCGCAGCCCCTTGCGGGTCCCATCGAGGCTGGGGCGGGCTTGGCGCGGGGTCCGGATCACCTTTGGGACGTTGGCCGCCGTCCCGGCACGGCCTGGAATCGCGGTGGATTCCGGTCACTGGGCGAGTCCCTTCGGAATGGGCGGGCCGGGGCACCCCGCAGGTGAAGCAGGGCAGACGAGAGGACCAAAACAGAAACGCTCTATGCTTGGTCACACGCCGGGGTGCCCTGAGGGTCGCGTTGCACCGACCCGCCAGCGCATGGTTTCTCAGTACCGTCCGCTGGAGGCAGCGCGGACCCCGAGCAGGCCGGAGGCTCTGGACTACCGCCTGGAGGGCGAGGCTTTGTAGGGTGGCCCGGGGCGCCTGCCCCGGAGAGTCCACGGTGGAGCCCCGTCCTGGGGTTCCCTGCCCAGCGTCGCCGAGGAGGAAGGCTGCGCAGAGCCCTGTGACCAGGCGCCGCTTAGCTGAATGGGCTTAACAGATTTTCCCAAAAGCTGGTTTAACGGAGGCACCTAGAGAGGCTCTGCAGACGCTGGGCGCCTGAACGTGAGAGGAAGAAATCGATTAGGATAAATACACTGTTTCTCCGGTTCCCCAAAGTTGATACATTTCCCAGTTTTGTGTTCCAGAGACAAGGACTTTGTTTCAAGGAAAGGGAGGATACTTGTTTCCAAACTGATGCTATTATAGATTGTCATCAAGTACCTAGTTTATGGTTAGCCATCTCCTTCTTGTGTTCACTTTTCTTTTTTGACTACACAGATAATACTCTTTCGGAACTTGTTAAGATACAAGTGAAAGAAACTATAAACAGTTATATTGATACATTGTGTAAAAATGAAACTCATTCAAGCAGGCCCGCAACCCATTTCTTATATTAATAACTAACAACAGGAAGAATATCTTTCTTTGCTAATACACAGCTTCATCTGTGTGGGGCCTGTTCTGTGCAAGGCACTGTTTCAAGGGGCTGGGAATACTGGGTTCCTCCCACTCTGTGGGGAAGATAACATGGGGGGCAGTGTGTGAACAGTGAAACACACATTTACAGTAAAGTCTAAATGCAGCCACGAAGTGTAACGTTGTGTGGGGACACTGGGCAAAAGCACAGGACAACAGCAAAGCCATCAAGCCCTGAAAGAGCCCCCTTACCCGAAGCAGGGGGAACCTAGAAAAACCCCAAGCAGGAAAGAAAATCATTAGGTCTGTTAGCCTTCATAGTTACTACAAAGTGTTGCACTAATGCATCACTCATTTTTCACAGAAATATTTTCACAGAGTAATCTTGTTAGATACTAATTTCCCATAGCCCAGGATTTGTAACCTTGGCTGGTTGCAGCATGTAAAAACTCATTTTGAGAGATAATCCCAGCTGCTTGGGAGACTGAGGCAGGAGGATCACTTCAGCCCAGGAGTTCAAGGCTACAGTGAGCCATGATCACACCACTGCTCTCCAGCCTGGGGGCCCTGTCTCTAAACAAGTAAAATATATATTTTTTAATTTAAAGGCTTCTTTTGCTATTTTAAATTGCCCAGATTTTGATCTGGTGTTTGTTTGTTCGTGGGTTGTTGTTGTTGTTGTTGGAGACGAGGTCTTGCCCTGTTATCCAGGCTGGAGTGCAGTGCTGCTATCTCGGCTCACTACGACCTCCACCTCCCAGGTTCAAGTGATTCTTCTGTCTCAGCCTCCAGAGTACCTGGGATTACAGGTGTGTGCCACCACCCCCGGTTAACTTTTTGTATTTATTTATTTATTTTTAGTAGCATCAGGGTTTCATCATGTTGGCCGGGCTGGTCTCGAACTACTGACCTCAAGTGATCCTCACGCCTCAGCCCCCCACAAAGTGCTGGAATTATAGGTGCGAGCCACTGTGCCTGGTCCGTTCTGGTGTGTTTTCACTTTTAATGGCCTTACTTGAAGTTTTGCATGAGGACTTTATTCAAAGAAACCAGAGCCCTACCCAGTGTAGATGTCTCCTAAGTGATGTATGTGCAGGAGACTGGGGTCTGCCCTCCTCTGACTCCCACCCGCCTCCTGCTCCTCCAGCCAGGTGAGACCCTGGAGAGGGAACCAGCCACACCACCAGGGCCATAGTCTGCCAATGTGTAGTCTGGTGGTGAGAGCAAAAATTATGACTGTGTTTAGTATTCAGGGCATATATTCATAGGAGAAAGGCAGCATATGAGACATGATGGTTCACTCATACATATCTGTCTTCCAGCTTCTCATGGAAGAGTGTGTCCTGCAGATCCAAACCAGTCTTCCCAGTTTCCACTCCTATAGTCTGTGTACTGAGGAAAGCAAACAGCATAGTCCATTGTGCCCTTCTCTTGATAGAATTTTTCAGGTCTCTAATATTTTTGAACAATTTTTTGTTTGTTTGTTTGTTTGTTTGACACAGGGTCTCTCTTTATCACCCAGGCTGGATTGTAGTGCTACAGTCACAGCTCACTGCAGCCTCAACCTCCTGGCCTCAAACAGCCTGCCTACCTTGGCCTCCTGAGACCTGGAACTACAGGTATACACCCCCATGCCGAGCTAATTTTTAAATTTTTTGTAGAGACAAGGTTATGTTACCTAGATGAGTCTCAAACCTCTGGCTCAAGTAATCCTCCCCCTTGGCCTCCCAAAGTGTTAAGATTACAGATGTGAAGCACCGTGCCCAGCCTAATGCTTTTTAATTGTGGCTAAACATATGTAATATGAAGTTTGCTATTTCAGCCATGTGTAAGCATACAGTTCAGGGGCTTTAAGTATATCCATGATGTTGTGTAACCATCACCGCAGTCGTCTTCAGAACTTTCTCATCATCCCAAACAGAAATTCTTTCCTCGTTCCCCCCCACCGGCCCCTGGCAACCACCCTTCTACTTTCTTTTTGTTTTCGAGTTGGGGTCTCTCTCTGTCACCCAGGCTGGAGTGCAGTGGCACAATCTCTGCTCACTGCAACCTCCACCTCCCTCGTTCAAGCAATTCCCCTGCCTCAGCCTCCCAAGTAGCTGGGATTACAGGTGCACGCCACCACACCCAGCTAATTTTTTTGTATTTTTAGTAGAGACGGTGTTTCACCATGTTGGCCAGACTGGTCTCAAACTCCTGACCTCAAGCAGTCTGCCTGCGTCAACCTCCCAAAGTGCTGGGATTTAAGGTGTGAGCCACCACACCTGGCTACTTTCTGTCTCTATCATATTTGACTACTCTGGGTTCCTCATGTAAGTGAATCATACAGCATTTATCTTTCTGTGTCTGGTTTATTTCATTTAGCATATTGTCTTCAAGCTTCACCCATCTTGTAACATGTATCAGAATTTTAAGGCTAAATAATATTCCGCTATACAAGTAGACATTTTGTGCACTTTATCCATCAATAGACATTTGGATTGCCTCTACTTTTTAGCTATTGTGAATGATGCTGCTGTGAACATGGGTGTATAAATGCCTGTTCAAGTTTCTTTCAATACTTGAACTATTTATCCAGAAGTGGAATTGATGGATCAAATGGTAATTCTATGTTTCATGTTTTTAGGAACAGCCAGACTTCTTCACAGCTGCTGTACCATTTTACATTCCCAGCAGTAGTGTACAAGCGTTCGAGTTTCCCCACATCCTCTATTTTTCTGATAGTTGTCATGATGGATATGAAATTGAATATTTTTTTTTCTGAAACAGAGTCTGGCTCTATTGCTGGAGTACAATGGCAGGATCTCAGCTCACTGCAACCTTCACCTTCTGGGTTCAGGCGATTCTTCTGCCTCAGCCTCCTGAATAGCTGGGATTATAGGCATGCAGCATGCCTAATTTTTTGTATTTTTAGTAGAGAGGGGGGTTTCGCTATTTTGCGCAGGCTGGTCTTGAACTCCTGAGCTCAGGCAATCTGCCCACCTCAGCCTCCCAAAGTGCTAGGATTACAGGCATGAGCCCCCACACCCGGCCTGAGTAATTTTAAATGGTGGCAGACCAGTCTACAAATAAGCTTCTCTGCCAATTAACTTCCCCAAACTGACTGAGGTGTAAAAAAGTGAGCAGTAACCAGACTGTCACTTCATTTATCACCCTACTCCTCCTGAAAAGGGACAATATGTATCTCTTTTCCAGATCTGAAAGGAAGAATGAGAGATTCAGTTCACATAACTGATCAAGCTCAGCATCTCACAGCTGCTGTGGCTGTGTGTTGTTGACTCTCTAATAGAGGAAGGCTTCTGTCTTCTACCACCTATGAGTCAGAGGTAGGAGACAGTCTTCGATTTTATGCCTTACTGAAAATTGAGTACTGGTTTTTTCTGTGCCAGTACTCTCTTCAGGAGCAATTTACTTTTATTTTGTTTGAAAATGTTGTTTAAAAGTCACCTATAGGCTTGGCGTAGTGGCTCATGGCTGTAATCCCAGCTCTTTGGGAGGCCAAGGCAGGAGAATTGCCTGAGCTTAGGAGTTTGAGACCAGCCTGGGCAACATAGCAAAACCTTGTGTCTACAAAAATTATTTAAAAATTAGCTGGGTGTAGTAGTGCATGTCTGCAGTCCCAGCTAATTGAGAGGCTGAGGTAGGAGGCTCACTTGAGCTCAGGAGTTTGAGGCTGCAGTGAACCGTGATCATACCACTGCACTCTAGCCTGGGCGACAGAGTGAGACTTTGTCTAAAAAGGAAAAAAAGGCAAGTGCAGAAATAGAAATTGTTCTTCAGTGACTGGAATGACAGTTACCGAGGATCGCACGTGTAGTATAGGCTGCAGGGCTCTTCTTTCTTTCCTCCTTTGCTGGCAGTGAGCTGTACTCGTTTCTGTCACACCCTGGGTAATTCTGGGTCTAACCCCTGCCTCTCATGCTGCATTTCTCCCTGTTGGCATTCTCCTCACATCAGGTTGCCTGCTCGGTCCACAAGGCGTTTTCAAGTTGCCAACGGTCTTGCGACTGTGGGTTTGGGATGCCTCCCTTTTGTCATTCCATGTACATTTTGTTTCTTTTCTTTCTTTTTTTTTTTTTTTTGTTTTTTCCTTTTCACCTTCAGTTTCTTGCTGGATTGTTTGTCTTTTTTAAAACCAACTGGACTTGGTCATTTTTTTACCCTTGCAGCTTTCAGTGCTGACCAGGCCTGAGTTCCGTCATGGCCCTCTATTTTGACCACCGGTTAGAAGCCCCAGAGGCAGCAGGGTCACCCTCGCACATCAGCTGGCACCCCGTCCATCCGTTCCTGGCAGTCGCCTACATCAGCACCACCTCGACAGGCAGCGTGGATATTTACCTGGAGCAGGCGAGTGCTCAGAAGCAAGGAGCCTGACTGTGCTATCTTCTGGCCCTTGTAATTGTTGTTCTCGTGTGTGTGTGTGTTTGTGCATATGGGTATGTGTATGTGTGTATGTGCATCTGTATGTGTATTGGTGTGTGTATGCGCACATGTATATGCGTGCATCTGTGTGTGTGTGTGCATATGGGTGTGTGTGTGGGTGTGTGTATGAGCATATGTATGTGTGTGCATATGGGTATGTGTGTGCACATGTGTATACATATGGGTGTGCGTGCATCTGTATGTGTGTGTATGTATGTTGGGGGTGTATTGATGCGCACATGTATGTGTGTGCCTCTGTGTGCACGTGTGTGCATATGGATGTGTGTGCATCTGTATACATGTTGGGGTGTGTGCGCAGCTGTATGTGTGTGGATCTGTGTGTGTGTGTGTGTGCATCTGTATGTGCATGTATTTGTGGGGGGGATGTATGCGCATGTGTGTGCACACGTGTGTATGTGCATGTATGCATGTGGTACATATGTGTGTACATGTGTATATGTTTTCAAACAAACTCTAGCTTATTCATGAAGAAAACAACATCCATCATCAGTTTGCACAGAGGTCAAATCCCCGAGTTATAAAAGCCCTCGTATGTGGGCAGTTCTTTCACCCTGGCTGTTGGCGTGGGGATGTGCTTAGGAATGCTAATGCTTATCAGCATCAAGCACTGTCAGTTCACGGTCACCACCAGAAATGGCCTCTCAGTGCTGCTTGTGGATCCTGAGGCAGGCTCCTCTGACAGCACCCTCCTCCATGCTCCACAGTGGCTGTTTGGAACTCCAATCATTCCCACAAACTGGGTGGCAGAAAACAACAGCAAGGTACTCTGGTGGCCCTGGAGGCCCGAACTGCAAGGTCAGGTATCAGCAGGGCCTGCTGGCTCCGAAGGCTGAGGGGAGAGAGTCTGCTCCGAGCTGCTGGCCTGCTCCTGCTGTTCCCAGCAAGCCTTGGTGCTCCCTGGCTGGCACATGTGCTGCCCCTGCCCTGCCTCTGCTGTCGCACAGCCTTCTCCTCTGCGTGTCTTCTCCTCTTTCTAAAAGGATGCCAGGCACGTTTAACTAGGGCCTGCTCTAATGACCTGGTCTTAGCTTACCCACATCTGCAAAGACCCTATTTCCAAGGGAGGCTACGTCACAAGGACCAGGAGATAGGGCTTCCGCATATCTTTGTGGGGGCACAGTTCAACCTCTAACAGCTTCTCCAAGCTCCTCAAACTTCCACAGCCGCCTCTCAGTGCTCAGTGCCCTAAAACTCCACAAAGAAAATGGGGTTTCCTCCTCCACTCACTCTTCAGCCCTCTGCAGGCTCCCTGTTACTGCCACAACTTCACCCAAGCAGCAACAGTCATCACTTGCCTCTTGGTGTCAACCTCATAGTACTTTGGAGTCCTTGTCTGTGCCACACTCCTGTGAAGTCCTCTGGGAAACATGCCGAGAGCACAGGGGCAGGGCATTCCCTGCCAGGCCTCCATGGCTTTGCCAGCTCTTCCTCGGTTTCCAGCCTGTGAATACCATGGCCTTCCGCAGAGCTTGCTCAAGGCTCCTCTTTGTTTCTTCCTTCTCCTGTGATCTGAGCATGCCCAGTGGCTTGCAGACATAACGTCTCCTGCCTAGAAGTTCCCTCAGAGCTGTAAGCTTAGGGACCCAGCTGCCTTCCTGACGTCTCTGGGATGTTTCAAGGAGACCTCAAATTACACAGGACTGAACTGAAATTGTTCCCCACCCTTCCCTGCCTCGTATCTCCCTCATACCTCCTGCTCACTGAGATGGGCACCTCCCATCTCAATGAAAGGTACCCTCTTTGTCCTGGTTTCCAGAACAGGGACCTGGGCATGACTATTGACATCTCCCACTCCCCTGCCTTGTAATCCATCACCATATCCTCCCAGTTTCTCCCTTGGAACCTCTGGCAAGTGTGCTACTTCTTGCCCTTCCATCCACCTTTCCCTTCTCTAGACTCTCATCCCGCTCTCCTGGACACCAGCACAGCTTCCTACTGTGGCAGCTGCACCCTTACAGGCCTCCTCTACTCCACATGGCAGCCAGACGTGGCCTGTCTTTTGGCCTCACAGATGGAATCACCGCCGCTCCCACCTCCCTGGCCCTGTGCTGCCCTTTGGATGAGCATGGAGTTCCTGATGTAACCCTCAGCACCCCCAGTTCTGGCCCTGCCGCCTGTCACATCACACTCTCCTTCCCTGATGCCGACATAGCCTTCCATACCCTTCCTCAGCCTTCCAGTCACGCACATGCTGTGCTGCCTGCAAAGAAGACGCTGCCTCGTCCATTTGCATAATTGATGTATTAATCCTTCAGGTGAAAGTGGCTAAGCCCTGCCTCTGCGCCCCACCCCAACACACACACACACACACACACACACACACACGCCATTGCAGCTGGTTCGGTGCTGGTCAGCGGCTCCTCTGACTGCTGGCAGGCTGCTCCATACGTTGGCAGCTCTGCAAAGGCCGTGCCAGCCTTATGGCTCAGACTAGCCCAGCACCAAGCCCAGTTTTGCCCATTTTTTTTGAGTAGATTCTCCCTTGCAGGAGTCTGTAACATGTAAATGGGATTTTTTTTAAGAATAAATATTATTAAATTCCAAAATTATAGCAGTTTTATAAAATTTTTAAATTTAGAAGATCTAAAGCATACTATTATAAAATAGTCAACAGCATATTTCCGTGTTTTCAGTTGGCACAAGAAAAGCTTTAGGATTTCAAAATGACGATCTATCGGATAATGATGAGATCACAGAAGATGGCCCCTAAGCCCAGTGAAAGAACTGGGGGCAAACCAAGTTAATCTCTGAAAACACATTATATCTTCCCTAAAGCTACTACTTCTTTAGAAAATCTTAGAAAAATATAAAATCAGTAGATTTATTCAGAACACTTTATTTCAACAAGAAAAACTGAAAGATTTTGTGTTTACATTTCCAGGAATTTGAAGTGGGAAAAATATTAAATTTTAAGAACATTGTTTTAATATTATTTCTTGTAACTGATACTTATAATAATAAAATTTTTTTCACCTTCAAAAAAAAAAAAAAAAAAAAAGAAAACACAGCACATGGCCGGGCATGGTGGCTCACACCTGAAATCACAGCACTTTGGGAGGCCCAAGCAGGTGGATCACGAGGTCAGGAGTTCAAGACCAGCCTGGCTAATATGGTGAAACCCCATCTCTACTGAAAATACAAAAATTAGCTGGACGTGGTAGCACACACCTGTAGTCCCAGCTACTCGGGAGGCTGAGGCAGAAGAATCACTTGAGCCCGGGAGGCAGAGGTTGCATTGAGCCAAGATTGCACCACTGTACTCCAGCCTAGGTGACAGAGCAAGTCTCCGTCTCAAAAAAAAAAAAAAAGAAAGAAAAAAAACACAGCACGTATCTCACGAGCTGTCATCAGTGACATCACCACATCACACAGCCTTAGAAAAGCACCACTATAGACTCGTGAGAGAAGGAGAGTATGAATGGCACCGCAAATGTCAGTATCATTCTGAAAATAATTTTCACCTTTCAGAGCCCTGAAAGGGTCCTGGAGTCTCTGGGCCACACTTGAGACCCTTGTGGCGACAAACCTCACCTGCTGGCTCACTGCCGGTTTTTGTAAATAAGGTTTTATGGAACCCAGCCACACCCACTAAGATACGTGCCAGCCATCCAGCAGCCATGGGGAGGAGGTGGCACTCCTTGACACAGTGGTCGGGGTTGTTAGCTAAGTGCAGGTAACCTTCTGCTTTAGTAGCTCAGCTAGGAGCCAGGCTGGTATGTGTTCATGAAAAGTTAAAGAGCCTACTGAGAACATTACCTTAATAAGTAGCCCTTTATAGCTTGTCACCTACGTGGAGTCCACAGATTAGACAGAAGTTCTTGAAGGAGCTGTCCCTCTCTGAACTGTGGGATTTTATCTCTTGTCCAATGCAGGGGGAGTGCGTGCCGGATACACACGTCGAGAGGCCGTTCCGGGTTGCTTCCCTGTGCTGGCACCCGACACGGCTGGTGCTAGCTGTAGGCTGGGAGACTGGAGAAGTGACGGTGTTTAACAAGCAGGACAAGGAGCAGCACCCGGTGTCCCCGACACACACGGCCGACATCACCGTGCTCAGTTGGAGCCCCAGTGGGAACTGCCTGCTGTCTGGGGACAGGGTGAGTCAACACGGGCAGGACGCTGCTTTCAGATCCTGGCCTTCTCTGTCCGTGCTCTTCAGAGCACGAAACCTCAAAATACAGGAAATGTCTTGTAGCTAAATTCAGTTGATCTTGTCAGATGCAATTGTAGATTTTGTTTTATAATGGAAGCAAAGCTTGAAAATTTGCCACTCTGTGGCATAGGTATGGCTGCACCGTTATAAATGAACTGTGCTGGGTAACTCCATTCAGAAAGATGGGGTGAGCACTCAGATACTGCCACTTTTCCCTAGGCCTGTTTGTATAGCTCTGGGCTTCTTACCCCGTTGATTCTGCCCCACAGGGGACATGGGATAGAGTCCAGACACATTTTCTGTTGTCACTGTTTGGGAGGAGGGTACTGCTGGACCCCAGCGGGTGCTGGATGCAGCCTCCCATTGCACAGTGCACAGGACAGACCCACAGCAGAGCGACGCAGTGCAGAGCCAGCTGAATCACACTTGTGTGGCAGAGTGTTATCATGTGTTTCCTTAATTGACAGGTAACACACTCATGTGTTCCAAGATTCAAAAAGGGTAACAGGCATCTAGAGTGAAGACTGACCATGTCCTCTCTCCTCAGACCCATGGCTGCCCTACAGCAAACATGGCTTCTTACCATTTCTCCCATTTCTTCAGTACACACAAATGCATAATCTCTCTAACTCGAGATTTTGAAGTTTCTAAATTATGAGAGGAGTTGAAAGAACAGTGCAGGGACACCCATACACCCTCCATGTCAATTTGCCAGCTGTTCCCACTGCCAAGTCTGCTTTCTCTCTTGCTGCATGTGTATTTTTCCTGAATATTTGTGAGTTTATTGTAGACATGATGCTTCAGCCCTGCATATTTAGACGTCACTCTCCTAAGGCCTAGGGCATTCTCCTGCACAGCCACAGCAGAGTTATGACACTTCAGGAAATGAATCAGTGACAATGCCAACATCCAAGATGCACTTTATATTCACATTTCTCCAGTTGCCCCAGGAATGTCCTTTAGAGCTGTTTTTTTCCAATCCAGAATCCAGTAAAGGGTCATGCATTGCATTTCACTGTTATTTCTCTCCAGGCTCTTTTTTTTTTTTTTTTTGAGATGGAGTCTTCCTCTGTCACCCAGGCTGGAGTGTAGTGGCACATTTTCAGCTTACTGCAACCTTCACCTCCCGGGTTGAAGTGATTCTCGTGCCTAGGTCTCCCAAGTAGCTGAGATTACAGGCATGCGCCACCACGCCTGGCTAATTTTTGTATTTTGACAGAGACTGGGTTTCACCATATTGGCCAGGCTGGTCTTGAACTCCTGACCTCAGGTGATCCGCCTGCCTTGGCCTCCCAAAGTGCTGGGATTACTGGTGTGAGCTATCACTTTTAGCTAGTTTCTTTTCATCAAGAACAATTCCCTGGTCAGTCCATTGATCAGCCAGCCTGCCTGCCTGCCTGCCTGCCTGCCTGCCTTCCTTCCTTCCTTCCTTCCTTCCTTCCTTCCTTCCTTCGTCCTTCCCTTTTTTTAATCTTTCATGAAATTGACGTTTTGAGGCTATAGACTGATTGTTTTATAGGCTGTCACTAAAGTACTCAAATTGCCTGTGTTTGATTGTCTCCTCATAATAGTTTCATTTCATACATTTTTGGCAGAAATATCGCAGAGAAGACATTGTCTCCTGATTTCCTCATTCTTTTTCACATAAGTGGTGGCATACTGTACACACTGTCACGTCTCTTGCTTTTTCCATTTAATAGCATATCTTGGTGATTCTTCCATATGGGTTAATAGCAAACTTCCTTGTTATCTTTAAACCAGCTTTTCATTATATGAATGTTATAACTTATTGAACCAGCCTCCTGTTGATTATCATTTTGATGGTTTTCAATCTTTTGCTAATGAGACAATGATGCAGTGAGTAACATGCTTTTGCTATTTTGCACATGTATACATTTAGAAAAACACCGAGAAGTGGGTGTCGATGGGTCCCAGCGATGTCCTGTGGCTTAGCAGTTGCCCACACCACTGGCCTTAGGGCCTGCACCAGCTTACACCACACAACAGCCTGTCTCCTTAGAGAGCTGCATCTGAGTAGCAGAACTGCCTAGAAAGTAGTATCTCGACCAGGCACAGCCGCTCACCCCTGTAATCCCAGCACTTTGGGAGGCTGAGGCCCGTGAATCAGGAGGTCAGGAGACCGAGGCCATCCTGGCTAACACGGTAAAACCCATCTCTACTAAAAATACAAAAAATTAGCTGGGCATGCTGGTGCATGCCTGTAGTCCCAGCTACTTGCAGGGCTGAGGCGGGAGAATTGCTTGAACCCAGGAGGCAGAGGTTGCAGTGAGCTGAGATTGTACCACTGAAGCCTGGGTGACCAAGCAAGACTCCTTCTCAAAAAAAGAAAAAAAGAAAAGTAGTATCTCAGTAGTGTTTTAATCCAGAACAGTTCCCTAGTGGGTCTAAGTGTTCCTTAGGAGTCCCATTTATGTTTCTCTTGCTATCGAGGATGAATATCATTCATGGGAGCCATTTCTGTTTCTGTTTCTGATGATATTATTTGCCAATTTTTCTATCAGGTTGTTCCCTTTTTCTGGAGGATTTTTTTCAGTTTTTCTGTTCAATTCTCCCTTAATGACATTGACCTGTCCCCAAATTTCTACTTCCTTGGTGATCTTTCCTACCTCCCTGCTGTGGAAATGTCTGCCAATCCCCTTTTAGTGTAAAGTAATTCAGAATCATCGAATTTTATATTCTCATCTTGACTATATTAAGAAGCAAGCAAGCCAGGCATGGTGGCATGAACCTGTAGTCCCAGCTACTTTGGAGGCCAAGGCAGGAGGATCAGTTGAGCCCAAGAGTTTGAGTCTAGCCTGGGCACCATAGCAAGACCCCATCTCTTGAAAAAAAGAAAGAAACAGCTAGAAAAATAGATAATCCTGATATAAAATGAAACCCAGGTATCAGTTGATCAAGTCCTGTGAGTCTGAATATTTAAGAGCAGAAATGCCTAATCCTTCTAGGAAAATCTAAGATTATGCTGGAACTAATTTAATAATGAGTTCAAGCAGGAAGAGAAGTAATAACAAGGGAACAACATTTCGAATGCCATAGGGCAGAGACATCTCTTCCCCAGACATGGTGCAAGGGGCTTCCCTGCTCTTCCACCAGAGACCCTGTTGTGGTTACCAGTGGAATCATCCCAGACCAGCTGAAGTTAGAAGTGCAGTTAAACTGAGGCCACTGGAGTGTCCCACAGTCTCACAGGAGAGCACAGCCAAGTTAGGATGACCTGCTCCTCCTCCCTGTCCCAAGTCCAGACTCAGGGAGGGGACCCCAAAGTCTAGCTCAGGCCAAGTGCCCACAGTGCTCTCATCAGCAGTAACTGGGGAGGTGGGTGACTGCGATCCCTATAAAAGATATCCCACTAAGTGTCCCTTAGAAGTCTCACCAGTAGAGAAGAGGAGAGCATGTCAGACAGGCCAGGCCACTCGCGCCTTCTGGGGAGCTCCAGCAGAACCGAGTGTGAGGGCCAAGTAAACCCAGACCTTGATGCAGGGCCAGCCAGCATTTAGCAAAGCTTCCCAGTGACGTGCCACTGGAGAACCCCCAGCATAACTCATGCTTTGATGCCTTAAGGCACCACCGAGATGAGATGAGATGCTCACCCAGCACACGCTGCTTTCCCATTACTCCCTTAGTACATTTAACTCTTGCTTTTCACAAGTAGAGCTAGTTTCTCACCTTTGGGGTAGCTTTTCTTTAGGGTCTTACTGTATAAAATTATACTGTATAAAATAACAGAATTCACAGATGGTGGACACCCTGCACACAAAAGATTACCTTCAGGAGTGGTGAGAGGTACAAAAAATTAAGACGGAGAAGACCCAAGGCAGGACCCTGGGGCAGTTCAACACTAGAGTCGGGGTGAGGAGCAGAGCCTGAGCCGCAGAGGTGGAGGCGCCTCAGGCCCGGTTCTACATCTGTACTTCATCCTCACATTCCTGGAAACCTGGGGATCGGGAGTATTGACTCATTGCATCCTGTGACTTCCTTTCCCATGAGTTGGTGGAAGTGGAGCTCTTGATAGTAGACACCTGTCCCTCTCTCAGAACAAGGGCTTATGTGCATCCGCCTGAGCAGAGATTTCTGCTTCTGGGTGCAGGTGCTCTCAACATTTGCGTCCAGCAACCTCTTCCCACAGGGAAGCAGCCTGGAAACACGGATGTCAGTCTGTCTGATGATGTTCAGAGTGCTGGTGAAGCAGTCAGCTAGAAGCTTGTATGTGCTAATAAAGACCTGTAAAGTCACTTGGGAAAAAAAACAAGACTGGCTGAGGACACAGGAATGAATACCCCTGAGGATGTGGTGTGTATGAAATGCTTTGCAGACACGGGAGTCACCGCATTACTCAGCTCCAGGGGGGAGGCTGGGACAGGGGAAAGGAGGGTCATTTATTTTCATTTCTATCGTTAGGTGAGGCTTTTTCTCAATATGCAAGCGTTATTTTAAAAATATTTTTAAAATCACTAACACAGAGACACCAATAGTGGGGGGTTTTTTGTTTTATTGTTGTTGGACACCCTGCACACAAAAGATTACCTTCAGGAGTGGTGAGAGGTACAAAAAATTAAGACGGAGAAGACCCAAGCCAGGACCCTGGGACAGTTGTTTTGAGACAGAGTCTCACTCTGTCACCCAGGCTGGAGTACAGTGGTGTGATCTCGGTTCATGCAACCTCTCTTTCCCATGTTCAAGTGATCCTCCTGCCTCAGCCTCCCAAGTAGCTGGGATTACAGGTGTGCATCACCATGCCCAGCTAATTTTTGTGTTTTTAGTAAAGACCAGGTTTCACCATGTTAGCCAGGCTGGTCTTGAACTCCTGACCTCAAGTGATCAGCTCACCTCGGCCTCCCAAAGTGCTGGGATTACAGGCGTGAGCCACCATGCCCAGCCTTGCAATGGTGTTTTTATTCTTGTCTTCATCAAGCTGTTGTAGTTAAGAATCATATGATAATATATACTATTCCTGTGGCGTGTATTTACATGCCACATGGTATCTTAGATCTTGCAAAACCTTTCTTGTATAAGTTTCCTTTAAATCTGATGTTATTTGAAAGTCCTCTTCCTGTCCAGCATTGGGGGAGATGGGAGTTGGTGCTGCCTGAAAGGGTGGTGGGAAGAAGAGCACACAGTGGGCTAACGTGTCCCCCAGTTTTGGTCCAGGAAGAGTCCCCTGGGGTGTGCTTGGCATCAAAGCAGAAGAAGCATGCACACGGGTTCAGATGGCGATGCTGCTCTTCAGCACCGCCAACCGCCTCCCCAGTCACGGAGGCACTGCCAGCCGTCCTCATGGAGCTGCCTTCCCCTTCCCAGAACTTTGATGGCACTTGTCTGTGCCATGCATTTGCCACTGTGATGATTTTAAATTGAGCATGCAGCGTGCCCAGCACCAGGTCTTTGCTTCTAACTCCATTCTCTAATAAAGCAACCAGGGCTCCTTGGAGAAATGGCTGATTCTAGGACTGGAATAGAAAACTGAGCCTAGGCTAGGCTCTGTGGCTCACACCTGTAATCCTAGCGCTTTGGGAGGCAGAGGTGGGAAAATTGCTTGAGCCCTGGAGTTTGATATCAGCCTGGGCAACATAGTGAGACCACATATCTACAGAAAATACAAAATTTAGCCAGGTGTGGTGGTTAGCATCTGTATTCCCAGCTACTCCAGAGGCTAAGGTTGCAGTGGGCTGTGATTATACCACTCCATTCCAGCCTAGGCAACACAGTGAGACCCTGTCCCAAAGAAGAGAAAAAAAAAAAAAATGAAAAATGAGCCTAGGTAATTTTAGGGCACCAGAAAGGAAGTGCTCACCAAACCCAGGTGATGAGGCACATGAGAGGGACACAGAGGCCAACTGAAGAGCTTAAAGCTGGTGTAGTGTGAGCAACAGCATGCCAGCATACACGAGGCAGCCTTGGATGGTAACCCAGAATGGGAAGTAAATATCCCCGTGTCCATCCTGATACACAGGATTGAATGAGTAAGTAAATGGTAGGGAAGAGGCAAATCTCCCATGCTGAAGAAGCCCAGGTAGTTTACATAGATGCTTCACCCCTCAGGGTAGAGTAAAACTCCCATTCCTCAAGTGTGGGCTGCACAGAGTGACGTCCTTCTGAACAGTACAGGGTGGAGAGGGGGCCGGGGGAAGAGCCGCTTCACAGTGGAAAGACCCCACAAGCGCGACCTCCACCAGGTGATCAAGGTCAGCACCGACAGTGACAAGTCATGGGGATGCAGCATGCAGAGAAGGCGCATCAGCTCTGTGCTCCCCCTCCCCACACCCTCCGCCCCAGGTAACTATGAGAAAAACCATCAACAATCCCAGTGGAGGGGCATCCCATGATATATCCGGCCAGCAGGGCTCAAATCGTCCAGGGCCTCAAGACAAAGAGCCTGAGACAGTGTCACAGCCCATAGGAGCCCAAAGAGACACAGCAGCCAAATGTCACATGGTGGTCCCAATCAGGATCCTGAGACAGAAAGGGGTATTGGGGAAGAATTGAGGAGACACAGAGGCCAGATGTCATGTGGTGTCCCAGTTGGTGTCCTAGGACAGAAAGGGGTATTGGGGAAGAACTGAGGATGTGTGACTGAAATGTGGACTTAGTTAACAATAACTCAACAGTAATCACTAATAGTAAACACTGTGCTATGCCAGGGTAAGACCTAATAATAGGGGAGTGGGTGGAAGATAGAGAACTCTTCACTGTCTGTGCAGTTTTTCTGCAAATGGGAGTCTATTCCAAAGTTAAAAGTTTATTTTAAAAACTTGAATATAGGCCGGGCATGGTGGCTAGTGCCTGTAATCCCAGCACTTTGGGAGGCCAAGGCGGGCGGATCATGAGGTTATGGGATCAAGACCGTCCTGGCCAACGTGGTGAAAAGCCGTCTGTACTAAAAATACAAAAATTAGCTGGGCGTGGTGGTGCGCACCTGTAGTCCCAGCTACTCAGGAGGCTGAAGCAGGAGAATTGCTTGAACCCAGGAGGTGGAGGTTGCAGTGAGCCGAGATTGCGCCATTGCACTCCAGCCCGGTGCCTGGCAACAGAACGAGACTCTGTCTCAAAAAAACTTAAAAACAAAAACAAAAAAACCTTGAATATATAGCAGTGGCCATCTCTAGGCATGAAGAAAGAGAATGCTCTATAAAAGGGTTTCTAGTTCTTTAACACTTTGGAATTGTTTGAAATTGTCATGGTGTACATGCGGTAGTTTTGTAATTTTTTAGAAATGAATGTGCATATATCTTGTTGCACAGTTCACCTTTTGCCTTCCACCAGTCATTCTGTCAGGACACGTGTCCTAACATGTAGTATTGGGTCTTTGCAGCTTGGTGTCTTGCTCTTGTGGAGGCTGGACCAAAGGGGCCGAGTGCAAGGGATGCCCCTGCTGAAACACGAATATGGGAAACACCTCACGCACTGCATCTTCCGGCTCCCCCCTCCTGGCGAGTAAGTGTGGGGCTCACCCTGTGACCCGTGCATGTGTTTGCACTGGGGGAAGTGGGAAACGGGCTGCTCCTGGTCTAGGAGGGGCCCCAGCCCCAAGTCACTCCAGGAACGTGGAAGAATCTTGACTTTGTGTCATGTTTGCTTTCAGGGACCTGGTTCAGTTGGCAAAGGCAGCTGTGAGCGGCGACGAGAAGGCTCTGGACATGTTTAACTGGAAGAAGAGCAGCTCTGGAAGCTTGCTGAAGTTGGGGTCTCAGGAGGGGCTGTCGTTCTTTGTCAGTCTGATGGATGGTGAGGAACTTTGGTTGTGATTCTCAAGGGTCCTAGCGTTTTAGCAGCACCTGTAGGGAAGTTAAACTCATGGATGGTGTTGTGCATAGAACAGTGATGGTAATCGCAGCAAGATGCACAGGACGGTGATGTGTGCTGGTGGAGTGCCACGGCAGCCGCTCTCTGCAGGCCACCGTCCGCTGTTGAAAGGTTGCCATCACTTTGTTCTCATACACAAGTTGAGCTTTGCTTGTGTTTGAAGGGTTTTCATGAGGAGGCTTTTAATCAACTGTCACACACTGACTGCGTGGCACCAGAGATAGTTTTGGAAAGATTCTTTGGTGGCACCCCTGGTATTCAATCTATGTTATTATCAAGCACCTACTGTATGTCAGGTACTTGGCTAGGGTGTGGGAATGAGGTGTGGACAGGGCAGGGGGTTTCACTGCAGCTTGCAGCCCCTGGCCAGCCTTCATCAGGAGGTCAGCACTGGGCACAGTGTGTCTGGTGTTCAGCCCGCTCCTCCTTACTGTACGAGGGAGATGAGCTGCCCAGCCAAGGCCACAATAAATGCAATATGAAGTTAAAAGAAAAGCGCATCTCTAACAGCCATGTGACATCTGTTGGGTCACAGACGTCTGTGTGTGTCTGTTGCTGGTGCAGCTGAGGAGATGAGAGCTACACAGAGGTGGCCAGGTCTCGGGAGAAAGGAGGCTTTTTCTTGGTTTCACCAAGCAGCTGGATCTTGACAGGAAGAAGAAAACAGATGACAGCAGACAGAGCTCTGTGGTTTTTGTAATTTTTAAATAAGAGAAATACTGCATTTTAGAAGGTGAAGAGTCAGAGCCACTAGAGGGGGGACATTGAGAAGATCCCAGTGGGGACATCTGAGTGGGTACAGCACTGTGAGGTGGCAAGGAGGGACATGCCAGGTTAGGTGAATGAGAAGGGGGTGTAGGGATGAGGCCCACAAGGGAGAGACGCTGGTTGCCTAGAGGAGGCAGGTGCGTGCCAGGGAGGAGCTGGCTCTGGCGGCCTGTGGGCTGCAAATTTCTGGTGGTGGTCCAGGAGCTATGGGCTTCGGGGGTGAGTTCATCAATGTGCGTCATGTCCTTCTGTGGAAAATGGGGATAATACTGGTGTCTAGCCAGTTACCACCTGTGAAGATGCTAAGAACTGAGCCTGCCATGTTCCATATGCTTATTAAATACTAGTTAGTGTCACCACTCGCCTCTAGATCGTCTTGAATTTTTCTGTTGAATAAGAACTTGTTCTGGGTGTGGTGGTGCTTGCCCGTGGTCTCAGTTACCTGGGAGGCCTAGGTGGGAGGATCACTTGAACCCAGGAGGTCAAGGCTGCAGTAGGCTATGAGCATGTCACTGTACTGCAGCCTGGCTGACACAGTGAGAACCTGTCTCTTAGAAAAAGAATAATAAAAATAAGAACTCATTAGCCATCGGGCAAAAGATGGGAGGGGAAGGCGAGAAGGCTCCCAGAGGAGGCTGCTGCACAGCAGCAGAAATGAGCCCGAGTCTCCAAGCCGGCACAGGGGCTTCAGACAGAGTGGCTGGCCAGCACTGGAACAGGCTCGGGCAGGGCAGGAGGAGTGGGGTTCCGCACTGGGTTCAGCTGAGTCCTGTAGCTCAGACCTGGAGCAGCTTGTGGAGGTTAAGGGCCTGCCAGGAGGCAGGCGGCACAGCAGCGACACCCGGGGCAGAAGGGACAGGGAGCAGCGGCCACAGAGAGGGCTCATCATTTAGGGCCTCAGTGTGTAGAGGGCATGAGATGGACACAGAGCTCCGAGGCTGCCAGATCTGCAGGGTCAGCAGGGTGGATGTGAAATCCACCAAGATGGGGCGGAGAAGGAATCAATAGAGACAGCTGGAGGATGAGCTAAGCCCATAAAGTGGAAGTTGCAGCCGGTAAGGTCGGGTCACATGCTTCATTTTTAAGTACATTTTTTTTTTTTTTTTTGTTTGAGGCAGAGTCTCTCTCTGTCACCTAGGCTGGAGTGCAGTGGCATGATCTCGGCTCACAGCAACTTCTACCTCTTGGGTTCAAGTGATTCTCATGCCTAGGTCTCCCAAGTAGCTGGGATTACAGGCACCCACCACCATGCCCAGCTAGTTTTTCTATTTTCAGTAGAGACAGCGTTTCACCCTGTTGGCCAGGCTGGCCTTGAACTCCTGACCTCAGGTGAGATCACCTGATTACAAGCCTGAGCCACCATACTGGGCACATTTTTAAGTTCTTATACGGAAGATGCTTTGCTTTGAAAGTGTCCTTAAGTTGATAGAAATGGCTTCTTGTGAGGGTCGTGGAAATGGATAAACAAGGGCCTCCTTATGTAGTGACCCTACCTTTGTCCCCAGGGACGGTGCACTATGTGGATGAGAAGGGCAAGACCACTCAGGTGGTGTCCGCAGACAGCGCAATCCAGACGCTGTTTTATGTGGAGAAGAGGGAGGCGCTGGTGGTGGTCACAGAGAACCTCCGGCTGTCCCTGTACATGGTGCCTCCTGAGCGCGAAGCAGAAGAAGTGATGAAGGTGAGTGGGAGCAGGCTCGGGGGCTCATGCTGGGGAGCTCAGGCCAGGTTCACTCTGGCCTCAGGGACAGCCCTTTCTCTTCCGGATAGCAAGCCTGAAAAGCCTATCATCTGTGTTAGGGCGGCTAACGTAGCCGGCGGTGTCATTACTGATCACATCACATTCAGCTCACAGGAGAAGGAAACAAAAGAGATGGAGATTTTCCTGCATCTTTAGGTGGCTGCGGGGCCTGATGGGAGACAGCCTGGGCCAACCCACAAGCTGCACCCCTCATGACCTGGGGTGCAAGTAAGAGAAACACGCTGAACTGCATAGACTCTCATTCCACCTGTAGAACCCAGTGGGTAGGCGACCGTATCCCCAGCTTCCAGCTGGTTTATTCCACAGGAATCCATGCTCCCTGGAGGCCACTAAACTTTCCGCAAAGATGCTCTTGTAGATGACAGAGCTGACTTTTCCTCAGTCAGCATTCATTCGGTCCTTTACATATTCTATAAGGGCGGCTGAGGACACAGGCACTAGTCACAGGGACCTGGTCATAGGGGCCACCTCAGACCACCGTAACAATCTACCACAGACTACATGACATGACAGCAGACTTTTGTCACAGTTCTGGAGGCTAATGCCCCACGTCAAGCAGCCAGCAGGGGCCTCCTCTCAGTGTCCTCACAGGGCGGGAAGGGAGAATGAGCACCAGCCATGGTGTCTCTTTCCATGGCCACAGCCCCCTCGGGCCACGGCTCACCCACCCCATGACCTCATTAACCTTAAGTACCTCCTGAAGGCAAATACAGTCACACTTGGGGTTCGGGCTTCCACATATGAGTTTGGGAGGTGCAGTTTAGTCCATGGACCTGGCTTTAAATACCCTGCTCAGCTCCCCAGTGGCTGGTGGGCCCTAGCCAGGTTTGTTCTCTGCAGAACAGGGATGATAGGCCTGCCCAAAGTGTGTGGTTGGACTCAACAGGGAGCACCCAGCTCAACTTAGTGATCACTCCAGAGCATGTCCAGTGGTGGCTACTTGCCTGCACCATGCACTCAGCAGCCATTATTTAATGTGCGAGAGTAGTGGTTTGCTTCAGCCTATGCATCTCAAAACCCAAGGTCACCTCTCAGAGTTTCCATCACTCGTCCCTGCGTTTTCCACCCTTGGTGAGTCTCCATGAAGTAACTGAGCACCAGAGACTCCAGGGTCCCGAAGCCGGGACAGGCAGTCTCAGCAAGCACAGTGTCCCTGCCTTGTTGTTTCTTTACACAGGTCAAGCTGAGCGGGAAAACTGGCTGCCAGGCAGACATCACTTTGATTGAAGGCAGCCTTCTTGTGATGGCTGTTGGGGAGGCCGCCCTCAGGTGAGAGTCTGTCTTTCCAGTGCCCCTCGCTGAGAATTCGCTGAGGAACAGGCTCTTCTACGTCAGCTTTATGTTGGAATATACCATATGGGCTGTAAAATGCGCACATGATGATGACCACGCACATGCTGGACATACCCATTCACCAGCTCCCAGACTGAGGAGCTAAGCATCAGAGAACCAGGAATCCCTGCCTGCCCTCCTGCGCTCCCTCTGGGCTCCCCCTACCCCCAGGGGGCCCTGCCCTGGTGTCTGCCCCTGGAACCTGTTTTCTTGGTTTTTCGGAGTATGGCATAACTAGAATGAGTCGTGCTGGTCTCTCTCCTGCCTGCTGCGTTAGTGCAGTGTGATATCTGGGTGCTGTCTCGTGCTCTGCATGGGCTTGGAGTTCCTGTTCTTGTGGTGACCTCATGCCATACGCAAAGCACCTTCTATCAGTAACTGCTTTCTTTGATTATAAACAGGACATAAAATATCCTACATGTAACATCAGTGTTCATTTTCATATCAGGAGTCTCATGAACTGTATCTTTTTCCTGGCTTTTAACATTTGCTCCACAGGTTCAAAAACCCCTCAGAGGGAAACGTGGCTAACACAGGTCCTCCATGGGACTTGCTTTCTTTTCCCTTGTAGGTTCTGGGATCTAGAACATGGAGAGAATTACATACTGAATCCAGACGAGAAGTTTGGCTTTGAGAAAGGAGAGAATATAAACTGTGTTTGTTACTGCAAAGTCAAAGGTGAGGCTTCCTGGCCTGGCACGAGAGAAACAGAACCAACCACGAGTCTTGTGCTCGGGCAGCAAAATAATGATCGTGAAATTTGGAGGCTACTCCAACAATGGTAACTTGATAACTTGCAGTCATTCAAATAGTCGGTCAAGGTGAGGCAAGCTACAGCAGAGCTTTGTGATCCCACATGAAGGCCAAGGGGTTTGGTGGAAGAATGACAACCTGTCATCCCAGCACTTGGGGAGGCTGAGAAGGGAGGCATCCCAGCACTTTTGGAGGCTTGAGTCCAGGAGTTTGAGACCAGCCTGAGCTATGTAGTGAGACCCTGTCTCCACAAAAAATACAAAAATTAGCCAGATGTGGTGGTGTACAGCGGTGATCCCGTCTACTCAGGAGGCTGAGGTGGGAGGACTGCCTGAACCTGGGAGGTTGAGGCTGCAGTGAGCTGAGGTGGTGCCAGTGCACTCCAGCCTGGGTGACAGAGTGTGACCCTGTCTAAAAAGAAGCATGACAAACCGATTCCATGGCCACTGATCTCTGTTCACTCCTGAAATGCCACAGGAAAGACAGTTCAGAAAGTGTGTCTGCACATGTGTGTATGTATGCATATGCACATCCAGAGCACAGGAGCCTAGGAGGTGAGCCGGAGCCGTGTTCTTCCAGTGCCTGCTGAGTGCTGAGCACAGGGCAGCCCTGAGCCAGTTTGTATGGCCTTTAGGAAAGCTGGGAGAGCAGCATCCCCACCACCCCAGCACGAGTACTATGAGGCCAGGGTAGGAAGGACCTGGGCAGAAGACACAGCCAGGGACAAGGCGGAGAGGCTCCAGACTGGGCGAGGGCTGCTGCTTTGAAGAAGGGTGTCAGAGAAGAGCTTGTTGTTTTTTTCCCTTTTCCAATTCTGTTCACATGCAGTTTGTTTCTACCTGTAGGTCTTCTGGCTGCTGGCACTGACAGAGGACGAGTAGCCATGTGGAGAAAAGTACCAGGCCTACTGGGCAGCCCTGGGGCAGAGGGCAAGGACAGGTGGGCCCTTCAGACCCCTACTGAGCTCCAGGGAAACATCACGCAAATCCAGGTACAGCCTACAAGGGTGTTCAGTGCGTTCACTTTCTGCTGCATGCAAGTGGAGGCCATAATTGACTTTGAACCTTTTTTTAATCAGTTATTCATCTTAAGACTATGTACAGATAACAGTAATAAGACATTTTAAAAGAGCTTTTGGATTTCAGAATTGCAGTGAAGAGATTGTGGACCTGTATTAGTTAGTATTGATCTACCTACCAGCCCACCCTTCATCTCCATCTCTATCTCTCTCTATATTAAAAACAGCTTTACAGAGATATCTCATATATACCACGTGGTTTTTGGTATATCCACAGAGTTTTACAAACATCACTGCAGCAAATTTTAGAATAGCTTCATCGCCACGAAAAAGTCTGTGCCTTTTAGAGGTCACTCATATTCCCCCTCTCCAGTCCTTGGCAGCCACTAATCTACCTCCTGCCTCTAAGGATTTGCCCGGTCTGGGTGTCGCATGGAAACTGAATCACACAACACAGGGTCCTCTGTGTCCACCTTTAAAGTCTAAATCCCTCCTGATCGCAGCCTGTGTCAGTGCTTCACTCGTTTTCGTGGCTGAACCACATTCTCTGCTATGGACAGACCACGTTTAGTTTCTCCATTCATCAGTTGATGGACATTTGAATAATGCTGTTATGTACACTTGTATACAAGTTTTTGTGTGAGGATGTTTTCATTTCTCTTCAGCATTTGGTTGTTTCTTAGGATTTCTCTCTGTTCCTATTCTCTACCTGACGGGACACTGGCATTGTACCTTCCTCTGCTTCACTAGGCATGGCTTCCTTTAGTCCTTTCAGCAGATTCATAGCAGCTACTTTGAAGTCCTTGCTAAGTCCAACATCTGGGCCCTTTCATAGCAGTTTCTGATGTCTGGAGTTTTTTTTCCTATATGCAGTTTATACTTTCCTGTTTTGCATGGCTTTTTATTTATTTTAGATAGATTTGGAAGTTTAATATAAAATTATGAAACTGACATTTCACATCAGCGAACAAAAGCTGGATAATTTAATCTATTGTATAAATTTCCTGTCCATTTATAAAAAAACGTAAACATCCCTATGTCACTCTCGGAAAAGTGTGTTACACTCAGAAAATCTCTAGAAGATGTTCTTCCCATCAGAGCAGATTTATAAGTGCTGCCTGGCCAGTCACAACTGTTGAGCATCAGTATTTTGAAGTCTTTCTACAAAGCACACACTTGACCTTTATAAAACATTTATTGAAATCATTTTTAAGGCTGAAACAATGGTGCTTGGAAAATGGTTTCTGGGTTCTCGTGTGTGTAAGCATTCTCCTGACTGCATCTTTCTCTTGCTCTGTTCACGCATTTGGTTCTTTCTCTTGCAATCTGGAAATGAAGTGGGGCTCCAGGAAGAACCTGCTGGCGGTGAACAACGTCATCTCCGTGGCCATCCTCAGCGAGCAGGCCATGTCATCACACTTCCACCAGCAGGTGGCCGCTGTGCAGGTCTCTCCGAGCCTGCTGAATGTATGCTTCCTGTCCACGGGGGCAGCACACAGCCTGCGCACGGACATGCACATCAGCGGGGTGTTTGCCACCAAGGTGACTGCCAAGGGGACCCGGGGTTGGAAGAGAGGTCTTCAACACAGACAAAACAACTGCCCCATTGTCAGGTAGTTCAGGGCAGCAAGGGCCCCAGACAGCAGGTTAGGCACTCTCAGTTCCATCCTTAATTATCTTATTTCCTGGACATCATATTCATTAAGAAAATAGTAATAAAAATATAGGCTGGGCATGGTGACTCACACCTCTAATCCCTGCACTTTGGGAGGCTGAGGTGGGCGGATCACTTGAGGTCAGGAGTTTGAGATCAGCTTGACCAACATGGTGAAACTCTGTCTCTACTAAAAATACAAAAATTAGCCATGCATGGGGGTGCAGCCTTCCTACTTGGAAGGCTGAGGCATGAGAATCACTTGAACCTAGGAGGCGGAGGTTGCAGTGAGCCAAGATCATGCCACTGCACTCCAGCCTGGATGACAGAGTGAGACCCTGACTCAAAAAAAAAAGAAAATAGTAATAAAAATATATACACTTGCCATGTACCCTTATAAATTAAAAAATGTTTAAGTTAAAAAGTAAATTTAGGCTGGCCACGGTGGCTCACGCCTGTTGTGATCCCTGCTCTTTGTGAGGCCGAGGCAGGTAGATCACCTGAGGTCAGGAATTTGAGACCAGCCTGGCTAACATGATGAAACCTCGTCTCTACTAAAAATACAAAAAGAGCTAGAAGTGGTGGTGGGTGCCTGTAATTCCAGCTACTCAGGAGTTTGAGGCAGGAGAATCGCTTGAACCTGGGAGGCGAAGGCTGCAGTGAGCCAGGATTGCACCATGCACTCTAGCCTGGGCAGCAAGAGCAAAATTCTGTTTGGAAAAAAAAGTTAATTTAAAAAGTAAATAAAGGAAAGAGAGGGATGCTTTGCCATTCCCCAAAGTTAGAAAATAATCATAATAAAACCCAGGGATATCTTACTTAACATGGAAAACAGCCTTAACCTGTGTCCACGGAGGACCCAGTGATCTCATAGTCTTAAGGGTGCTGGAGTGGCAGTGTTTGGAAGTGTTTAGAGGAGGAGGAGGGTTTGCAAGTGTGCAGTGGGGGGTGTGCAGTCCGTATCTCACTTTTCCTGCCCTTTGCTTGAACATCCACGCTTCTTTTCAGAATGCTGTCGCAGTCTGGAATGGAAGGGAGGTGGCGATATTCGAGCTTTCTGGAGCCACAATACGGAGTGCAGGTGGGTTCTTTTCACCCCGACAGAGGCACTCCCAGTACCTGGCTTTATTTTCTCCCTGCCTAGTGAGAGGGCCACTGTGGTGCAGTTGAGGGCCGGCACAGGGGCTGGGAGACCCTCGTGCCTGTGCCGGCATTTCCAAAGCCAGGGCTGCCAGTGAATCCTGGGGCCTGCTGTGTGGGTGTGAACAACCACAGTGCTTTTGTGGGGTGCCTTCCTGGGAGGCGGTGGGTTCCTTCCAGGGAGGGGGTGGCTACTGCCCATCTTCTGAAATGTTTCCAGACCATGCACAGCAGTAACACCTGTGGTGTCTTGACCCAAGGCTAGCTTCTGTCTGAAACTTCAGGGTGGCTCTTCAGAGATGCTCCATTAATCTCAAACACTCTGCCAGGTCCCCAAGTTCTCTCCAGCTCTCTGTGGTTAGTTTAGCCACTGTGTTTTTTTGTTGGTTGGTTTTTTGAGACGGAGTCTCGCCGTGTCACCCAGGCTGGAGCGTGGTGGTGCCACGTCGGCTCACTACAACATCCGCCTCCCAGGTTCAGCAATTCTCCTGCCTCACCCTCCCCAGTAGCTGGGATTACAGGTGCCTACCACCATGCCAAGCTAATTTTTGTATTTTTGGTAGAGACAGGGTTTCACCCTGTTGACCAGGCTGGTCTCGAACTCCTGACCTCAGGTGATCTGCCTGCCTCAGCCTCCCAAAGTACTGGGATGACAGGCATGAGCCACCGTACCCGGCCTTGGGCACCGTTTTCTTCCTGCTCTCTTCAGCACATCTCTGGGAGTTTCCTGGGACATCTGTAGCAATGGACCACAAACTCGGTGGCTTCAGACGACAGAGATGTCAGAAATGTATTCTCCCACAGTTCCAGAGACCAGAGTAGTAGAAACAGACCACAATCAGTTTTGATGGGTAGAAGTGAAGGCATCAGCAGGGCCAGGCTTCTTCTGGAGACCCAGGGGAGACTGTTTCAGCTTCTGTTGGCTGCCAGCGGTCTTCAGCTTGTGGTCACAAAACTCCAGTCTCTGCCTCTGTGGTCACATTGCTGCTAGTCTGAAGTCTGCCTCCCTCCCTCTTGCAGGGACACTCATGGCTGTATTTAGGGCCTACCTGGATAATCCAGTATAATCTCCCCATACCAAGACCGTAACATCTTGTGCCGTATAAAGTAATACTCACAGGTGCCGGGGATCAGGATCTGATGTCTTCAGGGAACGTTTCCCAGCCTCTTGCAATAGCGCAGCCATGAAGATGTGCTCCCCAGCTCCCCGCATTCCACAGCTCACCTTCACCCACACTGACCCCGGCCACCTGCCCACACAGGAGGCCTCGTGTCACCTAGTTTGAACACCCCCGCCTCTCCAGGCATGTCCTTCACTGGTTACTGCCTCTCCCCCAGATCTTTCCACACGGCTTTGCTTTCTCCCCTAACACTTTGTTGCCTAAAGTTCCCTCATGACATTTTTCACAGTCCTTGATTGTAGCAATACTTCACATCTCCCCTCCTCTGTAGACTCCCTAGGAGCAAGGGTGAACTTATTTCCCCCAGTAGAACCGACACAGCAGGTGCTGAGATTTTCTTTTTATGTATATCATCATCTCCCTAACTAGATTTTTTTTGAGATGGAGTCTTGCTCTGTCACCCAGGCTGGAGTGCAGTGACATGATCGTGGCTCACTGCAGCCTCTGCCTCCCAGGCCCAAGCGATTCTCATACCTCAGCCTCCCAAGTAACTGGGATTATAGGCATGTACCACAACACCAGGCTAATTCCACCTAAAATGAGCAAACACTTGCTTAAATGGGTGTGCTGCCATAGATGTTGTGCTGCTGGGAGCACTAGCTGCCACATGGGAGTGGTGCAGGGCAGGGAGCCCAGAGCCGGGCACTGAGTCTCCACGCCAGGCCCAGGCCCTGCACACGCTGCCACTGCTAGCCGCGGCTGTGGACAGTTCCCTGTGCCTCAGAGCCTCATTTCCTTATTTCCTTCATCTGCGAGGTGCAGTGATGCACCCCTGTGAAGCTGTGATGATGCCAAGATGAATTAGGAATCGTGTATGGGAATGCTCCTGAAACTCGCGCCGAATATGACCGATGAGCTGCCGCCATCCTGATGTTCGTCTTTCATTTTAGGGACCTTCCTGTGTGAGACACCCGTGTTAGCAATGCATGAAGAAAGCGTTTATACGGTGGAGCCAAACCGAGTTCAGGTTCGAACATGGCAGGTAAGTTGCTGCTCCACAGCAAGAAAACGAGAGCAGAGTTTGAGATCCTGCCTCTCAGTCCAGCCAAAGCTTGCTTATTGACTTCACCTGGCGTATTAGTCCGTTCTCCCACTGCTGTAAAGAACTACCTAAGACTGGGTCATTTTTAAGGAAAAGAGGTTTTGTTGACTCACATTACTGCGGGCTGGACAGGAGGCATGGCTGGAGAGGCCTCAGGAAACTTACAATCATGGTGGAGGTGAAGGGGAAGCAGGCACATAATGCATGGCGGGAGAAGGAGGACGAGAGAGCAGAGGAGGAGGTGCTGCACACTCAACAGCCAGACCTCGTGAGATCTCCATCACAAAACAGCACTGGGGGATGCTGCTAAACCATTAGAAACCAGCCCCCTGATGCGATTGCCTCCCCTCAGGCCCCACCTCCAACACTGGAGATGTCAATTCAGTGTGAGATTTGGGTGGGGACACAGAGCCAGACCATATCCCCTTGCTAGATCGGATTTCCCACATGAGGTGCTTGATGGTAAAAATGAAACCTGGGACAGCTGTTCAATCTGTGGCTGTCACTTCAGAAATTGGGAGACAGGGCAAGGGCCTTTTGCAGTGAAAAGGAAGACTCTACAGAACTGAATACACAGGGCTACGAAAAGAAAAGAAATCCTTGCTGGGCTTAACATGCACTGCGACGGCTGAGTGGCTCCATCTCAGGACATAATATCCTTGGCCAGGCTGTCTCCTGCCTGTGTCTTGTGGGAGGACCAGGGCAACCTCCAAGAGGTTCCCTTCTGAGTGGAGTCAGGCACCCACTGCCCTGTCTGCCTCCCACACACAGCTGGAACCTGGGGCAGACATGGTATGTTGATTTCCTGTGGCTGCTGGAACAAATTACCACACACCGAGGGGCTTCCAATACAGACATTTATTGTCTCTCAGTTCTGGAAGACAGAAGTCTGAAATCCAGGTGCTGTCCAGGTTGGTGCCTTCTGGAGACTCTGAGGGAGAGCCTGCCCCTTGCCTCTTCCAGCATGAGGTGGTGCTGGCAGCCTGAGGTGGTACTAGCAGTCTTTGGTGTTCCTTGGCTTGTGCACTTGAGCTTGAACCACACGAGTCTGAACTGCAGGGGTTCAGACTGCACAGAGTCAAACCATATCACCTCTCCTGCCTCTGCCACCCCTGAGACACCAAGATCAACTCCTCCTCCTTCTGTGCCTGTTCAGTGTGAGGATGATGAGGATGAAGACCTCGATAATGATCCACTTCCACTTAACAAATAGTGAACATATTTTCTCTTCCTTATGATTTTCTTAATAACATTTTCCTTTCTCTAGGTGATTTTATTGTGAGAAAACAGTATATAATACACAGAACTTACAAAATATGTCAGTCAACTGCTTATGTTATTGGTAAGTGTTCTTGTTGGCAGCAGGCTGTTAGTAGTTACGTTGTGGGGAAGTCAAAAGTTATATAAATGCTGAGCACAGTGGCTCACATCTGTAATCTGAGTACTTTGAGGGGGCCAAGGTGGGAGGACCACTTGAACCCAGAAGTGTGAGACCAGCCTGGCCCACATATTGAAACCCATCTCTTAAAGACCAAAAAAAATTGACCGGGTGTGGTAGTGTGAGTGCCAGCTACTCAGGAGACTGAGGTGGGAAGTTGCCTGAGCCTGGGCAGTCAAGACTTTAGTGAGCTATGATCGCACCACTGTACTCCAGCCTGGGCAACAGAGCAAGACCTGGTCTCAAAAAAAAAAAAAAAAAGGACATGAGATTTTCGATTGCAAGGTGGTTGGCACCCCTGCACCCTTGCATTGTTAAAGGCTCGTCTGTGAATGCCTCGCTCCAGCTTCTGCCCCGTCCTCCCATGGCCTTCTTCCCTGCATCTGTGTCTTCTCTTCTGTGTCTTGTTTTGTCATATGTATTCAGCTCTGATCCTGAGCCAGAATGATCTCATCTCAAGATCCTTCACTACAAATACCCTTTTTGCAAATCAGTTCACATTCACACCTTTCAAATGGACATTTTTTTTTTAAGGGACAAGGTCTCACTATGTTGCCCAGCTGGACTTGAACTCCTGGCTCAAGTGATCTTCCTGCCTCAGCCCCTCAAGTGTCTCGGACTACAGGTCTGAGTGGACATATCTTTGGAAGGGGCACTGTTCAGCCCACTGTGTGCAGCAAGGTTCTGTGACCAGGTTGAGAGCTTTTGCCATGACCCTGGTTTTACCTATCTTTGTGATTTTTATCCATCTCCAAGTTCCTTCCTGGAACCCAGCATCTGATTGCCTGGGGTGGCCAGGTTCCCATCCTTGTACCTCACATGCTGCTCATGTGCTCCCATCATGGATTGTTGATTCTCGTTGGCATCCAGACGGGGGACAAGTCAGTGATAAGTGCCAAGGAGAAGACAGAAGCGGGTCAGCCCCTCTGTGGGAGGCTTCTGTCTGAATCAGGTGGAGGGAAGAGACAGGAAGGAGCCACATGGCTGCGGCGCCCTCCTGGGAGACGAGGTCCAGGCAGAGGGAGCTGCCGACACCACTTGTTTTCTTACAGCCTATTGAGTCTGAGGGTGGCAGTAAAGCTGGAAGAGTTGAGAGCCTTCTGGGTATCCCATGCCCAGAGCAAGTGCACCTTTGTCACTGCCATCACTGTCCCCCTCCTGTCTTTTTACATATGCCTCTCTGACTCTTCCTGTTGCATGTGGGCATCTGTTGGGGAGCTAAAGCAAGGCTTGGTTTTATTTATTTATTTATTTTTTCTTTTTTTTTAAGATGGAGTTTTGCTCTTTTTGCCCATGCTGGAGTGCAGTGGCACAGTCTTGGCTCACTGCAACCTCCGCCTCTGGGGTTCAAGCAATTCACCTGCCTCAGCCTCCCCAGTAGCTGGGATTACAGGAGCCCACCACCATGCTTGGCTAATTTTTTGTATTTTTGGTAGAGATGGGATTTCACCATGTTGGCCAGCCTTATCTCAAACTCCTGACCACAGGTGATCCTCCCACCTCGGCCTCCCAAAGTGCTGGAATTATAGGCCTGAACAACCATGCCCGGCAAGGCTGTGTTCTTAAGGACACAGGAATGGGGGTACCAACCACTTAGTTGAAAATCCGCATGTAACTGTTGACTCCCCTGGAACTTCAGTACTCATAGCTTACCACTGACTGGAAGCCTTACCAATAACATGAACAGTCAATTAACACAAATTTGTATGTTCTATGTATTATATGCTGTATTCTTACAGGAAAGCAAGCTAGAGGAAAGCAGATGTTACTAAGAAGTCATGAGGAAGATAAATGCATTCACAATACTGTACTATGTTTATCAGTACCCGAAATCTACGGGAGGAATCATCTTTCTGAAGTGGTGGCGTCCACAACTGCAGACCTAAATCTACTGTCCATATCAAGCAATTCCACTTTTTTTTGTAATGTCATGGCTTTCCCTTGCTTCTTGGGAGCATTTCCAGCATCACTAGTGGCATTTCACATGGGTCCCCTGGTGTTATTCAGGGTTTATACAGTATTGCATGAAACACATGAAAAATCCTCCAGAATCATGAGAGATCACTTTTCACTGTGAAGTACATTTTACTGCAGAGAGGAGCCGCTCCTGGCAACACTTGAGTTCAGCACAATGACAACAGGAGGTGGCTGTGAAATTACTACAGTTCCTTCTCTTCGGGTCTGATTGCATACCGCATCTCTGTTTACACTTCTCTTGACTACACATGGTGCCATCTCTGGAAGTGTGTGCAGATTTGTATATACTTTATGGAAGTAGGTGATAAAATACACTAGTATCTACCTGTATTTTATGCATTTAGGACATACCTATTAATTTTTTTTGTTCTTTCTAGCCTACATGGTTTGTCAGAGTTTTCCAAAATTTTCCCAAACCTCAAAAAAAAAAAAAATGCTAAATATCTTTTTTTTTTTTTTTTTTGAGATGGACAGGCTGGAGTGCAGTGGTGCAGTCTTGGCTCACTGCAACCTCTGCCTCCCAGTTTAAGCAGCTCTCCTGTCTCAGCCTCCCCAGTAGCTGAGAAGAAGCACATTATCATGCCTGGCTAAGTTTTGTATTTTTAGTAGAGACGAGGTTTCACCATATTGGTCAGGCTGGTCTCAAACTTCTGACCTCGGGTGATCAACCTGCCTTGGCCTCCCAAAGCGCTGGGATTATAAGTGTGACCCACCACGCCCAGCCTTTTAAATATCTTCATTGAAAAAAAGTGCATATAAGTAGGCCCTTGAAAATCAGACCTGTGTTGTTCAAGGGTTACCTGTGTTAGCTGAGAAAAGATCTCCAGAGGTGGGGCTGCCCTGGAGCCAGCAGCCTGTGGGGAAATGGCCAGTGGCATGATGAGAAAGGGTGAATGGCCTGCTGGGAGAGGGCCAGTAGCATGATGGGAAAGCGTGAATGGCCTGCTGGGAGAGACCCAATGGTATGATGTGAAAGGGTGAGTGGCCTGCTGGGAGAAACTAGTTGCTTGATGGGAAGGGATGAATTGCCTGTTAGGAGAGGCAAGTGGCATGATGGGAAAGGGTGAATGGCCTGCTGGGAGAAGGCCAGTGGCATGATGGGAAACAACAGTGGGCCAACTAAGAAGTCCTACCTGTATCTAAGAATAGCTGCCATGGAGTTGGGTCCTTTTATTCCTCTGTTAATTTTTTTTTTGTTTTTCTTTTATTTTCAGAAACAGGGTCTCACTCTGTTGCCTAGGCTGCATTGCAATGGCAATCATAGCTCACTGCAGTCTTAACCTCCTGGGCTCAAGCAGTCCTCCCACCTCAGCCTCCTGAGTATGGGACCACAGGTATGCACCACCATGCCTGGCTAATTTTTTTTTTTTTTTTTTGAGATGGAGTTTCACTCTTGTTGCCCAGGCTAGAGATGCAATGGTATGATCCTGGCTCACCGCAACCTCTGCTTCCCGTGTTCAAGTGATTCTCCTGTCTCAGCCTCCCAAGTAGCTGAGATTACAGGCATGCACCACCACACCCAGCTAATTTTGTATTTTTAGTAGAGATGGGGTTTCTCCATGTTGGTCAGGCTGGTCTCGAACTTCCAACCTCAGATGATCTGCCTGCCTCGGCCTCCCAAAGTACGGGATGCATGAGCCACTGTGCCTGGCCACCTGGCTAATTTATTATTTTCATATTTATTTATTTATGAGATGGACTTTCACTCTTTTCCTAGGCTGGAGTGTGGTGGCACTATCTCGGCTCACTGCACCCTCTACCTCCCAGGTTCAAGCGATTCCCGTACCTCAGCCTCCCAAGTAGCTGGGACTACAGGCGCGTGACACCACGCCTGGCTAATTTTTTGTGTTTTACTAGAGACAGGGTTTCATCATGTTGACCAGGCTGGTCTCGATCTCCTGATCTTGTGATCCACCTGCCTCAGCCTCCCCAAAGTGCTGGGATTACAGGTGTGAGCCACTGCACCCAGCCTTTTATTTTTTTAGAGATGGGATCTCATCCTGTCGCCCAGACTGGAGTGCAGTGGTGCCATCATAGCTCACTGCAGCCTCAAACTCCTGGGCTCAATTCTTTCTCCTGCCTCAGCCTTGGGACCACAGGTGCCCATCACCATGCCTGGCTAATTTTGTTATTATTACTACATTTTTGTAGACATGGGGTCTCACTATATTGCCCAGGCTGGTCTTGAATTCCTGGAGTCATATGATCCTCCTGCCTCAGCCTCCCAAATTGTTGGGATTACCGGTGTGAGCCACCATGGCTGGTCATTAATTTATTAAGTTTCAAAAGGAATACATGTCAGTTGTAACTAGTAAGGTGGTGCTGGCGTGAGTAAGGGTGGGTTAGTGATCCCTCACGAACCTTGTGGGACATCCAGCCTGTCCTTCTAGGACACTCCCCCTCAGGACACAGATGCATGGCTGTTGTTGGTGTTTGTGTCAGGGATGCAGTGACTCCAGATACTCAGGAGCTTCCAGCCCTGAAAAGGGCAGCCTCCTAGGCCAGAACTAAAGGTCCTTAGCCCTGTGTGTGTTTCAGGGAGTCACGTCTGCCCCATGGAGGACCTGAGTAGCCTCCCATGCAAATGCCAAGCGCCATAGAAGTGGGTGGTGTGTGGGACCAGTGGTAGTGGGAGGTGGGACGGGAGGCAGGATGGCTAGTCAGCTGAACCCTCACCCTGAAGGCAGTTGGGGTTGAAGCCAGGAGTGACGGTACGTTTTGTTGATCAAAAAAGAAGAGGCTAAAGCCCAAAATATGATTTAAACAGTCTACTTGGCCGGGCATGGTAGCTCGTGACGGTAATCTCAGTACTTTGGGAGGCCCAGGTGGGAGGATTTCTTGAGCTCAGGAGTTCCAGACCAGCCTGGGCAACATAATGAGGCCTCGTCTCTACAAAAAATACAAAAAAATTAACCAGGCATAGTGGCACACACGGATGGTCCCAGCTACTTGGGAGGCTGAGGTGGGACATTACCTGAGCCTGGGGAGGTTGAGGTTGTAGTGAGCTGTGATTATACAACTGTACTCTCCAGCCTGGGCAGCAGAGTGAGACCCTGTCTCAAAAGTAAAATAAATAAGTAAGTAGTCTACTTGAGCCAGGATAAGGACAGCTTGCCAGAAAACTCAGCACCAAGGAACACTGGGAATGGGCTCCATTTGACCTGTGTTACAGGCAGGTTTTTAAAGGCAAAAAAGAGGGACTGGGCATGGGACGATGGCAGGTTGTTTGTTAGGAATCCTCTTTGGTTGACGTGAATACCACTGATTAGCGATGGGCTAAGCATTGTTGCGGGTGTTGCCCAGTGCAGCTTATTAGGTTAGTTCATAGCTACCTGTGGCTGCAGCAGGTGGTTTTCAGAGATGAACACACAGCTCAGGGGAGAGCAGGGCATGGCAGCTGTCTCACTGAAGCTCTCTAGGGGCCTGATCCCTGAAAAAGACTAACCTTCCTCTGATAACAATTCTTTTCTTTCCCCCGTTTTGATTTATTTTCTTGGCTTGCCATCATTTTCTTCCTAGAAAGTAACTTCTGTGCCAGTGTAGTGGGGAGCCTCGGGTAGGGGTGGAGAATAGTGAAGCTGTGGGAGACACCGCAGGAGAGTACCTCTGCAGGCCTGCCCCAGGCAACGCACCACCTGCAGAGCTGGAGCAGAGGGGCACTGTGGGTGGCTACAGAGAGTGCAGAACTGAGGATGCTCTGGGTTTTCCAGCCTGGGAGATTGGGTCTGTCATGGTGCCTTTAATCAGGAACTCCAGAGGCAGAGCCAACCTAGGGGGCGGGGCAGGATGCCAGTTCGAGGTGCTTTGGAGAGCCCTTAGGGGTGTCCAAGAGACAGCTGGAAATACAGGCTCTGGAGATGAGGAGCTGGGTCAGTGCCCTGAAGTCAGTACTTTGAGAACTGGGAGTGTATTGACATAAAGATGTTAGTTGAAGAATGTAAAAGAGGTAAGCACAGATCTGAACCCAGGGCCCAGCAGGTAAGGGGTGGGCAGAGAGCAAGCGTACCTAGGAGCCTCCAGTGCCCTCTGTCATTGTTAATGGTGTCAGCCCCGGCCCCATCAGCTAGCCCACTCCCTCTGCTCTCTTTATCCTGTGTTCAAGCAGCTACTTGCTCATTCCATATGGTTTTTTTTTTTTTTTAAGATGGGGTTTCACCATGATGTCCAGGCTGTTCTTGAACTCCTGACCTCAGATGATCTACCCACCTCAGCTTCCCAAAGTGCTAGGATTATAGGCGTGAGCCACTGCGCCCAGCCTCCATATGCATTTTTTAGGCTCCCACTGGATACATCAAAATGAAGTGAGCTTCCTCAGCTTGGAATACCCGCTCCCTGACTCCAGTCATCGTCCCTTGCCCTCAGTTTCCTAGACACAGTGTGCAGACTCCTGCCCCTTTACCAGCTCCTGGAGTCTGTGTTTAGATTTCTGTGCCCACTAAGTTCTCCTGGACCTCTGCCCTTCTTCCAGCCTGCCTTGCCACACAGGCTCTGTGCAGCTCCTGGGCACTTGATCTGTGCCTTCCCTGCTGCCTGTCTTGGCCTCAGGATGCATTCAGCTGTTCGCACCAGACTCCCTCACGTGTGATGCTCCGCCCACAACCTAGTGCTGGGCAGGGTGTAGCCATTCACTGGGCATTGGTTGCATTGAGCCTAGAGCTTTGCTTTGAAACTCAGAGGACTAAGGTTAGTCCCTAAAAGACACACCACAGAGTGTGAGGTCTGCTCCAGCGTGACTGTGAGGCATGCTTTCTAAAGTGCTGTAAAGGTCAAGGTGATGTTTGGAAAATATAAATGATATAAATCACTCCCCAGCTCAAAACCCTGCAGTCTTCTAGTTTCACTTAGAATAAAATCTAACTCTTCCCTTCGGCCTGCAGGAATGCCCCTGTGGTCCCTGCTCACCTGGTTGACTTTTTTTTTTTTTTTTTTTTTTTTGAGGCAGAGTCTCACTCTGTCACCCAGGCTGGAGTGCAGTGGCCCAATCTTGGCTCACTGCAACCTCTGCCTCCGGAGTTCAAGCAGTTCTCCTGCCTCAGCTTCCTGAGTAGCTGGGACTACAGGCACCTGCTACCACACCCCACTAATTTTTATATTTTTAGGAGAGACAGGGTTTCACTGTGTTAGCCAGGATGTTCTTGATCTCCTGACCTTGTGATCCTCCTGCCTCAGCCTCCCAAAGTGCTGGGATTAAGGTGTTATCCACCGCAGACGTCTTAAACATTTTACTGGAATACAACACACAGAAAGAGTGGGGGTGTTGTGCCTAAGTGTCCAGTGCAGGGGCTTTTCACAGATGGGACGTACCCAGGGCAAAACTAGCACCCTTCCTCTCACTGACCTCCTCACCCAGGGTAACCACTCACATGACACAACATAAGAAGTATTCCCAGGGTTTTTACATGATGCCTCTGCAGACAGGGCCCCCCAGAGCTCCCCGGGGGGTGGGATTCACCTTCTCCCATGCCTGGAACTTTCCTGAGATCCCATTCTTTACCAACATGGCACTTACTCAGCTGAGATTACATGTATATTTGTTTGTCGGCCAAGCTGCTGTCTGTTTTGCCCTCTAGACTGTAGGCACCAGGGCTCTCCTGAGGACAGGACCTCCTGTTTCCCCCTAGCACTAGAATCTGGCAGGGGGCTGGGCACACACTGAGCCTTCGGTAAACACTGACTGAATGAGTGGAGTATACAGGGTTATCTGTGAATAATGTTCAGTAACAAACGTGTAAATTTCTTGTTTTTTTCTTTTCCTCAGGGGACTGTCAAACAACTCCTCCTTTTCTCTGAGACTGAGGGGAACCCATGCTTCTTGGACATCTGTGGGAATTTCCTGGTTGTAGCGACAGACTTGGCTCACTTTAAAAGCTTTGATCTTTCCCGAAGGTAAATTTTTTTTCCAAAAGAAGTGGGAACATTTTTTTAATCGGTCAGGAAACAGTGTGGTGGGTAGAAAGTGAGTTAGAAACCAGAAAACTCCTTAGGTGCCCGTTTCAACACCAACTTGCCACTCATGCTCTGGAATGCCTCACGTCGGGGCCTCCGTCCTTGGTCTTTACTTGGCAGTGGAGCAACGCAGGGTGCGGAAGGCTTGAATAGGTGAAGCACAGGGGATTTTGGGGGTGGTGAAACTTTTCTGTATCATGGGTACATGACATTGTACATTTGTTGGAACTCATAGAGCTTTATGGTGCAAAATGTGAACCTTAATGTGTGCAAATTTTTAAAAATTATTCAGGCTGAGCAGAGTAGCTCACACTTGCATTAGCATTTTGGGAGGCCAAGGTGAGAGGACAGTTTGAACCCAGGAGTTTGAGACCAGCCTGGACATCATAGCAAAACCTGTCTCTACAAAACGTTTTAAAAATTATCTGGGCATGGTGACATGTACCTGTAGTCTCAGCTACTTGAGAGGCTGAGGTGGGAGGATTGCTTGAGCCTCAGAGATCGAGGCTGCAGTGATTGTGCCACTGCACTCCAGCCTGGGCTACAGAGTGGGACACTGTCTCAAAAAAAATCACTTCGAATGTTAGTTCCATCCCCAGGTTGGAACACAGAAGGTAGCACAACCATCTCACGGTGTTACAAATGTATGAAACAGCTTCACTAAAGGGTGCGGGGGAAAAGTGCTGACCTACGTCACTCAGGAGTAAATGGAGGCTCTGGTGAGCATTCAGGCCAAAGGAACTGCACAGGAGCTTGGCTCTCTAGTTGAGAATCCTGCTCCCTACAGGGGCTGGGATGAGCAACGCTGATCCTATGATGCATGTGCACAGAATTGCACAGCTGAGCGAATGGAGGGTGGATGGTGGGAGCCTGAGATCTCGTGGGGGGGAGTGGAAGTTGCAGATTAGCAAGGGGAGGGGTCAGAATGAGCCCCGGAGAGCAGATGAGAGGTGGAGATGACAGCATGGACAAATGCCTGGCCTCAGTGAGAGGGATGACTCTGTGTACAGAACGATAGGTCTGTTTTGATGCACCCACTGGCACACACATATTTCCTTGTCCTGTCAGCTGAGAGGGCCTAGAAGCAACACCTGTGTCGCAGCAGGCACACCTGGGGCCCAGACCGCGGTTTCTAACACCATCCTCCAATAAAGGAGCCATGGGTCCTTGGGGAGATGCTGTCTCTAGTACTGGGGCAGGACATGTACAAATGAGCTGGCAGCATCTTGTGCTGCCAGGAAGTGCTAAAAACAAAACAAAAAACCTCATAACGATGGCGGGGTGGGGGTCACAGAGACACAGAACCCACTGAAAGAGGTCCTAATAGCCAAAGCTGGAATAATTGGAGCAAAAAATAAATAAAGCAGGCCAGGTGCAGTGGCTCATGCCTGTAGTCCCAGCATTAAAAAAAATTTTTTTTCTGGGGGGCCCGTTTCATCCTGCAAGTCCCAGCACATTGGGAGGCCAGGACAGGTGGATTGCTTGAGCGCAGGAGCTCAAGACCAGCCTGGACAGCATGATGAAACCGGATTTCTAAAAAAAAAAAAAAAAATACAGACGTTAGCCAGGCATGGTGGCTTGCATCTATAGTACCAGTTACTCAGGTAGCCGAGGCAGGAGGATCACTGAGCCCAGGAGGAGTCAAGATCACTGCTCTGCACTCCAGCCTGGGTGACCAAGCGAGACTCTGTCTGATACAGATGAGTAAACAAACAAACAAACAAAGCAGCATTGAGTTGTACCGCAAAGTAAAAAATAAATATGCGTGAGTCCAAATGACATGAATGATTAAGTCATTAAATAGGGGAAAAGAGACATCTCCCATAGAAAAGAACTCCACACGATTTCTGTGGCACCTCCACCCTCGTGAGTGGGGCAAGCCAGGACTTCCCACTCCCCAAGGGCAGCTGGTGCTTCCTGAGGTCCACGCAGAGAGCACAATATAGGAACAGGCTGACTCCATAGTGTAGAGGACCCGGTACAGGAAGGGGAGGACTCCACGCTGGAGAGACTGACAGGCTCCCTCGCCGGGTGACCAGGCCAGCATCAGCAGTGATAATTCAGGTTGATAGCGTCTGCCCCTGACATGATCTGATGCAAAGGGCACTTCACCTCTGTGTTGTCCTCTCAGACACCTGGAGCGGCAGTCTAGTGGTGGCCTGCAGTGACCGTGATCACTGCTCCTCAGAAACAAGGGAATCTGAGAAACTCTTATAGCTGAGAGATGCCCATGTAGCCGTGGCCGCTAAGTGCCACATGGACTCTGGGATGGGTCCTGGGATAGGAAAGAGACACTAGGGAAGAACTGAGGATGTGTGAACACAATTTTTAAAATGATAAGGAGCTACCACTACACATTTAGTATTATGTCAGCCACAAAGTAGAAACAGCTAAATGTCACTGGCAGGGGACGAGTTAAATAGCTCAGTGTATCCCTAAGATGGGAAACTGCCGCTGGAACAGAGGGCAAGGAAGCAGTCCCCACTGTGCCATGAAAAATCACCAAAACAGAGTGGAAGGGAAAACTCCAGGTACAGAATGGCACAGAACAGTGTTTCTGTGGCTTTTTTGTTTTTGGTTTTTGGTTTTTGTTTTCTTTTTTTTTTTTATATGGAGTTTCGCTCTTGTTACCCAGGCTGGAGTGCAATGGCACAGTCTCGGCTCACCGCAACCTTCGCCTTCTGGGTTCAAGCAATTCTCCTGCCTCAGCCTCCGGAGTAACTGGGACTACAGGCATGCGCCACCATGCCCAGCTAATATTTTTGTATTTTTAGTAGAGACAGGGTTTCACCATATTGACCAGTATGGTCTTGATCTCTTGACTTCGTGATCCACCCGCCTCAGCTTCCCAAAGTGCTGGGATTATAGGTGTGAGCCACCGCACCCAGTCAGTTTTTGTTTTTGAGATGGAGTCTTGTTCTGTCGCCCAGGCTGGAGTGCGGTGGTATGATCTCAGTTCACTGCAAACTCGGCCTCCCGGGTTCAAACCTCAAGTAATCTGCCCATCTCAGCCTCCCAAAGTGCTGGGATTATAGGCGTGAGCTACCACACCTGGCCTTGAACAGAATTTTTAATAAGCTCCTTGAACAAGAGGGAGGGGATGAAGCACTCATGTTCATATTTGCTCATAAGAATACCCAGATTGGGAGGTCGAGACCAGCTCGGTCAACGTGGTGAAACCTCATCTGTACTAAAAATGCAGACATTAGCTGGGCGTGGTGTAGTCCTAGCTACTTGTGAGGCTGAGGCAAGAGTATCACCTGAACCCAGGAGGTAGAGGTTGCAGTGAACCAGCATCGCACTACTGCACTCCAGCCTGGGTGACAGAGCCAGACTCCATCTCAAAAAAAAAAAGAATACCCGAGGGGGAGGAACTCACCTTGTGTTCTGCATTTGGCCCACCTCATGGTGCACACGTGCCACCAAGGGTAAGAAGCGGCTGAGGAGCCGCGCAGCCCTCGTCTGGTGAACAGAGGTTTCAGAGCAGGCGGAGAATCAGAAACTGGGCCTCTGCTGGACACTGAGGTCCTTCTTCTTTCCCACAGGGAGGCGAAAGCACACTGCAGCTGCAGGAGCCTGGCGGAGCTGGTCCCCGGGGTGGGGGGCATCAGTTCTGTGCGGTGCAGCAGCAGCGGGAGCACTATCAGCATCCTCCCCAGCAAGGTGAGGCTGCCCCTTGTCCAGTGGTCCACTCCGCCGTCCTCCCAGGCCAGGCCTTTTGCCTCCTCATGCCTCTCTCCTCTTGCAAGGGTCTTCCTGTCCCGTGCTCTGGTCAGCCTCACCCTCCTGCACCTCCTCTCCCGGGTCTCTCCCTCCCACCTTTCCGGGGACCTCCCCCATGTGGTCCTCGCCCAGCCTCCGCTCCTCCCCCACCTGCAAGGTTCTGTCTCCTGCCTTTCTCCAAGTCTTCCTTCATCGAACTGTCATTTTCTCGTCAGAGAGCTGCTTGCTTCCTCTTCAGTGCCTGCCTTCCTCATCCTACTCAGTTCTCTTGGGCATGAAGCAGAGCCATCCTGCTCAGAGAAGCAGGGTGATGTGGCTGTGCGGGAGACTGGCAGGGGCAGCAGGGCATGGCAGCACTGTTTGGAGGTGGTTGGTTCCTTCCCTTCTGCCAGTGCCGGTTTCCCTGTTGATCTGCTCGTTCATACAACTGACTGGTCTCCTGCCGTGGGCCAGGCGCTTTGCTAGGCACTGTGGACACGAGGTGCTTGAGTGAGCATATGGACCCTGCCCGCCACCTGTGGGTGCACAGGCAGCAGTGAAGGCTCCCTGGAGCTAGGAAGGAGGTGCATGCCAGAGGGTGTGGAGCTGTGCAGTGTTGCACTGGGGGAGCTGGGGCCAGGCCTGCTGAGGAGGTGATGGCCCAGCCAAAGTTGAGGCAAGAGTGAGTGGGCGAGGACTGGTGGGGACAGCAGAGTGCAGAGGCCTGCGTTGGCAGAGCCTGTTCTCATCCAGGGTCTGCACTCATGGTGAAGGGTGGGGCCGAGGCTGATGCAGGTGGGAGCTGACTTTGACATTGGGGCAGAGGGATGAGGATAACGTCAATATCATCTTTCTAGAGGGTTGTTTCTAGAACATGGGTCAAGGAGACAGTGGGTGCAGTTGCCTACTTGATCTCCATGGCAGCCACTAGAGGGTTCGGGCAGCCTCAGTGTGCTTCTGGGTGGACTGGCTGAGGGGTGGGGCAGAACAGGGCTGCAGGTGGCATTTCTAACCCTTGCAGCCAGGCAGGAAAGGAGATCTGGTGAGGAGACGTTTGCAGCAGAGGGGCAGATGCCTGGGAGGCAGCCGGTGGGCAGGGCTGCAGGCAGAGTTCAAGGGACGGGCATGAGAATGTCCCCAAGGAGGAAAAGCGGCCAATGGGGCCCTGGGAAGCCAGGTGAGCAGGCGACACAGGGAGAAGGAGGCAGCCAGGAGCACGGCTCCCCTCACCTCTGCAGCAGCCCAGTGGCACCAGAGGGCCTCGCCAAGCCCAGGGACCAAGGAGCGAATGCAGCTGGGGCACAGGGCAGAGACTGCGCATTCCAGAAAAGGTCAGCATGCATCCAAGGGATTAACACTGACAGGGAGACCCAAAAGAGAGGGAAAGCACAAGGCCCTGGGGCGCCGAAGGGTAGAGCACGGGGCTGGGCGGAGGTAGGGGCTGGGGCAAGGGGCCCACTCAACCATGGCAAAAGGAAACAGTGCAAAAGTTCAGCTGTAATAAAGGAGTGTCTGCCGGGCACGGTTATCCTGCACCTGTAATCCCAGCTACTAGGGAGGCCAAAGCAGGAGGATCACTTGAGCCCAGAAGTTCAAGACCACCCTGGGCAACATAGCGAGACCTCGTCTCTACAAAAAAAAAATTAAAAATTACCTGGGCATGGTGGCACATGCCTGTATTCCCACCTACTTGGGAGGCTGAGGTGAGAGGATCTCGAGCCCAGGAAGTCGAGGCTGCAGTGAGCCATGATCTCACCACTGCACTCCAGCCTGGGTGGCAGAGTGAGACCCTGTCTCAAATAAAGAAAAGGAAATTCATTTTTACTCACCTGTGTGAAAATCAGTTTATCAGAATCCAGATTCCTTCTGGATCCCTTGGTTAACCTACTTCAGGTTACTATTGAGAGCAGCTGGACATAATTTCTTAGAATTTGTTTTCAGTTCTCTGAAAGTATAAAGTCATGATTCAAAACCTGTTTCAGTGGGACAAAAGGAAGTTAATGTTCAAATCGTGATTGCTGGGCTGGGCACAGTGGCTCATGCCTATGATCCCTTTGGGAGGCTGAGGTGGGCAGATTGTGTGAGTCCAGAAGTTGAAGACCAGCCTGGACAACATGGTAAAACCTTGTCTCTACCAAAAAACAAATTAAAAAATTAGTGGAGCATGATGGCATGTGCCTGTAATCCCTATACTCAGGAGACTGAGGTGGAAGGATCACCTGAGCCCAGGAGGCGGAGGCTACAGTGAGCCAAGATCATACCACTCCATCCTGAGCAACAGAGCAAGACCCTGGCTCAAAAAAACACCAAAACCAACAAATTGTCAATGCTGAAAGTATGCTAGTTCTTGGAAGCCGAGCGGCCTAGAGACTTAGGGACACCGGGTGTGTTTTTCTTGATGTGAGCTCTGTCAGCCACCTAGCACAGCTCACAAACCCGCCGGTCCAGGTAGGCACCATGAGCTTTCTGGTTTTCTCTTCTCCTAGGCCGACAACAGCCCCAGCTCCAAAATCTGCTTCTACGATGTTGAAATGGACACAGTGACCATCTTCGACTTCAAGACTGGACAAATTGATCACAGAGAGATGCTGTCCTATAATGAGCAAGAGACTAATAAGTAAGATTGTGGTTCAGGGGGATTTTGTTGGAAAACAATGCTGAAAATGATTTTCAGTTACTTCCCAGCTTCTTGCCAGGTTGTTGCTAAGTTACATGCCAGACTTCAAAAAGCCCCAGCAGGCCCCAGTAGGAAAAATAAAGAGGAAAACAGAAGCGCACTCAGGCAGTGGAGAGATGTGAGTCCATAATCTCTGTCCTCCAGGTGGAAGGTCCTGCAGTTAGCTGAGTGGAAACTTGGGCTTCTAGAAGGGTTCTAGCCGGGAATCTGTGGAAGTGGCCCATGAGCCACAGCTGGGAGAGGAATGCAGTGGACTCACACCTGTCAGCGTCTCAGGTGGTAGGGAGGTCATTAGTCTCTTTAGAGAATGTACTTCTAGAGAGAATAATTGTCTGTCTTCACCGTATCTGTAGTTCCTTCTGTGAGTGAGTGCACATTTGTAGAACTTTGAGTGCTGATGATATTCCACTCATAGTTCCTGCTGGATTCTGCACAAAGTGAGGCACAAAACCAAAGTGAACACGCAGGGGCCGTGGAGCCGAGCCCGCCCGGTGGTCCCCAGGAAGCAGCAACTGATGCCCCACCTGGTCGTGTCTGTAGCCCAGGCCAGCAGGGCAGGAAAGTGGGACGGGTGCCTTGGGCCTGCACTGAGCTCACAGAGGAGCAGAGGATTTACAAGGCTGGGCTTAGTGCTGGTTTTTTCTATTTTTTTGTTTTTTCCTGCTCCACTGCTTGAGCACCATCAGGCCCCTCCTTCCAGACACACCCCTTCTGTCCAGCCCCACTGAATTCTCCCTGCCTCCTTCTCCCACACACCTTCCTCCTCAGATCCAATTCTGGAACCTTCTTTCACCTGGTGGCCTCACCTCATTCTTCTGCTGGTGACTCCCTGTGGAACTCGCCATCTTCACTGCTCACCAAATGCAGGCCCCATTATCCGGCCTCAGTCAATGACACCTGACCCCACCAACTGCCAGCTCTCACCCCTGCTGCCACTGTTCTTGGCAGCTCAGGTCTAAACCTTAGATGAACCTTTCCTCTAATCCCCGCTGCCCGTAACCCAGGTCCACCCTTGTCTCATGTTGAAATGTCTTTTCATTCATGCTATTATTCCCTGTCAACTCTGTGCCTGCCATTCATGGCTTCTCCAGGGAGCCGTGGGAGCCTCTGAGTTCTTTTTCGCATTCGAATCTCGCCCCCTCCCTTCTATGTGTTCTCATTGGAGCTAGGCCCATCTTGCCTCACAGAACCAGCTTGTGTCCCTGGGCTCTGTGGGCCTCAGAGCCGCCCTGTCTGGAGCACGGCACTCGGCCCTCTGCCCTGCTTTCTGCTCTGTGCTGGCACCGGACGTGGCTGTGGGGGCACCTCCAGTGTTGGGTGTGGCAGCTTCCTGGGGGGTCTTCATGTGCTGCAGCACCAGGTCCTGTCTTTCTGTGCAGCCGCCACGGGTCGTGCTGCCCGGCAGGGTCCCATTCTGCAGCCTGGGTTCGTGACATGCTGGGGGCGATGGATGAGGCTCACAGGCCTTCTCACCTCGGGCACCTGCTCTCTCTGGAGACCTTGAGTGTCCCCTGCCAGCACGTCACTGGGTCTCCCCACAGCTGGGGAGTTGAGTTCTGGGCCCATCAAACTTGGAACTTTAGAGATGGGAGGTACCTGCGTACAAGGGGCAGCACTGCACAGGGACCCAGGGGGGATGAGGACCCCCACACCGCATGACCGTGGAGCCAAAGTCTTGACCACCCCCCCAACAGGGGGTGCTGTCCCACCTTGAGTTTGGCCTGCTGGTCCTGGAGAAAAGGAAGAGTCCCTTTTGCTTTGGGGATTCTTCTGGGCCCTCCATAAGGCCTCCAGAGTCAAAGCTCATATTTCTGTGATCCTTTCAAACCAGGCTTTGCTTGGACACTTAGCCCAGTTGTTAAAATCTGAGAGCATATTCCAGCAGGGCTCATGGCCATGAGGCCCCTGAGGTTGTCCCCAAGCTGAGCGCATGGACCCCGAGGCCTGGGACAGTACCTGGAGGACTTGGGAATGTGTGTGGGAGGGAGGCTGATAGCAGGAGTGCCCTCCTTGGGGGTTGAGACAGGTCTTCCCCTGTCTTTTAGGAGCTACCTTTTTGCGGATGAGGGGCTGAAAAATTATGTCCCCGTGAATCACTTCTGGGACCAGAGCGAACCCCGGCTGTTCGTCTGTGAAGCCGTGCAGGAGGTGCCGGGCTCCCAGCCACAGTCTGCAGACAGGCAGCCCCACGACGGGAATGCCAGCCCCATGGTACGCTCCACCTGTCATGTTTGTGTTCAGACATACTCAGTGGCCATGTGCCAGACTTCACATCTCCATAGGCTGGGCACAGTGGCTCACGCCCGTGATCCCAGCGCTGCGAGAGGCCAAAGCAGGAGGGATTGCTTGAGCCCAGGGATTCCATACTAGCCTGGGTAACATGTTGAGACCCGCGTCTCTAAAAAAAAAAGAAGAAGAATTAGTAGAAACAGTCTTCCTATCGTGGGGTCAGGGAAAGGGGTCCTGAAAATTCATTCACATGAAGTAGAGCATCTGCGTCACGGCTCCCACTGATGGTAGCACCGCTGTGAACTCAACACCATCTCTGCGGATTTACCAATGCTAGGCCTGTCTTGAGCTATACAGAAAAGCCAGGGTGTCTGGTGTATCCGCTTTGAGGTTATGCCCGGGGGCCAGCTCCACACTTACTGTCTGGTCTGACCTGAATGTCATTTGTTTTGGTTCTCTTGTTATCTCAGCTGCTACATGTGATTCTCTCTCTAGGACAGAAGTCTTTTGTTTGTTTTGTTTTGTTTTTTAAGACAGAGTCATTTGTTTTGTCTTTTGAGATGGAATCTTGCCCTGTCACCCAGGCTGGAGTGTGGTGGCACAATGTTGGCTCCCTGCAACCTCCACCTCCCAGGTTCAAGTGATTCTCCTGCCTCAGCCTCCTGAGTAGCTGGGATTACAGCTACTGCCACAACATCCAGCTAATTTTTGTATTTTTAGTAGAGATGGGGTTTCCCCACGTTTATCAGGCTGGTCCCAAACTCCTGATCTCAGGCCATCTGCCCGCCTCGGCCTCCCAAAGTGCTGGGATGCAGGCGTGAGCCACCACATCCAGCCACAGGACAGAAGTCTTTACTGAAACGGTGACTATGAATTAACCCCTTGGTGTCACCACATCCTGTGGTTGACCCTGAGAGCTGCTGTACCCCTTGTTAATTCAACACCAAGGCAGACAGGCCTCTGCCCCCTGCCCTCACCAGCAGGCTCCACAGCCTCCAGAGGGCTCCTTCCCCAACGCTGGCAAGCTCTTAGGGCCCTGGCACTGGACCCTGGACCCCTCCCTCCCCCACCACCAACGGGCTGGGCCTCTCTGACACTTTCCAAGCCTTGTGTCCCGTGGGACATCAGACATTTCCTGGGATACCCAGTGATCTGTTTTGCCTCTAACCTGCTTATTCACCGAGGAATTTATGTGTAGCCTCCCCAGTAATTCAGCTACGAGCAGGCAGCCCTAAATTTCTGGACTTGTCTGAAGTCTTCCTTGTGCCAGAGAAATTTCTCTTATTAAGACAGTAAGAGTTGTCCCTAGTCAGTGTTGATACCCTGAGTTCAGAAGGAAATCCACCCTTGGTTCTGAGACGCTGAGTGGGAGGATATGTCCAGGTGGCATCTCTACCACCACAGTGGGGAGAGGAAGACATGGCCAGAGGCGTCACTTCAAGATAGAGGTTGTGGGGATAACCCAGGCAGCCAGGAGAACAGGTGGGCTCATACCCAGGGAAGACGAAGGCATGGCAGGGCGATCTCCTGGCAGTTTGATCACAGGGCTCTTTTTGTCTGTTGTGTGATGTTGCAGCCTTGTCTGAATTCACACCAGGTAGCAAGGACGGGCTTTTTACCTTCCTTTCACCTCCTACAGTTTCCTGTCGAATGCAGCTGCAGGTATGAGCACAGGTCTTGGTGTTGCTTGTTTTGCTCCTGTGTGAAGGACCTGTGGAGCACGTGGTTTCCAAATTGCATGTTCCCTGTTTCTTGAAAGCAGGGTTGGGGCTCTTTGTTGGTGGTGCCCCTGTTGATTTTTTTTTGTTTTTTGAGATGAAGTCTCGCTGTTGTTGCCCAGGCTGGAGTGCAGTGGCGCAGTCTCAGCTCACCGCAACCTCCATCTCCTGGGTTCAAGCAATTCTCCTGCCTCAGCCGCCCGAGTAGCTGGGATTATAGGCGCAGGCCACCACGCCCAGCTAATTTTTGTATTTTTAGTAGAGATGGGGTTTCCCCATGCTGGCCAAGCTGGTCTCAAACTCCTGACCTCATGATCCGCCCGCCTTAGCCTCCCAATGTGCTGGGATTACAGGCGTGAGTCATCGCTCCCGGCCTGCCACTGTTAAATCAAAGTGGAGAAGCTGAATGGGGAGAACTTTGAAACCATGAAAGCTCTTTTGAGTTGCAGTCACCAATTCAGGGTGGGAATGATGAGCCTTTGCTGCAAGAAAATCAGTCACTCGGGAGGGTCCAGTGGTCACAAACTGGACGAGATGCCTCCTTCCAGGAGACATGGCTGATTTTCCAAAGTGGAATAGATAAAAGGTAGTATCATCAAAGCAGAGCACCCAACTCCACCATGACGCAGTATATCCACGTAGCAAAATGCACTCGGACCCCAGATATTTATATAAGCCTAAAAAACAGAACAGTATTGTTTTTTCTCTCCCAGGCAGATGTTTTGATTCTGTCCTTCTTCATTTCTGAAGAGCACGGCTTCCTGCTTCATGAGAGCTTCCCCCGGCCTTCTGCCTACCATAATCTTCTGGGGATGGAAGTGCCCTATTACTACTTCACGAGAAAGGTAAGAAACCATGAAATCTGCGCAAGTATTTCTGATCTTTCCCCTTGCTTGACTGGGCTCTTCCAAGCGTCCCAGGAGCTGAAACATGAGTTAGCCCTCGAGGCTCTTCAGGGCTTCCTTCTCAGTAGCCAGGGTCAGCCATCTGGGCTAACTTGCACCCAGAATTCCAGCAAACACTGCAGTCTGTCTGGGAATACTGGAAGTGATTTTGCTGTGAGGACAGAGAGAAGTCACTCTGATGAGTGGCATCGCCAGGTGAAGGAGTTCTCTGTCAGGACTCAGGACTCTGCACCCTTCCCCTTGGCTTTTCCCCCAGTGCTCAACACCTTTTAGCTTTTCTGTCTTTCTAAAATTCTAGCTGCTTGCTTAAAATCACACATTTCTGTATTCGCTGTAGGGAACTTAGGAACTACCAAGAATGAAATAAAGACCCAAACAGTACAAATCTCCATAATCCCAGCCCGGAGGCGGTCACCGTGGGCAGGTTGGGGGCTCCTTTCAGTGGGCTTCTGGACACCTGTTTGTGTGTGTGACTCATATGCATGGACTTATTTTTAAATTATTGAGAGAATGGGATCATGATCAGTACACGCACCCTAGTAGTTTATTTTGAACAAGTTATTTACTTCTCTGCGATTTAGTCTCCATATCTCCAAGGTCCCTTTTGGACCTGAAACAAAGTCTCTGCTTCTGAAAGGGCGTGCTGATCAAAGGCTCTGTAGCTTCTCTGCAGAACAGCAGCCTGTACGTGCTCCACGAGCATTCTGAGACCCGGTAGAGTGCCTGGCTCTGGGTGAGTTGCTCCCCTCGCTTAACCCACCTTTTGTTCTCAGCCTCTGGGAGCACCCTGAGTCACACTGGGGCTTGTTCAGAGAGGAGCCTGGTTGACCTAAGGCTCAGACTTGTCCCAGCTGGTGCCGGCCAGTGTGAGCCCCACAGGGGTTCCGCAGGCAGGAGGCTAGGAGCCACCAGCTTCCACCTTTCAGGAACTAGGATGCCACCAGCTGCTGCTGCTTGTATTTCCATGAAACATGGAAGCGTCTCTCCTATTAGGTACACACCTTCAGCAAACACATGCAGAGCCTTCCCTGCCACTTCCTGTTCACTGTCATGTCAGAGGGAGGACTAAACTATGTAGACTCTGACCTGGATTGCTTTTGGATTTTCACATATGGTGGCTTATCAACCTTAAGAATTAACTCTGGGCCGGGCACGGTGGCTCACACCTGTGATCCCAGCACTTTGGGAGGCCATGGCAGGCGGATCACCTGAGGTTGGGAATTCGAGACCAGCCTGACCAACATAGAGAAACCTCATTCTACTAAAAATACAAAATTAGCCGGGTGTGGTGACACATGCCTGTAATCCCAGCTACTCAGGAGGCTAAGGCAGGAGAATTGCTTGAACCCAGTAGGTGGAGGTTGCAGTGAGTCAAGATCACACCATTGCACTCCAGCCTGGGCAACAAGAGCCAAATTCCATCTCCTCCAAAAAAAAAAAAAAAAAAAAGGAAAAGGAATGAACTCTGTACTATTCAAAATGTCTTCAATAAGCATGTATTACTTTTATAAGCCAAGGTGGATCAAGAGAGCATTTAAACTGGGACAGAGGGGGCATAGGCCCCAGAGGGACATTCAAGAAAAGGAAGGACAGGCAGCCCTGCATGGCTATAGAAGCTAACCCAGGACCTGAGTGGGCCAGCCGCCGCCACGGTGGCCAGCAGGCGCACCAGCTCCATGCAGACCCCTGCACTGGCATTCACCTTCATAGGGTCTGGCATAAAGGACACAGTGGGGCAGGGGGCACACTGCCTGACTTGCAACAGTGACATGACCAGGTGTTTGCTGGCCTCTGGTCCTCGGGCTCTGCTGGAACCTTGTGTGCAGTGATTGATTAACAGCATTCACACAAGCACAAACCTGCTGCTGTGGCTGGCGGTCGTGTTCCTGATCACCACATAGAGCCAGGCTGCACAGCCAGCAGAGGCCAGCGTGGTGCTGGCTCATGCATCACGCTGTTCCCTGCGGTGGAGGCAGTCTAGCTTCATGAAGAATGGGAACGCATCATGTGATTCGCCAAATAGAGGGGTCCCTGCTCTGTCAATGCGCATTTCCTTAATTCCCATATTTTAGTAGATGAGTGTCACCAGACTGGCATTTCTCTGAATTTCATGCTTGCTTTACATTCTTATATGCTCTGATTTCTCTTTGATTTCAGAACTCAGAGTGCTAACAATGTTTTACATTATTTCTGTTGAGTTCTTTCCCATAATTTTGCACGGTGGCGTTTGTGTCTTGCACACACTCACGCGTCTGTTCTTCTCTCTCGTTTCTCACCTTCCCTCATGCGCTCCACTCCTCATAGTTGTTGTTCCAGAGAGCAGGCGTGTATGACGCAGTTGTAAGTACAGACGCCCAGGTCGTGTGTCGTTTCCTTCACCATGTCGTTTTCCTGAGATCCTTTCCTTCCCTTATTTTCAGTACAATTGTCTGTGCTTCAGTCCTTTCAGCTTAGCTTGTATGTTCACTTGGCTGAGGTCTATTGGAAGCTTGAGACGCTCAGCGTCAGCTCTCTATCTGAGCAGGACGCCCCTCACCTAGCAAAGCTCACCAGGAGCCCACCAGTTGTGGTCACAGCTGGGATGTGTGACACAGCAGCTCTTTCCTCTGCTGTGTGGGACGTAGGAGGTACTTAGTTTACATACATTTGCAATAGAGGGAGTTTTCATAACTCAGCCTTTCAAGTCTAGTGAGGAGTAGCCATGACGTCTTTTGTCTGTAAACACTGCCCTTGTTCAGATTTTCTCTGTGTTCAAATGGCTCTGCCTAGTTTCTCCAAGGTTTCAGGGTAGATCTGAGTCCGGCAGCTCTTAGGACCCTGCCTCTACACCATGTGACCAGTCAGCTGTGATGTGGGATAGACAGCCCCTGCCTCACAGGGCTGTGAGCAGGACATGGTGAATGCTGAGAATTCCCATTTACATGGAGAACTGGGTTCCCATTAATCCACACCAAGCTGACATTGTTATCAGAGGTCAGGCTGCTTGCTTGCAGTTAAACCATAGCAGGCAGGAATTCCCTGTTTTTGTGTGTGTGTGTTTTCTGACAGTTCCCACTCAGTGCAGAAGTAGTCCGAACTCTGCAGCGCTCAGCACCCTGCTGGTGGGCCCCGTTATGTCCATCCTGAGGCCCTCCAGTGCCTCTCTACGGTGCCTCGGGGCCTTTGCTTATGCTCTGCACTGTGCCAGGAAGGGCCTCCCCGTCACAACTGGGGCTGACAAATCCCCCAGTTTTCTTTGAGACCAAGGCCAAGTACTGTCGTGCCCATAAGGCCTACTCACTGGGGCCACAGGTCAGCTTCTGTGGGAGCAGAGCTGGGGAGGCAGATGGCTGGAGTCACCCTTCAGGAAGTCACAGAATAGCAGATACAGGACCAGGGAAGCCTGACCCTGTAGGGCTGTGTCATGATCCCTTTCACGCAGGGAGTGCATGTGCTGTTGGATAAATGGGATCTGCAGAGAGATAGACCCAGCTGAGGGCAGGGCTAGAGCCCAGAGAGTGTGGAGAGCCGCTCCCTGCTGGAGGAAGGGACCCATGATGAAAGAGGATGCCAGTAGTGGGAGGGGCCTGTGGAGGGGCCGCCATCCCTCGGAAGCTCCGACTTCCAGGAGCTGGGGAGAAGGCGGTGCTGGAGCAAGGCTGTGGCCCGGCACGCCAAAGCAGCGTGCTCCCGTGCTGGGCCTGCAGCCACACCTCCCCTGCTTCACGTGGGGCCGTACTGTCCAGGCTGAGAAACACCCACAGAGGGCACACAGCCAGTCCAGCTTCTTGTGTTGGAAAATTCTACCTGAAATCATGCCGCTGTTACTGTATTTTAAGAGAGCTTAAAAAACAAATCCCTGCACAGACAGCCTTTGCTTACCCATTATCTGAAACGAGAGCCAAAAGCTATGACCATTTCCAGTGACCCTAAAGGTTTTCAGTGCATCTGGCAGGGACTTGCCTATTGCTAAATATCTGTGTCTGTCTGCAGAGGGATTTCCCGCCCGTAATGGAGATAAATCTAGAGGAAGAGACCTGGGTGAGGGCTTCAGCTGTACATGTGAATTAATGAACACATGGGTCATTTGTCATTTAGCCTGAAGAAGTGGACATAGAAGACAAGGTGGAGTCTGGGTACCACCACATTCCTCAGATGGTCGCCAGGAGACCCCTGCGAGACTTCGTGGGGCTGGAGGACTGTGACAAGGCCACACGGGACGCCATGCTCCACTTCAGCTTCTTTGTCACCATTGGAGACATGGACGAAGCCTTCAAATCCATCAAACTCATCAGAAGGTGAGGATGCCACCCGCTGATATGTCGGGAGATGGTGCGCGCTCACAGGCTCTTTCCTTTCTCTGTGTCTTCCTTCTCGGTCTGCTTGTTGAAATAGTTAACTCCTTGTGACTGTGTCATGGTGTATTTCATGGTCTTCCCACTCAGTGAAATGCTTCCAAGCTTTGTGGGTGCCAGGACCTGCCTGGTGCATGGTGCCGCGTGGGAAACTCTCGGCCTTGGTGGTGCTGGGCACCTCTCAGGCTGTTTAGTTATTGTGATTAATTTCAAAGAGTTCTGTATGCGTCTTCATGGAAAGTTCCACCATTGCTAAACATCCATAATACCCATCCCTCTGGGAGTAATTGCCCCTAAACCGAAGAAGTTTGGACAAGTAAACACTAAAAACAGCAAGGTGAAAACACAATTTAAATTGCTCTAAAAGAGGTTGTCAGTCAAGGGCTGTCTACAAGCACCTGCTTCTCCATTCCTGAGAGAATCTAGAGATTCTTCACAAGAGCATTTTATAGATTTTCATTTCCAAAGGGTCGAAAACTTATTGAAGAATGAAACTAAAGAGGGAAAAAGAAGGTGTGGCCTTAGGTGGCCTGGAGCAAGCCCTCCCTCTCCATGCAGTGATGACGCCTGTCATAGAGGTGTCCGAGAGGGTGCAGGATGCCGGCACACTGTCCTTCTAAAGCGGCATGGCCAATTCTTCATTTCCTGGGCCGGGCCTTCCACACTAGCTGTGCTGCTGAGCTCTTATCTGTGTGTACATGCACCAGAGAGGCTAAGCGGCACTGCCCCATTCTCCTTGATTGCTTTGTCTTAATAGGTAGTCATAGACCATGATTGACCCTATGGCCAGTTTAAACCTTCAGTGTGGGCGGGGGCGGGGGCTCACGCCTGCAATCCCAGCACTTTGGGAGGCTGAGGTGGACAGATCTGAGGTTAGGAGTATAAGACCAGCCTGACCAACATGGAGAAACCCTGTCTCTACTGAAAATAGAAAAAATTAGCCATGCTTGGTGGCACACGCCTGTAATCCCAGCTGCTCAGGAGGCTGAGGCCAGAGAATCGCTTGAACCCGGGAGGCAGAGGTTGCAGTGAGCCAAGATTGTGCCACCATACTCCAGCCTGGGCGACAGAGCGAGACTCCTTCTAAAACAAAAACAAAAACAATTATTTTCAGCATATGATTAGAAATAAAAATTCCTTGTCAGAGAAAAGTCAAGCGGGGGAAGGTAAAAGCCTATCTGTGCCAGTGTGTACTGTGGACATGAATCTGCTGTTTCTATGCTGTGTGCCAAGTGTGTCGTAGACGGTCAGTTCATAAATGCTTTTTAGTCTTTATCAATTGAAGAAAAATTCCTGGTGCAATATGGTCCTCAAAATCCGAACTGATCCCCTCAGCTTGCTGGAAGGCCAGAAGCAGCAAAGCTAAACGTTTCTATTAGCAGGGGTTGGCCTGGTGGCCCGGCCCTGGCTGTGCACATCCCGTCAGTTTCTCCTTCCAGCTGATGCCAGCAGTGAGCTCTGCCTTCAGATGGCCATGGGGCCAAGCAGTGCCGCACCCAGGCAGAGGAGGCACAAGGCAGGCGCTAGGACTGTGGTTGCAGCCCTGGTTGTGGTGTGGCCAGGCAGCTCTGGGTTCTGGGTTCTGGGGGGTGTAGGCCAGTTTTGACCCCTCAGATGCAGATGTTAGTTGTTTTCTGCCCAACCCAGAGTTACGGCTTGTTCCCCTCTTAACAGATTTAGGACACAGGGTTGTTTGATCTCCATGCAGCATCGTGCAGGCATTTCATAGCCCACCAAGCATTTGGCTAAAGATAGGCTGAGGGTTTTAAAGCAAATAGACTTCTTCCCTTTTATTCTATGAGTTGTTGATCAGAGAGTCTGTAAGGACTTGGGCTTCTGAGACTCGGTTGAACAGACGGTGTGGATCAGCATGTGTGTGCCTACAGGGTCTTTGAAAAGCTCATTTCAACTCTTCTCTTAATGTGAGCCCCAAACAAAATCACAGAAAAATTGAAGTGTTTTTCACCCATGTTGTAGTATAGATGGATAGAACACAGTTATAGACAGAATTAAGAGGCTTGCATTTATTTAACTTAGGAAAAGGATTGAGCATAACAGGAGGATGATTCTGTCTGAAACCATCACTATCCAGCTATAGGTTATGACTCACTCAAGGAATACTGTGGCTATTTCAAGAAAACCTTCCTGCTTGTTCTGCTTTACCGAAGTATAAGACATGGCTGGGGCACCCCTCTCAGCAGATGCAGAATAAATTAATCCCAAAGCAAAGCGGAGGGCAGGGCAGCCTCACGCCACCTTCCCTGTGTCTTAGCTTCCAGCCTCCACCCTGAAACGCAGGTGGCTGCAGAGCCGCTTGGTGCTAACCAGGGAAGCTGGAGGCAGAACGAGGGTGGCCCGTGGCACATATAGACATATGATCGACATAACGGTAAACGCACAGCCGTCTTGCACGCATGGCACAGAGGTCACCCAGACTCATCCCGTGCCTCTGCACAAGCAGGGGAAGTGACTTGGTGCTGGAGTCCGTTGGTTTCTAGGCTGTTCCATGATAGCAGATGCACGTCCATGATGTCCTGACAAGGGCGAGTCAGCATGGCGACTCCACGTAGTCATTGTCCAGCCCACGGCGAAAGCGCGCCGTCAGGGAGCGGCTGATGACAATCACCCGGGGTGCCATGCAGTCCTCCCTCTTGTGGAGAATGTTCCAGATGAGCATGGCCGCCGCCAGCGTAGCCAGAAGGCAGGCACCGATGTTCATGTAGCAGGACCAGGACAGGTTGGTGTATGGGCCAATTCTGTAGAAAGTCACCAGCCCGATGACCAGGACAAAACCTGCAGATGAGAGAGAAGGTTGAGAGGTCTTATCTGAGAGGAAGCTGGATTCCCTTCCTTCCCCAACCCTCTGTCCTGGAGCGGGGGAAAGTCAACAGGCTGCTTTACAGGGTGGCCACCCGGTGTTGAGCCACCTTGTATTGGCCCTTCTGTGGGCTCTTAGGACTTTGGGCTCTGGCGGCTGTGGAGGGATGTTGTGTGTCTGCTTAATTCTGTCCTAGCGTGCTGCTCCTGTGACCTGGCCAGGCGTCAGGCCTTTCCTTTGGGTCAGCACTGACGCTTGCAACACCAACTTGAGGGGGGCCTTTCCTAGCCCCCCTAACTCAGCAGTAATTTTGTGTTAAATCCATCTCTGACTTTTGTAAAGACTTAATTCATTCAAAGTGAAAGTAAACAGACATTTTCTAAGTCTCATCTGGAAACAGGTCGTTTTGGTGCTAACCGCACCCACAGCTGTGCCCCTGAGAGTCTTCTCGTTCTTCGCCTTTACTTTGGGAACTTGAGACGGCCTGGAATCCGCAGCTCGGGCAGGGCGGAGATGGCGCCGGGACCTTGTCTGGCGATCCTTGGCCATAGCTGGTGTCTTCCCCGCCTTCTGAGTCAGTACTTCTCGTTGTAGACCCTCCCTCTTGCCCAGCTTATTTTCCTTCCATGCCTTCCCGTCTCTGTCCAGAGCCTGGAACCAGAGAAGGAGCGATGGGCCGTGAGCTCACCTGAGTTGGAGCAGCTTGCTCCCATCTAGTTAGTAACTGATACCGCAGTTTCACTTGTATGGTTTTATCTTTAAGGAGCTCCAAAGACTTTTTTAGTTCTTACAACAGGAGAATCAGGGTTTCATGCCTAGAATCTGTGAACGAGGATAACCAGATACTGTGGCTGGGTGGAGAAGGCAGCACCGATGGAGTTGGGGGTCCCAATCTGGCTGGAAACATAGGCTCTGGGACAGAGGAGAGGCCGCCACTATCCTGCTGCCCAGGAGGCTGTCCACATGGCGCTGCCCCTCCTCATCCCCTGCAGCCGTGGGGACGTGGCCACAGATTGTCCAGAAGGCCATGGGGGCCTCCAGGTGGCCTCCACCCCAGCCCTGCCTCTGCCCACCCAGCACCCCTCCCTCTCTGTTACAGTAACCTGAGTGAGTCTGTTTCTTGTACCCAAAGTGCCAGAGACTCTTTGTAATTCATACTGGTCCAGATTAAACTCTCCAACCCCTCTTATCTGTGGGGTACTTGTCCATGTCCCTCCCCAGGCTCTGGCCACACTGAGCCCCACAGCTGTCCCTCCACCTGGCCTGCGTGTTGACACCCGTGCATCTGTTCTTGCTGGTCTCTCTACCCGCAACCGCTTCCTCTGAATTCCCCAGGAAACGAAATCATGCACTGCCTTGTGTGGCCCCAGAGCAAGGACTAGCATCGAAAGAGAACGAGAGAGAAACAGACACAGAGTCAGAGACAGAGAGAAACAGAGACAGAGACACAGAGAGACACAAAGACAGAGACAGGCAGACACAGAGACAGACAGAGACACAGGGAAGGAGAGACAGAGAGCAAGAGATGGGTAACAAACCTTGTTTCTCCTAAAAACCCAAGCATTCTCATCTTGCCGTCACTGTGCCCTCCAGAAAGTATGAGGAAGCATTTATGTATCTCCACTTTGTCCTGAACAATGACAGTGACTGGTTTCTGTGTTCATTCTTTATAAGACTTTGGGGAGTTTTTATACATGGGTAGCTCCTGGATACTTCTGTTTTATTAAAAATAGCATTCTAGGCTGGGCGCGGTGGCTCACACCTCTAATCCCAACACTTTGGGAGGCCGAGGAGGGCAGATCACCTGAGGGCAGGAGTTCAAGACCAGCCTGACCAAGATGGCGAAAACCCGTCTCTACTAAAAATTTTTTAAAAATTGGCCAGGCGTGGTGGTGGGCGCCTGTAATCAGAACTATTTGGGAGGCTGAGGCAGAGAACTGATTGAACCCAGGAGACAGAGGTTGCAGTGAGCCGAAATCGTGCCACTATACTCCAACCTGGGCGAAAGAGCGAGACTCCATCTCAAAAAAAAAAGCATTCTATTTGTAATGCATACTGACAAAGGAAACTTCTGGCATTTCTACTAGTGCTGAATGTGCCCTCTGCTCGTGATTGGGTGGTATGGACACTTGCATTACTGGGATGGGGGAATGAGCCTATGTTGTGTGTGATGAAAATGACAGCACTTTGAATAATGTCTTCTCGTGTTCACGGTGTCTGGCACTTTCTGCTGGTGGGGAGTGGGTTGTGCAGTGTCAGGGCTCAGAGGAGGCAGCCCTGGAGGCAGGGCAGGCACAGCAGAGAGCTCAGGACACCTAGGACAGAGGCAAATGGGCGGGGTGGGGCGCTCTTGGCAGGGGCAGTGGGAGCCTCTGGGAGAGTCCCGGCCCAGCAGGGGGACGACGCAAGCACCTAGACCCTCGAGGGAGAGAGGAGGTTATGCCGGCAGCAGCTGGCCTTCATCAGGCTCCAGCCCGCTATGGCCACAGCCTGTTTCTCCCCATTACCAGGATTCCATTCAACTTTTGGGTGTTACAGAAACATGTTTAAAATCTATGTGGCCTCCACTTCCACAACAGCATTCATCCAAATGAAACAGTGGAAAGGGACTGGGCCCCTGGCTTCCAGGATCAGCCTCCCTCACAGTCTCTTGCTGCTGTGGGGTCACTTTCCATCACTGATGCCTACAGAGGGGACCTGGAGGTACTGTCACTGAAGAAGTGTTCACTGGAGGCGTGTGAGTGATGAGAACGCAGTCCAGAGGGCTCATCCTAGGGCTTTTGGAATGGACCAAGATGCACTTGCTCCCTGGACTGAGAACAATGAGAAAGGGGCTGGGCCTGGTGGCTCACGCCCGTAATCCAAGCACTTTGGAGGCCAAGGCGGGCGGATCACCTGAGGTCGGGAGTTCAAGACCAGCCTGACCAACATGGTGAAACCCCGTCTTAAAAAAATAAAAAAAGAAAAAGAAAAACGAGAAAGCGAGAGAGCACTGACTGGCACAGCAGAGGGGCTGCCCTTGCCCAGGACCACGCTGGCGCCAGCTGCTCTGGAAACTGCTGATGCCCTGGGACCTGCAGCACCACTCCCAGGATGGCAAGTGGACGAAACTCGGCATGGCCGAGGCCCCGGGTCAGCCACCCCCAGAGCGCGCACCCAAGGGGGAGATGCGCTCTGGAGAGCGCAGCAGTGGACAGCTGTCCAGCGGACAGGAGGGGCTGGCAGGGGGACGGCCTGACCACATGTCACCAGAGAGAGGCCCGGGGACGTCACGAGGGACACACTCAGGAGACTTTTGAGTGCACAGCCCAGCCCCAAAACAGCTTTCTAGGAAAACCTCAGGAAGAAAACGCTAAGGAAACATGGGGCAGCCACCCCCGGAGGAGGCCCCGCAGAGCAGACCTTGCTGGGTGTGCCAGACCACACGCGTGTATGTGGCCTCCTTTGTGTCCGCAGCTCCCAACAAAACAGTAGAAGATTGAAGTGCCGCTGATTTTAGGCTCCTCCATGAACAAGCACATCCTGAAGTTGGGTTTGACAGTGAGGGACGTGCTGAACGTTTCAAGGTGTCTGCAGCTGTGCTGGGTGAGCTTGCTGAGGACATTAATGCAAGTGGGCCTCCCTCCACCACTGCACCCCGATCTTTATGAAACTCGCAGCCCATCTCCCCATGTTTGGCGCCCTTGGGGTTCCTGTCGCCTTAGGATCTCCCCCATCACTTGTGGCTGCCCCTTTCTGCCACCCCGTGGCCACGTTGGCCCTTTCCACCCCTCTGAGATGCTGGGTCCACCTACTCTGGGCTTTTCCTCGAGCCACTGTCCCCGGCTTGACTGGCCCTGGGGAGGAGGTGCCCCTCCTGCTTCTGATCCTTCAGGCCTCGGCTTAGAGTCGCACCTGCCCCCTCCAGCTTCGGTCATTGTGTCTTTACCCATTGGTGGCCCTGTCCACTTTCCCCCTCCATAGGGCAGGCTCCCTGGGGCCTGAGGTGGCCCCACCATTGACCACAGCCTCCCAGAAGTCTCTCCGCAATTACTTGTTGAATGAATCATTAGAAAAAAATCAAAGTAGACATGAAACAGGACAGAATGCAGTGTGGACCTGAGGGAAGGGAGGAGGGACAGCAGCCTTGGCATTTTAGTGACCAACACCCTTCAGAAGGACAGGACCCTTTGGCCATATGGTGTAGATTCCACTACACTGGTGCCTTTGAATGCTCGTGGAGGGGCACCGTGATTCCCAAGGACCCACTGGCATTGCCTACATGGCCCTGACTCGGCAGACCTGTTCTGCCTCCACTTGCATGCCAGGGACCACACTAGGGTTAGCGTCACCACACAGAGATGGCTAGGGCATTCTTCACTTGTTCTTGGGGAACTGGCATTCCTCTTGGAGAGACAGGGATGTCATTCATCTCTGTGTCCCCAGAGCGTGGCATTTGGCAGGGCCTTGCCCCATCTGGAGGGTCAAGTGTGTGGGGAAGGCTCTCCAGACTCTAAATTAAAGGCAGGAAGACTAAACCATTGAGCAGATCACAGAGTGGGTTGGCAGAACTCAGCCAGCGTCCTGCCCCCGGCAGCCTGCAGGGCCCTCTAACAGTGCGGAACCTCCCAGCCCTGAGATGCTGGGAGGTCCCTCTGCCTGCCTAGCATTGGCCAGCATCACTGGCTGCTTCCTGAACTATTATTGTTACTTCCTTTTTTTTTTTTTTTTTTTTTTTTGACCGAGTCTTGCTCTGTTGCCAGGCTGGAGTGCAGTGGCGCGATCTCAGCTCGCTGCAACTCTGCCTCCTGGGTTCAAGCGATTCTTCTGTCTTAGCCTCCTGAGTAGCTGGGACTATAGGCATGTGCCACCACACCCAGCTAATTTTTATATTTTTAGTAGAGACAGGGTTTCACCATGTTGGCCAGGATGGTCTCGATCTTCTGACCTGGTGATCCACCCACCAGGGCCTCCCAAAGTGCTGGGATTACAGGTGTGAGCCACCATGCCCAGGCTATTATTACTTATTTTCTTAAGTGCTGTTTGTAACAAAGGAGTTTTACTTACTTTCTTAAGATCAGTGTCATGGCTTTTGAAAACGCTCTGCTTAGAGCATAGAATGGATTGACCATTCTAATCCATGCATTACCTCCCCACCCATGGTTGGCTGTGTTGCTTACTATAAACACAAGCTCAGGCCTCAGAGCGTTTGTCTGCTCCTTGTAACACTATTTTTAAATATATAAGACAGGGGGCTGGCAGCTGTGGCCTATGGCCCATGCCTGTAATCCCAGTACTTTGGGAGACCAAGGTGGACAGATTGCTTGAGCCCAGGAGTTTGAGACCAGCCTGGGCAACATAGCCAGACCCCACCTCCACAAAAAATTCGCTAGGCCTGGTGGTGCTCACCTGTAGTCTCAGCTATTCAAGAGGCCGAGCCCAGGAGGTGCAGTCTACAGTGAGCCATGATCGCACCACTGCACTCAGCCTGGGAGACAAAAAGATGAGGAAGAAAACACTCAGGATTGGCCAGGCGTGGTGGCTTATACCTGTAATCCCAGCAGTTTGGGAGGCTGAGGCAGGTGGATCGGTCACAAACCAGGAGGGAGCAGGGCAGGCCCAACCCCTTTCGTCATGAGTCTAGAAAACTGTTTCTTGGAAATCTAGTGACAAGTACCCCGGGTGTGTCTGGAGCCGCTTTCTGGGTGCCGTGCTTCACTCAGCGGTGGTACAGCTCCAAGGCTGGACCTTACTTGGCATTTTTATCACCAGAAAAGCAGCACAGAAAGGTTCTAGGTCTGCACCTTGTGTGAAAAAAAGGCCAACTAAAATTTTGCGTTTACATTACTTCTGTGTAAGGACCAGCATTGGCTTTTATTTGGCTTTCGTTCTGTTTTGAGCACATCTAGACAGAGGAGGGTTTATACAGTTAGAACAGTGCTCTCACACACCACTGAGACACGGAGGCGCCACCAGGCCCTGGGCCCAGGCCCCAAACCTCATGAACCTGAGTGGCCCACGACATGCTGTGAAAAGGGGACCTTGCCTTCATCCTAGCACCCAGGAGCAGGCAGGGGCACCACTGCTGGAGAGCGCCAGGTGGCTCCTACGGAGGATGGTGGTTCAGATCCTGCCCTGACAGAGAAAGGTTTATATCCCAAACAGATGCCTGGCATGAGGAACCTTCCGTGTGTTCCACATGCCCGCAGTAAAAAGCCAAGGAAAACATGGAAACGCAGAGGCACCTGCAGCCACACACCTCACTGCACAGCTCTAACCCTGGCCTCTAGGCGTTGCTAAGAAGGCAACTAAGTTAGCTGCATGATCGCTCTGTGCTGCGGATGTTCTTCTGAAATAAAACTAGCCTTTTACTTCCATCCTCTCCACCGTCTCCACCTGGGGGTGATAGGAAGGGGTGGAAGGAGACGGAGCAGGGAAGGCTGAGGCTGGCCCTCAACTTGCAAGTTTCTATTTCTCCCACATCTTTATATTAACATTCCCTCTCTCCTCACATCCTGTTTCCTGAAGACTTTTCTCCCAAACCTTTTCAAAGATGTTCATCATTTGTCTAGAAACAAACGTAAGGGAAGAGTGTTAGCAAACACGAAATTCTGCACATGGAATCAATTCCATTTCATGAAATCGTGTTGCCAAAGCAAACAGCCTCTTCCTGTGAGCTGCCCGCACGGTGTGAATTACAGCTCCATGGCCCAGCCAGCTCTTTCCCCTCTCGTTTCCTTCCTGTGGGTTCTTGGGGCTTCAGCTCCCATCACAGACCTTCCTTTTGGAATGGCTGTCACACATGCACACAGGTGGCAGAGTGGAAAGAACCCGGGGCTGACCCCTGTCGCTCTTCATACAGCTGCAGAGCTAGCAAACCGGGTGCAGTTGGCTCTACAGAGAACCTGTGCGGAACAGACGTCTGCATGGCCACCTCAAGGCCCTGCTGGTGCTGGCATTTCCCACCTGTGAGCAGCAACATGACAGTGACCCAAACAATCCTCTCTAGAGGGAGAGGCCCTGGGAGGGAAGAATGAGAGGCCCTGAAGCTCTCAGCAGCCGAAGGTGGAAGGGAAAGAAGAGACGAAGGGGACATAAACTGATCCCTGGGGAGTGGGTACAAAAGACAGGAAAGTAAGTTATCCAGACCAGGCTGGGTGCAGTGGCCCACACCTTCATCCCAGCAGTTTGAAAGGCTGAGGCAGAAGGATCACTTGAGCCCAGGAGTGTGAGACCAGCCTGGGCAACATGGCAAGACCCCATCTATGCTTTAATAAATAAATACATAATTTGCCAGACACAGTGGCTCATGCCTGTAATCCCAACACTTTGGGAGGCCAAGGTGGGTGGATAACGTGAGGTCAGGAGTTAGAGACCAGCCTGACCAACAGTGTGAAGCCCCATCTCTACCAAAAATACAAAAATTAGCTGGCATGGTGGCTCACACCTGTAATACCAGCTACTCAGGAGGCTGAGGCAGGAGAATCACTTGAACCCCTCAAGGTGGAAGTTGTATTGAACCGAGATCACACCACTGCACTCCAGGCTGTGCTTCGGAGTGAGACCCTGTCTCACATAAATAAATAATCCAGACCAAGAAAAGAGCCAGGTTATTGTAAATAACTAAAACATGTATACTTCCATGAGAAGAAAGTCTAAGAAAACAGCAGACTTTCTGACTAGCGAGCAAGATTCCAAGTCAGTGAGTATCAACCCTGCTGACCGTTTAAGGACTGATAAAATCAGCGTCTCCAGGAAAACCTAAATGCTCTTTTGAAGGTGGTTCAGAATAAAACACGAACAGTTGACTTCTACAAGTCAGCTTCTCGGCGCCTCATGGGGTATCGGGACAGATCGTTGCTGTCCAGGGTGCCCTTTCTAGTGTCCTTCTGGTGCCCTTGATGTTCAGTTCAGGGAATTTGGGGTTACATGCCACCATTTTCTAAAAGGGATCAGAAGCCAGTTATACAAATTGCAAGGTAATGGGAGCGGGGGAAGAAGGATTGTTTCAGGAAAGAGGCAGGCAAGAAGGCTTCAACGTCACATGCATCTCTCTGGGCACCAAGACTAAGGGGAGACCCTACTAAGCCTAGCATACTGACAGCAAAGATGCCACAGGTCCCCACATGGATGCAGAGAGTGCCACGTGAGCACCGACTCGGGACGGCAGTGACTTCACTGGCTAGACCCCAGTGTGTGGCCACGACCTCCTCCTCCTGGCCCCAGTGAGACAGCACAGCTGCCCTGGGGCTCCAGTGATGGCTGAGGAATTGCCCTGTGAAGATATGACTCATTCCAAATACAGAGCTCTGCGGGGCCACTAGATCCACCCACCAGAAAGAATTCTCTGCAGGCCAGGCTCAGGACAGCAGAGCCTGAGGCCCAGGCACTGCGTGAAAGCCAGAGCCACAGGCGGGGAGGGCCGTGCTCCAGAAATGGATCCTGGCAGCGTTCTTGCCAAGAGGACAGTTTGCCCACCCGCAGGGGGACAGGCCTGGGTGAGGAGTTCAGGTGCTGCATGTGGGATGCGCTTTGGGCCTGAAGCTTTTCAGCGTGCGTGTTACCCAGCAGGGCCTCAGAGAGACACTCGAATAACACCTGTGGGCACTGCTGACCACAGCACATCTGTGGGTTGGAGCGGTCACTCTGTCCACTGCACAGATCACACACACCTGCCGGCACTGCTGACCACGGCACATCTGTGGGTTGGAGCAGTCACTACTGCACAGATCATGCTAGGGGAAGGGGGCTCATTCCAGGACTCACGGCTGACAAGGGGCAGAGCCAGGAGCAGAACCCAGGCTGCCTACTCTGGGCTCCCACAGAACCAGCCAACCATCCAGCCAGGAAACACCTGAGGGCTCGGAGCATCTTCATCTAGACAGAACAGCTAGACAGAGGAGGGTTTATACGGTTAGAACAGTGCTCTCGTACACCAGTGAGACGTGGAGGTGCCACCAGGCCCCGAACCTCATGAACCTGAGTGGCCCATGGCATGCTGTTAAAAGGGGACCTTGCCCTCGTCCTACCACCCAAGAGTAGGTAGGGGCACCACAGAGCCTCAGGGAGCTTCCTGGCCTAGGCTGCCTGCAGAAGTCACCCCCAGCTCTGTGTTGCTTAGGCGTCGGGCACCAGGGTCATACCGTGGCTGTAGCCATCAAAGGCTGGAATAACTTACCTTCGATTGGCCACTTCCCCTGACCCTGTCAACACGCCTTTCCCTCTCTGCCTGTGCCTGTCTACACAAATCAACAAGACTGTAAGGAGGAGCGAGGAGAACCAGGGGTCTGTGGAATGGGCAGAATGCAAGCTCTGGAGAGGATGCCAAGGGAGATGGCAGCCATGCCAGGACAGGGGGGTCCGCACACATCTCAGCTGCTCCATCTGGGTGTCAGAGCAGGGAAGAAGAAGGCTTGAGGGACGAAGAGGGTGGTTCCTTTGCAAACCCCCAGGTATGACGCTGGGCCCAGAAACGGAGTGACTGAGCAAAAGCACGGGCTGCCGCGTCTCTCTGGAGCAGACAAGGAGTCCTCCTGTCAGTGTGTTGCACTCGGGCTTTCCAGGGTGTTCCAGCCTCCCCATAATTCCATGTGCCTTTCCTTCATGAGCACCTTCTCTCCCCGCGGCCCACCCCATCTCTGCCCAGCCCTGGGATTGAGGTTCGCTTGCATAACAGGTAATAGCAGGCGTTTCCTTGTCCTGTGACAGGACATCCTGGCGCCCTTCAGTCTCTCCCTGGCTGTTTAAAACAGACTCTAGCGCAGGAAAAAAAACTGACTCTAAAATTAGCAGCATGATAGAAGAAAGGCACATAGCTACCCTCTGTCCTGTTTGTCAATGAAGCAAGTCTAAACAGGGCCAAAATGCATTTCCTTTTTGGGCAAAACAGACCCGCTGGGGTGATGGTTGGACACCCAGGGGGCCAGGCGGCCCGTGGGGGCAAGAGAAGCCACCCAAAATGCTAGGGCCCTGCTCCATGCTGCTGGCCCTCACCCCGGTGCCTGCCTTTCTGGCAGCTGTTGAACAGAGCCTGGTCCAAACTTGTCAGAGGTCGAGCTGGAGCACAGTCCCTCCCCCGCCACCACCCCTCCTGACCAGGACGGGCCTCCGAAGACCTCCAGCCCTATTCCCGCAGGACTGCTACAAGACAGCTGAGTTTTAGTTCTTCAGGGTATTTGCCCCCATGTTTTATTATTTTTTTAAATATATTTGGAAACACTCTCTTGTCCTGAAATAAGAGTTTGCAGGAAGTAAGCTGTCATTTTCGACATGCCAAATCTACAGTAGTCCTAATAATTCTAAACAAGAGTTTCAAGGAGATTTATTAAGAAATGTAGTGATCTGGTTGGGTGCGGTGGCGCACGTCTGTAATCCCAGCACTTTGGGAGGCCAAGGCAGGTGGATCACCTGAGGTCAGGAGTTCAAGACCAGCCGGACCAGCATGGTAAAACCCTGTCTCTACTAAAAATATAAAAACTAGCTGAACGTGGTGGCGGTTCCTGTAATCGCAGCCACTTGGGAGGCTGAGGCAGGAGAATCGCTGGAACCTGGGAGGCGGAGGTTACAGTGAGCAGAGATCGCGCCACTGCACTGCAGCCTGGGTAACAGAGTGAGACTGCGTCTCAAAAAAAGAGAAAGAAATGTAGTGATCCATCCATTGGGTTATCCTACTTGAAGGAGTTATTTTCAGAATCAAAAACTATTGCTTTTGCTTTCTCTGTGCCACTAAAATATCTTTATTCTGACCCAGCATTTCCAATTACATTTTCAAAATCTTCCATTTCCTTCTTCAAGCCATGGTGTTTCCGATCTCCACACGTGGTAGAGATTGGCCGTTTCAGTGAGACAGGAAAAACACTTCTCTGTTTTATAGCCTTCGGGTCAGCAGAGGGCCCTGTGGGAACTTTCCTAGCCTGGGCGCCTCGTGGAAAGTCTCGTGTTTTCCCCGCAGTCATGCAGGAGTCAGGGAGGCAGAGTTGATCCTTGGTCCCTCGTCACTCATTCGTTCTTACAATCAGTTGGGTAGGGGGCAGAAATTACCCTTTTCAAAGTTGGGCACACAGAGGCTCACGTTAGCTCAGTGAAATGCCTGACCTCACGTCGATAATGATGGAGCCAAGACGCAGCTTCAGTCCCGGGCTGCACGCCTAGCGCTTTTCCATGGAAGCCTCGAGGTGTCCTCCCTTCCCGCCTCTGCCCACCAGAGGAAGTGACTTGCCCAGGGCCACACCATGCTATTAATAGCGCTCAGAGAGCCCCATCCAGACTTGCATGGGGCACTGTCCAGCATGGGAATACCTGCCCCTGCAGTCTGTCAGCCTCGTTCTGGAAATTGTGTTTCTTAGGAGAGATAAGGGTCCATTATTCCTAGAATGATTCACTCTGGACTTCCTGCCACTTCTGTTGTGGGAACTGCAGGGCAACCTCAGAATGCTGTGCCGGCCCCAAGGAGGAGGAGGGTATGGGCAGTTGCGTGCTGGCCACACTCAGCTGTGGACTGACATGCTCCTTTCCTTCATGTCCTTGTCTGCGGGCACCGGGCTGACCTGTCCCAGTGAGCAGCAGGAGACCTGAACTTGCCACAGGGGCCCAGGGTCCTCAGACCTCTCAGTCAGCCACAGACGGGGCAGTGGGGATAAAGACCAGCGGAACCGCCTCCGGTCACTGGGGTCGTGGTTGGGCACTTCTGTGGCTCCACCACTTGTCTAGAAACCATAGGACCGTTCCACAGGTTGTTTACGACGACCCCATCACTGTCGCCCTCTGCAACACAAGGTGTTCTCAAGCCCTGTCCCAGGGTATTGGGTCCAGAGCGTTGAGAGGAGGCTCTGAGCAGCGATGGCCCAGTGCCCACAAGGCCAAGCCTCCTCCCCTCCTCGCACAGCGGCTCGAGGAAGCCGGGGCCCTCGTGATGGTCCTGCCATCTGCGTCTGTGTCCGAGCCAGGCACGGCGTGTGTGTGTGTGGGCACCTCACTGTCCGCTTGGGCACTGTGGAACATGCTAGCGTGTTCTCCTCACTCTGTCTTGTCCTCCTCGTGTGGAAAGGGCCTGTGCGGACCCCAGGCGGGTCCTAGGAAGCTGTGTTTATAAAGAGCACATGCCTTGGCCTCCCTGGGCCTGATGTTCTCTAACCCTGTTAGCTGGGAAGGGGCACAGGGTGGGGCTGGGTGTGGGCCCTGCTGCCTCTGCCCAGGGACTGCTCTCCCCACTGCCTCCCAGCTACCTTAGCCCCGAGGAAGATGCAGCATCCAGGCTGTCCCATGTGGGCTGCCCAAGGGCCAGTCAGAGATCAGCCCCACAGACTCAGGAAAGCAAAGCACCTCAGCCCGGTGTGCTTTGTCTGTGTTTAAAGTGGAAAAGGGCATGACAGACACAGCCAGGTAGTCTCGGCCTTGCTGGTCCTTGGCCTGGGTGTGCTTCTGTCATTCATCATTCTTGCCTATAGCGGTCCATGGAGAGGGAGGATACCCCCACATTGAGAGATATGGCCTGCAGCTTCCCACAAGGCCATCCAAGGCCCCATGACCCTCCCGTGACACCAGAAGGCCACAGGGGGCAGGGATGAGGTAGCCCCGCCTGTCCGGGTACTTACTCGCCAGTTGGAACGCAGCGGCCATGGCCTCCTCCCAGCACGGGGCGTCGGGCGACAGCAGGGGCAGGCCCACCAGCCCCAGGATGAAGGTGAGCTGGCCTGCAGCAAGCGCTGCCGTGGCCACCAGGTTGCAGGCACGCATCATGTCAAACTGCACTGTGGGCCAAGAGCAGAGAGGCAGTGGTGAGCGCAGGTGGAGGCAGTGGTGAGCGCAGGTGGGCTCTGGAGGCCACACTGGCCGCCATGCCTCTTTCGTGGACTGTTTGCCTTTGAAAGGGTGGTCAGCACAGGGCGTGCCTCCTCTGGGCAGACCCTTCTGGAAGCCTTGCGCCCTCCATCTCACCTGCCTGCAAGCCCTGGGTCCCATGTCTTCCTGACCAGAAGCGTTCATCCCAGCCCCTGGGCCTGGCTGCAGTGGTCATATCCCTGCAGGGACAGGCCTTACTCTGCTATTTCTGTCTTCCTGGGACAGCTCTCCTCTCTGCTTGACTTGGCCCTTGAAGGCGCTGGCATGGGGCTGGAGGTGGGGAGGGGAAGCCCCACCAGTGGCGCCAGCTTCCCTGTCTGCCTCACAAGCTCCTCACCAAACTCACAGCATCCAAGACAAGGGCCTCACCTGACCGGAGACACTGTTGGGGGCTGGCCCCTCTGGGCTGCTGTCCTGCGTGGTCAGCTTCCTGTCCCCCAAGCAGCCCATGGTGGTGTTCCCTCCTCCCAGCAGCTTAGGAACTTGGGCCCAAGGAGCAGCTCATCTGTGCCCTCATAAGCAGCAAGGGGCTAGGCGGGGGTTGGACATGGATCTGAACGAGTGCCCCCACCTTCCCCTCTCACCCCATGGGCCTCTGGCACCCCACCCTGCGCATCTCCTGCCACAGATTCCTCACTCAGTGGCTAAAGTCGGCGCCTGCTTCGCCACTCACGGTCGACCTGCACCCAGCCTTCTGTGGGCGAACCTCACAGGGAGCAGTGTTTGCAGCCCTCAGGGACCGGGGCTCGTCGCATTTCCGTAGGAGAGAAATGTCCTCCCGTAAATCAAACCGTACACACAGGCCCAAATGAGATGGTGGTGAAGCTGTGTGTTCCCAGTCCATACCCCAGGCCCCCAGCGTGCTGCAGAGCAGACAGCATGTGTACCAGCAGACACTCAGCCCAGAGGCAGGGGCTGCACGTGAAGCCACAGCCCCACAGAGTCCCCTGCCTATAGTCTCCATGCCTCGTTTCGATTAAACAGTATTTGGGAAATTAGATTCCCAAAGCTAAGTGGTGGCAAACTGTGCCACCTTTTTAAATGGCTTGTCTTGAAATTTCAGGGCACTCTTGAGGTAACTGATGCAGGCGTCTAAGAGGGAAGCAGCCTCGGCCCTCAGGCGCAGGTCCCTGTGTGCCCCAGGGCCTACACACATTCATCACAAACACAAGAATTGCTTGGAAGGCAGCAGTATCTCCCAAGAGCCCTGAGGGCGTCGGCCTCTAGGGTGACTGCTGCGTGTCCTAGGTGGAGGCAGAGATGAGGACAAAGAGATCCTCAGGTCGCCCCCTCCGAGTGCGCCTGTGGGAAGCCAGCCTGGCACGGGAGCTGTCGAGGTTCATGCGTGTACGGGAGCAGGCGTGCTGGTGTCAAGGCTGCGGTGTGGTGGGGCGGGTGCGGGCTGCTTTACTTGGCGAGTGTTTATGTTGTTAGACGTATCCGTCAGAATGACCTAATCAGGATGAGCAATTCCATATGGTTCAACCTCAACGTTTATTGAAATGCCATCTAGATTCACAGAATCACCTCAAAGCTCCAGAGCCAAGGCCTCTGCTTCCCACCCGGCCCTTGGGCTGGGCACTGCCTTTCTTCCCAACTCCGGCTGGGCGCTGCCCCGGCCCCAGGCTGAGCTGGTGCCTGGGTCATCTCTGTCTAGGCCTGCGGCCTCCCTGGAGGCGCACCACTCCTCTCTGAGGGCCAGCCCGTCTGACCCAATGTCATTCAAGCTGCTTCCCTCCGCAGCGTCCCCTCCAGTCACTCGGGGCCGAGGGAGCTGTCCTTCCCGGGTCCCAGGCTTTTCCAACGTGCCCGCTCTGGCCCAGGTGGCACCTGCAGCCCTGAGGCCTCTGGGCCGTGAGAACACTGCAGAGAGTGGAGGCCGGAAGAAACCTGGGGCATGGGGGCCTCGGACTGCTGAGGAGTCAGAGCTGCCGGAACTGTACGCGGCACCAAAAGCCTTCCATTGGCAAGTGGGAGGGCCGAGCGGGGGGCCGGCCCACGGACGGGCGGGGGCCACTGACAGGGCTGTCAGAAGGAGCAACAGCTGCTCCTCACACATTTTTCTCACAGCAAGACAAATGTCCCAGTGGGCTTCATTGCCGCATAACTGAGAGCTCATGTTCTTTGGTTTTCAAAGTAACTGCGGAGCCAGAAACCATGGCACTCCCGCCACATGCTCTCAAAAGAACAGACGCAGGGGCTGAGAGCTGGCCTGGTGACCAAGGGGCTCCCGCGGGGAGAGCAGGAAAGCCTGGCAGCAGGTGGGGACCTGGCTCAGATGGGCACTGGCGGCCATGGGTCCAGAGTGCTGGCAGAAAGGAGCAGAGCCTGGGGCGCTAGAAGTGCCAGAGGATGGCAGAGATACGCTTGGCCTTAGTGTGGCACCGTGTGGCTTGCTGAGGCCTGAGGCGTGGAGCGCCTTCGCCCTGGGTTCCTCGGCTGCCCCAGGACCTGTGCAGGTGGGGCCGGCAGGAGGCAGGGTTCAGGCAGACATCGCCCCCGGCCGACTGGCAGGACCTTCCTGACTGCTCCCGCCGGCCCCACAGCCAGCCCTGACCAGTGAGCAAGTGCAGCCTGCAGGGACTGAAGTGAGGCCTGCATTCTGAGGGCGTCCTGTCCACACGTTAGGGACTTGTGTGAGTTCTGTAGCCCCTTCCAGCAGGATCTGTGGCATGGTGCTGTGCCATCTTCGCTCTTAACTGTCCTGGCAATGACTTCTTTCCAGAAGCCTCTACTTCTCTAAACGTCGTAACATGAGGGAGGCATTAAAATATCATGCAGAAGGTTATTCGAGAGAGGAGCAGCTGAGATTCCCAGCCCAGGGGTCCCAGCCCTGCCTTGGAGGGGAGGAAAGAGCAGAATGAAGGGGGAGGAGGGGTGCAGGGCCGGCTCGGGGAGCGGCACAGCCCGGAAGGGCATGACTAAGGTGGGCTTCAGCACCAGGCACAGCTGCAAGTATTGGTGTGGTGAAGCTGGGTGACCGAGGCTCCTAGGAGCTGGGAATGAGCAGACGCACCCCTGACCTCTCCTCCCGCCCTCAGCCCTGGCCTCCCAGCCTTCCTTCCTGGCAGCTCCAGGTGCACAGCCCTGTGCCACAAGCCATGGCAGGGGCTCTGTGCAGCGACCGCACCCTACAAGCCACTGTGCAGCCTCCAAGTCCCCAGGGCTTGTGGCTTACCACGGGGTACCCACAGACCCACCGCCCTGCCGGGAAGGAGGCACTCCTAACCGAGCCTTCCTGTCTGAGCTACGCTCCTGCCTGCCGGAAGAGCACTGCCCGAAGAAAGAACAGCATTCCCTGTTCAGGCATTTTACTGGTTCCTGTGCTGCCTGTGTGTGGCCCTCTGTGGTAGCAGCTGACTTGTCAGTGAGAACACGGCCCAGGTGGGTCCTGGCCGAGCACTGTCATCTGTCTATATTCAGGCAGGGTCGTACATGCGTGTTTGATGTGTGGCGGGGCATGCATGGTGTACAGAGACACTCGGAGCCACCGGAGAGAGGGGTGGGCTCCTCCTTAGGGAGTGCCGGGCTCAGGCTCACCTGCCTCAAGATTCAGTTGCACAGTCATCTGTTCCTGAGCCACCTTGTTTTGGACACCTGACAGAACGCACGAAGTACAGAGAGATGACATAAATGTCCAAAACGAGACAACGTGAGGACCAGAAAGTGAGACCCGCCCTGAACATGGCATGTGAGATGGACCTCAGGCCCCCTTGGTCCCCCGAGCTCCCCACTAGAAAGAGAGCCCCTGCTCCGTAATGAAAGTCCCTCTGACCACAGGCCACAGAACGCTACAGGGAAGGGCACGGGAGGGCCTGAACCTAATTGAAGTCGAGACCAGGCCCCTCTGCTCTGGGCCCAGCCCACTTGGGATGTCCAGGAGCCTGGGGTGCCCTGACCAGAGTTCAGGATGTCTGGGGTACATCCCTTGTCCCTCAGGCAGGCCTCTGGTGATGTTTGCGGGTGGCAAGCATTGAATGATTTTGACTCCGTGCGCTCCACGGGGCAGGACCTCAGGGCACAGAGCTGTCCAGAGACATCCATGCCAGCCTCAGCGATATCGGAAACCCCGAAGATGGCCTGGCGTGCGAGCAGAAGCATGCTGCGTGATGCTGTCTTCCCTGGCTTGCCCCACCCCAACCCTAGACTGGTTCTCAGAATGCAGCTTGAGGCAAGTGAGCTGTAGAAGTTGCAGGAGGATGTTTTAAGTATTGTCCAAAGGGCTGACCAGGGCCCCGGAAGGAGCAGTGGACGCAGGCAGCTCAGCCTGCAGGCTGGCGGGCAGGTGAGCGGGTGGCAGTCCAGGAGGCTCTGTGAGGGGCCTGTGTGTCCCACTGGCCTTAGGTGACCAGACCTCAGCAAGTGGACGGCAAGGGGCACGGGATGGATGCGTCAGACTACATGCAGCCCTGCGACTGGAGGAATGCAAGAGGTGGCGACAGGGAGGGGCGCCAAGGCTTCCAGCTGCCCTGAAACTGGGCTGCCCAGGCCACCCGTGGGTGTTAGGGGCAGCAGTTAGGAGCCCTGGAGATGCAGAGCCGGGGCCGAGGGCCAGGGGTAGGGGGGAACCTCTCCCCTGGGGGAGTGCTCTGTGGGCTGGATGCCAGTGCTGGTCCCAAAGCACGTGAGCTCCCGGCCCCACCTCCAGGGCCTGCAAAGCCGCTGTCCCCGAGAGGCTCAGCACAGTGCGACAAGGCTGCGGCTGTTCTTCAGCAGAGCAGGCAGAGTCTGGAAAAAGGGCGCCTTGCCTGAGTTCAGCGGAGACCCAAGTCTCGGGCTTCCCGTAAGACCCGCGTTCTGAGAGCTGGTGGAAACTTTGAAGTTATTCATAGGCTTTGATCTTTTTAAATAACGGCTGTTGCTCCCTGCTGCTGAAGGACGCGAGAGGAGGTGCCCAGTCCAGGCTGTGGTGCAGCATAGCCAAGGTTGAGTGGACAGAAGGGAGCTGAATTCCCCCATGGGACCTTGTCCAAGCCACATGCTTTCTGCAAAGCCTGTTTCTTTGCCTATGAAATGGGGATGACGTTCCCCCTGAGGGTTCCGAACGTGGCAGGCTGGGCATGGGGCCGTGTGATTGAGGCACATGTGGTGTGTTACCCCAGGACTCCGGGACTCCCTCTGCAGCCTGGAGCAGAGGTACTGCCTCAGCCTCCAGTTCTCTCAGAGACCAGCATTGTCTTCGGAGCAGAAGGAACATCCAACACCAAGTCTATGAGGCTCTGCAGCAGAGACTTGGGGTACCTGTGAGTCAAAACCTTGCTGGCAGTTTTAGAGTCAGCCTTTGGGAGACCTTTCGTCCTCATGCCATGACTGTTGAGATGACCCTGAAGGCCATAAGTGCCTTCCTATTTATGCAGCTCACCCCTGCCACTCAAACCCCACGCTGTGGTGGAATCATTCCTAGTCCCTTCCTCTCCTCTGTAACCACTCAGCCTCCCTGTCCCCTTCTGAGCGTCCCCGTCCCCTTCCGAGCGTACCAGCCTCCCCATCCCCTTTCAAGCATCCTGGCTTCCCCGTCCCCTTCTGAGCGTCCCAGTCTCCCTGTCCCCTTCTTAGCATCCCCATCCCCTTGCAAGTATCCCCATCCCCTTCCAAGCATCCCAGCTTCTTCATCCCCTTCTGATTGTCCCAGAGTCCACGTCCCCTTCCAAGCATCCCAGCTTCCCTGTCCCCTTCTGATTGTCCCAAAGTCCCCGTCCCCTTCCAAGCATCCCGGCCTCCCTGTCCCATTCCGAGTATCCAGGCTTCCCTGTCCCCTTCTGAGCATCCTGGCCTCCCCGTCCCCTTCCAAGCATCCTGGCGTTGTCCCTGTCCATCTCCTTCGCAGCAGCCCCTCTGAAGCCCAGCCCTTGGGATCTCCTTCTGCCACTGTCTCCCTCAAAGACGGCAACAACCATGAGAATGAAGCCAGAGCTCGCCCGCATATTTTTAAACTTCTTGTTTATTTTACTCATTTCTATTTCATTTTGCTCATGAGTAAAGACATAATATTTTGTTTTTATTTTTAGAGACAGGGGTATCACTATGTTGGCTAGGTTGGTCTTGAACTCTTGGCCTCAAGCAGTCCTCCCGCCTCAGCCTCCCAAAGTGCTAGGATGACAGGCGTGAGCCACTGCACCCAGCCATAATATTTATTTTCAACCAAGGAAAAATGCCTTTCCTTGATTTGATTAATGACCCATTCCATAACTATGCATAGTGGCAGAGAGGTCCCCCAAATGCCTGAGATGAATTCCTGTGTAAAACAGCTGGAAGCAGATTCTGCGCTGAGGCTGCCACTCACTAGGGGGCCGTGGGGCCTGGTTCCAGATTCCCTGGGAAACACAGTGCCCCTTGCTGCCTGCCTGCCCGGAGGGCACGCGCAGAGCAGAGCAGGGGCCAGGCCTCCCCACCCGCTCACCAAGTCTATGCCTGGTGTCTCCCTTGTGCTCTCGAGCCTCAGCCACATTGAAGGCAACAGGAAAACAAGTGGACTTACGTTTGACGGTGCCTCTGGACTCCTGGAAGCCGGCCGCCTCGGAGCCCCAGCCCAGTGCTTCACAGTCACGTGCATCCACCTGGCCGGCCCTGGCCCCGGGGCTCGGCCCTCCCCGGGCCCTGTCCACCAGCCAGCAGGACCGCCACAGCCCCACGCTGCGCCTGCGCCCATCCTCTAGTGTCTGGCACACCCAGTTGGAGGTGAAGGCTGCCACGTTGTTGAGGATGAGTGAGGCCAGGGCCACCAGCACGGCCGCGGCCACTAGTCTCTGCACGGTCATCGCTGATGCTGGTGCCGCCACTTATCCGGCCGGACAAAGCCAAGTCCCAGTCCACTGCCACACGTCCAGGGAGAGCCAACACTGCTAGGGGCAGCTAGAGGACATCACCGCTCATCCTCGGAGCGGTGCGGGCAGAGGCCCATGGGATGGTCCAGGTGAGCCGCCTCACGGCCCGGCCTTATCCTCCTTCCTGCACCTGGAGCAGGGCTAGGCCTGTGCTGAAGCCACTTGCTTCGGGTCCCATCCCAGGGAGGAGAGGGCGGGCAGCAGCGAGAACCCAGGGCTGGGAGTGCGCCGTCTTCCCGAGAAGCGGAGGCCGGCCTGTGCCGCACGTGCCTCTTCTCGCCTGCAGCAGTGGAAAGCAGAGTCACTCGGGAGGCCGGTGGGAGTCGAGCCAGGGACACACTCCTTAGCACCGACCCGCCGTGGGCTCCAGGCTCCAGGCAGGGTGACTGGCGTGCAGCGGGTTCACGGCTTCTCTCTGCGGCCTGGGCCCCTGTGCAGATGCCTCTAGCGCGGCTGGCCCGTCCTGGAAAGCAGAGTGCCTGCCGCAGGGACGCCCGGGTGCGCGGAGCTCGCCTTCCCTGGCTCTCAGCAGAGAGGAAATGGTTGTTTTTGAGACTGTTTTTGGTGAGCTGGAGGGCGTAGCCAACTGCAACAAATAGCGGCCCTGCCACGGCAGCCAGACACCAACAGGATGTGCTTCCTGATGGGAACGGCGGGAGGCTTCTGAGGCCCTGCTCCAGACCCACCCCCAACCGCCCCTCCCCACCTTCCTGTCCCAAAGGAGAGGCCAGGGGTGCGGGGCACGGGACAGACACATCGTCTCGCTTGTGGCTTTGGAGGCTGGCTGGCCCTCGGGGCCTGGGGGCCGGCAGGTGCTGGGGGACCGTTGCCTGCGCTGAGGACTTCATAGCCCCTAGCCATCCAATTGCCCCCAGCACCATAGGTACCACAAGTGTCCCCCCGCCCCAACCCCCGTGTTCCAGGCTTGCCCTGTCGTGGAACCGCTGCCCTCAAAAGGGCAGATATCTCAGGATTGCTGGGAAGGAAAAAGACCCGAGTGGCTGGAGGAAGCAAGTACACCCAGACCTGCAGGGCAGGGACCCGAGGGCCAGGCCATCCTTGGGTGGCAAGAGGGGTAGGATTCTGTATATGCCAGGTGGGGCTCACACCAGGGCCTGGGACAGAGCCTGGGCCACGTCTGCTATTGATGGAAACGGTCACTCCCCACAGCTAGGGACAGGACTAGGCAGGTCACCTTGTGAGTGGTCAGGCTCTTATGCTGCCGGAGAGCTTGGAAGCGTGTTCGTCTGTTCTGCTCAGAATTATTCTGCCCTGGACAGACACTGTGAGAGGGTCTCATACTCTGTTCCCCATCTCCAGAGATCCCAAACCCAGCACAGGATTCCCAACCCACCCGGGATCCAAAGCATTGCAAATACTGGTATCCCACATTCATGCAAACCGTTCATGGGCACACGCCCAAGACAGTACTGGGACAGAGAGTCCTGTTCCCAGCCCATGGTAACAGCAAAGCTTTGATTGTTTCCTCTCTTCATGCACTGCCCATGCATGGGGCCCTGGCCCGGGGGCGGTCCTGAGAGCTGACATTTCCTGGGACCGGTCTCTTGGTTCACATGTCGGCTTGTGGCTGTCTAGAGCCACAGGTCAAACAAGAGTCCCGTGTTAATTCCAGAAAGGCAGGAACTCTGTCCTCACCATGCTCATTCTGGAGAAACATTTGTCCACTGATTTCCTGAGGGACTCTGCCTGCTGTGGGATTTTCCCAGGAGTTCGATGCAGATGCGTCCATTGGGTTTTTGCTTTCCCTTCTTCCTTGGCTTGTGCCCGGGGAAAAGTTGTTTCTGTTTCTATTCTCGGCCCCAGGAACCTGACAGGGCGTGCGGGGCACAGTGGTGCTGCCGGCCCCCACTCCCCCGAGTGGCTCAGAAGGCCCTGGGGGTTTCCCCAGCCCTTCCTGCCTGTGACCCGATCCTCAGAAGCAGCCTGTGGTGCAGCATCTCACTCAGCGTTCCTAAGTACACGGTACAGAAGCGTACCTTGAAAGGGACGTTTCCCAAAAGTTTCCATGGGGAAAGAATTTATTTCCTCCTGAGTTAACTAAATCATTTCTCTTTTGGGAGTTTTCAAACAGCTAACTTCCAATAAAAAGCCAGTGCTGGGCTTCAGAGCCCAGAAGACACGTTTTATGGTCTCAGCGGCCCCCTCTGGTCCTTTCCTCAGGTCGAGTGGGGAGGAGGCCATGGCCAGACTCCCACACGGCAGCAGCACCCCCAGAAGTCCTGGTTCACAGAGGCCAGCATTGGCCCCCACCGTCCTGTCACTTCTGGGGGTGCTCCAGGTCCCTGCGTCCTCAGCCATCACGCCGCTTCTAGCCCCTGGCCCTATAGGAGGCTGGGCCACAGGAGGGTGGAAGGCCTCGGGGCAGAATTTAAGTTAGGAGTGACCCTCCTGGGAGGACCTGTGGCTCTCGGGGGCAACTCCCACCAAGGGGACTCAAAGCTGGGCCGTGGGCTTCCCCCCAGCCCATCAGGCCTTCCTGCTCTCCCTGTTGCTTGGGGTCTTGGTCTCAGTGGAGTCCCACTGCACCCTCCCACGTGTGTCGGCAGCTCCTATACCCCACAGAGCAGGAGCCCTAGTATACAACAGAGACACGGCGGGAGGGGCGGCCTCAGCAGGCATGATCATCAAGCCGCCGTTGCACCCGTTCCCCTCATCCTGACTCAGAGTGGTCTTGGCAGAGCTTCTGTGGGGCCGCTTGAAGGCTGTGTCCCCTGCTGCCCATCTGCTTCTTGTTCCAGCACCTCTGAGGCTGATGAAGTGCAGATGTGGGTGACTCCACAGACTGGCCGGACAACAGGAAATTCTCAAGACTTGGATGGGAACTAAGAGGGTGTTTACTTCTTGGAATTTATATCAGATGCACAAACCCCAGAACCCCACACCAGAGTCGAGGCCGTCCCGAGAGCCCTGGCCAGCCGTCATGGAGAGGAGGCAGGAATCACGCGGGGCCAGTGCCATGCTGGTGGCCAGAGCGGGAGGCTGGCTGTGGAAGGAGCTTGCAGAGAGTGCCTAGGTCTGGATGCCTCTGGCAGGTCTGCGCCCAGCTGGGCCGGGGCCCCACCCTTCCCATGGGTTCTCCCAGAAGCCTCAGCCCATCAGCCAGGGGCCTGTCGGAGGGCGTGTTCAGCTTCACTGGCGGCTGCACGTCCGGCACATGCTTCTCCAAGCCCCACGTGGTACAGATTCAATGCCAAGGACAGAGCATGTGCAAGTGCAGGCATCTTTTGACACTATGCTGACAGAGCACACAGAAGTGCGGGCATCAGACAACGTGCTGGCCAGGTCCTTTGTTACAAGTGTGCCCCAGGAGCCAGAGCAAAACCAAGGCCAACCTGCAGTCTCTTCCACTCCCCATGGGCAGCCTCCACATGGGGAAGACGGGGTGCTTAGAGCACAGGGGAGCCCAGCTGGGCCCCAGGTCAGCCGCCAGGTTCCTCTGCTCATTTGTGATTGTCCACCGCAACTGGTTGTGGACAGAAGGAACCAGTTGTTTTCAGGACGAGAGAGGAAAGGAGCCACGCCTGGCAGGTAGAACCAGGTCCCAGCCCTGTCCAGCCCCACACCTGGGCCCCAGAAGAGGGTAAGCCCAAACAGAAGAATTTTTAAAAATTCCAGTAATGCAATCTTTTGGAACAGGAGAATAAAAAAGACCACGTGTCTGCACAACATGCTATTTATGAAGCAGCCATCACGCCTCATGCACTGAGACCCCAGCACCCACCACCATCCAGGTGTTAGAGAAATGAGAAGTCTCTGAGAAGCTGTGGCATTGCTTCCATCCGACCTGTAGAATTTACTGGAAGCTGTGTGGTGTGGTGAAAATGGAATGTTTCTTTTGAGATTTGGATGTGACCCCTGCACTCCATGTGTGTCAGCTGACGGGTGACGGGCAGCAGCATTTTGGGGAGCCTGGACCCCCAGTCTTGATGCGTGTCTCAGCAGGGGGCAGCTGTGCCTGAGTCGTTTATAAACTGGTCTGACACTCAAAAGAGTACATTTACCCAGGACCTCACGATAGGGAGAAGGGTAAGCCTGGGTTTTCTGCTGTTAGAAGGAAAGAAGTTCCGGCGTGAAGATGTGACTTCTTGCGTGGAGCTCTGAAGGACCAAGGGCAGCACAGCCTGAGGGGCAGGCGGGCTGGGTGCTCAGCCCTCTCTCCACGCTGCTGTTAGCAGCGGAAGTTCCAAAGCCAGAAGACTGAGAGGCACGGATCGGAGATCAGGACGCTGCTGCCAGGGGCACCTCCCTGAGGTCCCGCACGCCCAGTGTTGCATCACCTTCACCACAGCGCCGACCGAGCATCCAGGAAGCTGTCAATGGGTGTGCGCCCAGGTGCTGTGAGGAGCCCCGTGTGAGGCCATCAGAGGACACGTGTGCAATGATGGTGGCAGGGAGGCAGGGACTGGGTTTGGACACACCCTCTCCTGGCTCCAGGCATGATCTGTGCCACACAGCAGGCACCCTGGGCTGGGCTGGCACGTGTTGCCACATAAACCTACAGGTGGGGGCCGCCTGGGCCAGTTGCAGCTAAGACACATGCACCTCCCCGCCCTGCATCCTCCATGGTAGAAAATGTCCGTGGAATTCACCGAAGTTCCAGCAGGACCCAAGTACATGTAAAACCAGGCACAGAGTACCCCCTGGCTTTCAGGAGGGCATGCAGCATTGCAGCCAGACACCACCACAGGGCCTGTCCCAGGGACCAGCCCCCAGACTCGGACGCTAGTGCACTGGGCTTGCCTGGGGCTGCCATCTTGGCACCATTTGCCCTCTGATTCCATGGGAGTGGAGAACCTGAGATGTGGATAGCCCACACATCCTGGAGACGGGGGCGCCACAGTGGGACAGGGTCCCTGGCTGTTCTCCTGGGCCTCTCCTCCCCACGGGGGCAGGGCCATTAGGAAAATGCCCAGCTGCACACGCCTCAGCCCCTCTCACTCACCAGGACAGCAGGCTCGGGGCTCTGTAGGCGGCTGGTCCCTCCAGTCCTCAGAGGGGCCTGTGGCTGTGCCGGTGGGGAGGCTGCAGGGCTGCTGCCCGGCCAAAACTGTGGGCTGGTCGGAGGCTTATCTGGGGAGCAGCCTGGAATGCGAGTGAAGGGCCTGCACCTGGGCGGGGATGTTCTGAGGCCACGAGGCCACTTGCGGGCTGTGCTGCCTGTGCTTGTGGGAGTGGGGGGAGGGAGCACGTGGGGGCTCTGCGTCTGTGTGTATGGTTGTGGGGGGCTCC
>NW_022437115.1:236073-275215 GCF_009761245.1 Sapajus apella | reverse complement strand
GGGAGCCCCTGCAGTGCTGCTGCCTGCCATTCCAGCATGGCGGTGGGGGGTGGGCATGGATGGCAGAGGAGAGAGATGCAGGAAGTGACCAGTGCATCCTCTGCAAGTCCCTGTGTGGTGACCACGCTGAGCTGTGGCTTGGAATAGGGTCTTTGTCTGAGGCCCTGAGCCCGCATCAGGGCTGAAGCCACAGGCCAGGCTGGCCCCAAGGGCCCTTGAGGAGGGGTCTCTCTGGATGGCCTTGGACACATACCTCCCGCCCAGTCCCACCAGGTGGCCTGGCTGTGAGTGCCACCCCCACACTCGGACACATGGTTCTCATGCAGCGCCATGTCCCATGGTGGCTGTCAGCAGCCTCGGCCTCCCCCAGAGCCAACACAAACCAAAGCCTCAGTCATTTCTGGTCCACACGGAGACTAGCGGCCTGCGTGGATCAGCACCAGCGAGGGAGGAATGCAGGAAACCCCACACAGAGGCAGGGTGGGGTGCGGTGGCTCACGCCTGTCATCCTAGCCTGGTGGGAAGCCAAGGCAGGGGGATCACTTGAGCTTAGAAGTTCAAGACCAACCTGGGCAACATGGCAAAACCCCATTTCTACAAAAAAATAGCCAGGGGTGGTAGTGCACACCTGTGGTCCTAGCTGGCTGGGTCCCAGCTAGGAGGCTGAGGTGGGAGGATTGCTTGAGCCCAGTAGGTCGAGGCTGGAGTGAGCTGTGATTGTGCTACTGTACTCCAGCCTGGGCAACAGAGGGAGACCCTGTCTTAACACAAAAAACAAAGAGGCAGGGTGACTTCCACCATCCCTGCACCTGTGCCCTGACACAGCTGCCCATTCAGCACTCTGTTCCTTCACACACACAAAACTCACCGCCTGAGAGTGGGACACAGGACTGGGGCAAAAGATGCTGGCCCCCATGTCCCATTGGTCAGCCCATTTGCAGGCCTCCCACTGGGGCCCTCCGCTCGGCAGGCCTCCAGTGCTCTGCAGAACCCTGCATGGGCTGGGTCAAGCTCTCCTGGGGAGATAGCCCTGGCTCCATGTTCCTCGGCTGACTCAGAGTCTGGACCCTGTACCCCACCCCCCCGAGGTTTCCCCCGGTGGCTGCCAGGCTGTCAAGTGACGGTCCCCGCTGTGCAGGGCTGGTTTACCAGAGGCCCTGCAGTCCCAGGCTCAGGTGAGAGCAGGAGGCTCCGTTTCAGAGCAGATCCTGTGGGTGCAAGCAATACGGGAAGCCTGCATTTCCTGAGCAGACAGCCGCTTAGAGCTGGGGAAAAGGAGGAGGAGCTTGGTGACCTGCATAAGAGATCCTTCTGTCTCTCTTTTTTTTTGAGACGGAGTTTCGCTCTGTCTCCAGGCTAGAGTGCAGTAGTGCAATCTCAGGTTACTGCAACCTCCACCTTCTGGGTTCAAGCAATTCTCCTGCCTCAGCCTCCTGAGTAGAGATACAGGAATGTACCATCATGCCCAGTTAATTTTTGTTTTGGTTTGGTTTGGTTTGTTTTTTTTTTTTTTTTTTTTTTTTTTTGAGACAGAGTCTCGCTGTGTCGCCAGGTGTCAGGCTGGAGTGCAGTGGCGCAATATCGGCTCACTGCAACCTCTGCCTCCCAGGTTCAAGCAATTCCCCTGCCTCAGCCTTCCAAGTAGCTGGGACTCCAGGCGTGCACCACCACGCCCAGCTAATTTTTGTATTTTTTAGTAGAGACGGGGTTTCACCAATGGGCTCGATCTCTTGACCTTGTGATCCACCCGCCTCGGCCTCCCAGAGTGCTGAGATTATAGGCATGAGCCACCACACCTGGCCAATTTTTGTATTTTTAATAGAGACAGGGTTTCACCATGTTGGCCAGGCTGGTGTCAATCTCTTGACCTCGTGATCCACCTGCCTCAACCTCCCAAAGTGCTGAGATTACAGGCGTAAGCCACTGCACCCGGCCCTTTCTGTCTTTTAATGGGACCCAGCCCCTGCCTCTTGGGTTTGAGGAGGCCGTGGGACTTGTGACAGGTACCTCTCTGGATGGCCTGTAGTCTTGCCCACGGACAGAGCTGATGGGTGAAGACCCCTCCTCATGCCCCTTTGGCAACCATGCCTGATGATCACTTGCCTCAGGAGAAGGGGCCATAGGGCCAGGGGGGCCCTGATGTGCTGGGTGGGAGCCTCACATACTCCGTCTGCCTACAGCGAGGCCGTCTGGGAGAACATGGCGCGCATGTGCGTGAAGACTCAGCGGCTGGACGTGGCCAAGGTGTGCCTGGGGAACATGGGCCACGCCCGTGGGGCCAGAGCGCTGCGCGAGGCGGAGCAGGAGCCGGAGCTGGAGGCCCGCGTGGCCATGCTGGCCACACAGCTAGGCATGCTGGTAAGAGAGCACGCGCCATGGGGTGGGAGGGAAGGCACCACACCTCCCACAGCCATAGTCCCCCAGGGAAGGAGGGGGCACATCCACTGGCTTGAGCCTGCAGTGACGAGGGCAGAGCCGAGAGGCATGGCCCGGGAGAGCTGGGCAGACTGCAGCAGTAGAGGCAAGGTGGCTGCTGGCTCTCCAGGGTGTGTGCCAGGCAGGCGTGCAGGCCTGGAGCAGAACACCCAAGAGGCCCCCGGATCAGGAGGTACTTCTCAGGGTGGCTGTGGGAAGTGGGTGGTGCATCTCACACTGCAGCTGTGAGTGTGGTGTTCACTGTGCCCGAAGCAGCCCCATGCGTCAGTGTGCTTGGCAGCGTGGGAGGGCGCAGTGACTGGTGGCCTGGCGTGGAACCATGTTTCTGAAGGGTGGGTGTGCAGAGGCTGCACGACTCCCACCCATCCTCATTCCCCAGGAGGATGCTGAGCAGCTGTATAGGAAGTGCCAGCGCTATGACCTCCTGAACAAGTTCTACCAGGCCTCGGGCCAGTGGCAGAAAGCCCTTGAGGTAGCCGAGCGCCACGACCGCGTGCACCTGCGCCAAACCTGCCACCGCTACGCCAGGCACCTGGAGGCCAGCGCCAACTGCAGCCAGGCCCTCAGCTAGTAAGTGCAGCCCTTGGCCCCCCCACCCTCACTGGACAGCTCTGACTCCTGAGGCCTCTCTGTGCCGTCGTGAGGTGGCCAGGGAGGTTCTCTGAGGAGGGGTGTGTCTCAGGGCGTTGGCAGCCTTCTCAGCAGGAAGCTGCTGGGGCCTCGGAGATGTGGAGTTGCCCCATCCATCCTGGGCCACCCGGGTTTTGAGGCAGAGAGAAAAACATCTGTCCCGTTGCTGGTGTTGGTTGCCGAGCACAGATGGGCTTGGTGTCTCCTGAGGACAGACAAACACCATGTCCCCCTCTCCAGAGGAGGAGCTGCTCGTAGACCTGTTCCCGGGGTTTGGATGGGTAACCCACCTCCCAGCCCCCACAGTGCAGGGAGCCCCCACTGCCTTCCGGCCGTGCATGCTCAGTCCCTGCAGAGCTGCAGGCTCAGATCCCACACCCCGAGGGCCACCGCTCTGATGCGTTTCGCCGACGCTGCCTCTCAGCCCATCTGCTTCCCATGGGGCTGAGACGGGAGGGAATGAGGACCTCCTGTCTCCTCTCACAGCTACGAGAAGTCGGACACGCACCGCTTCGAGGTGCCCAGGATGCTGTCGGAGGACCTGCCGTCCCTGGAGCTCTACGTGAATAAGATGAAGGATAAGTGAGTGTCCCTGCCCAGGCTGGCAGGACTGCACTCTATCTTGGAGGTTTGTTGGGGGGTGGCCACAGCTTGCTCAAGTGCCCCCTCCCCAGGCTTCCTGCATGCGGGGGCAGCATCCCCCGGCCCCTCAGAGCTATGACAGGCCCTGAGCCAGACCCTCCGTTTGGACAGAGCCCAGGGGCTTCACCCTTGGCCCAGCCTGTTTGCAGGTCAGCTGACATGCACTCTGAGGGTGTCTCAGGGTGGGAGTGGGGGCCGTTCCAGGTTGGGGCAGGGCTCAGATGGAGAACCCACGGCCTTGGGGCTGCCCGCAGGACCCTGTGGCGGTGGTGGGCACAGTACCTGGAGAGCCAGGGTGAGATGGACACTGCGCTGCACTACTACCAGCTGGCCCAGGACCACTTCTCCCTGGTCCGCATCCACTGCTTCCAGGGCAGCGTCCAGAAGGTGAGGGCCTGCAGGGAGCCGGCCGGCCAGACACTCACGAGGCGGACAGGAAGTAGACACATGGCCACCGTGTCTTGTCTTTGGTTTCTTTGTCTTTCTAGGCTGCGCAGATAGCCAACGAGACGGGAAACCTGGCGGCCTCCTACCACCTCGCCCGCCAGTACGAGAGCCAGGAGGAGGTGGGGCAGGCGGTACACTTCTACACCCAGGCACAGGCCTTCAAGAACGCCATTCGCCTGTGCAAGGTACCACCGGGCAAGGGTGGGGAGCCAGCGCGTCCCGAGGTTCAGGTGGAAAAGTGGGGAGAGAGGATCGTGTCAGGGACATGCTGTCTGTCCTCGCTCCTCACCCTGCCGGCCTCGCTCATCCACCCCGCTGCCCACCTCCATCTCACACTGTTTGCAAAGCGCTGCATTATCTCCAGATGTTTCCCGGGCTCCAGGGCTCCTGAGCAGCGGGTGAGGCTGCTTTACCGCCTATGGCCTTGCAAACAGCAGACTCTCAAGGTAGTCAAGCGCCACGGGCCCTCCTAGAAAGCTGCTGGGCATTCTGCACCCGTACACGTGTCCCAACCCAGGCTCTCACTCCCAGAAACATCTTCTGTGTCAGGTGTTTCTTGCAGTGCTCTGTAAAATAGAACACAAAGCATCAGAAAATCCTTGTAGACAGACCCAGTAAGTCATCAGCTCCTTAAACCCATGACCGCAGAGATTGCTGAGCAGCATACCCAAGTGAAGGGTTGGTTCATACCCGGCCACGTTCCGGAGTCTCAGCGGGCCTGGGGAAGCTGGTGGGAGCTGCTTCCAGGCCCTGCCTCCCTCCTGTAGGAGAACGGCCTGGACGACCAGCTCATGAACTTGGCCCTGCTCAGCTCCCCGGAGGACATGATCGAGGTGGCTCGATACTATGAGAAGGCTGCGCAGATGGACAGGGCAGTCATGCTGTACCACAAGGTGAGGGCCTGCCACCAGTGGGGACCTCAGGGAGGGCAGCAGGCCAGGGCACCCTTGCCCTTGGGCCCCCAGGGCTTGAGCAGCTGCTCAGAGCCCATCACATCCATCCTCAGGCTGGCCACTTCTCCAAGGCCTTGGAGCTGGCCTTTGCCACTCAGCAGTTTGTGGCCCTGCAGCTCATAGCAGAGGACCTGGATGAGACGTCAGACCCTGCACTTCTGGCCCGCTGCTCTGACTTCTTCATTGAGCACAGTCAGTACGAGAGGGCGGTGGAGCTGCTGTTGGCTGCCAGGAAGGTACAGGGCTGGTGGGGCCTGGGCTCGGCTCCATGCAGGCACCACAGCTCAGGGGCCCCTGTCGCCAGAGGCCGTGGGAATGGCTGCTCACCTGGTTATGCATTCTCGAGGAAGGCTGTAGTGGGTGCCTCCTGCCCTGGAGTTCACGTACGGCACACCTAGGACTTCCGTGAGTGTAGACTCGCCATCCTTCAGGCCGGCCTCAGATCACACGCAGGGAGTTGCACTCACCTGTGTGGGGGAGCAAAAGTACACAACACGAAATTTACCATTTTAGCTTTTTGTTGTTATTGTTGAGACGAGGTCTCACTGTCGCGCAGGCTGGAGTGTGGTGGTGCTGTCTTGGCTTACTGCTGCCTCGGCCTCATGACTCTCCTGCCTCCTGAGTAGCTGGGAATACAGGCATGTGCCACCACCCCCAGCTAATTAGAAAACATTTTTTAGTAGAGACAGGGTCTTACTATGTTGGCCAGGCTGGTCTTGACCTCCTGGGCTCAAGCAATCCTCCTGCCTCAGCCTCCCAAAGCACTGAGACTATGGACGTGAGCCCTGTGGTTGGCTGTGAGCCGTTTCCTCTCAAAAGGAAATATGGTTGGTAGAAATACAGATCAAGGGCGGGCGCGGTGGCTCACACCTGTAATCCCAGCACTCTGGGAGGCCGAGGCAGGTGGATCACCTGAGGTCAGGAGCTCCAKACCAGCCTGGCCAACATGGAGAAACCCCATCTCTACTAAAAAATACAGAAATTAGGGCGGGCGCGGTGGCTCACACCTGTAATCCCAGCACTCTGGGAGGCCAAGGCAGGTGGATCACCTGAGGTCAGGAGCTCAAGACCAGCCTGGCCAACATAGTGAAACCCCATCTCTACTAAAAATACAGAAATTAGGGCCGGGCGTGGTGGCTCACACCTGTAATCCCAGCACTCTGGGAGGCCAAGGCAGGTGGATCACCTGAGGTCAGGAACTCCAGACCAGCCTGGCCAACATGGAGAAACCCCATCTCTACTAAAAAATACAGAAATTAGGGCCGGGCATGTTGGCTCACGCCTGTAATCCCAGCACTTTTGGAGCCTAAGGCAGGTGGATCACCTGAGGTCAGGAGTTTGAGACCAGCCTGACCAACATGGAGAAACCCCGACTCTACTAAAGAAATAATAATAATAATAATACAGAGCACAATTCATGGAGATGCCATTTTACTGGGCTAGCAGGGTGAAAAGGTGAGAAAACCCACTGGATGGTCATGGGAAGCAGATCCTGTGGAACACAGCAGGCAGTACCTATCCCCAGCCAAAGGTATGTCTCCCTTGTCCCAGCTACCCCTTCCCTTAAGAGTTAACAGACACATGCACGCACTCATTAGTGTCGTGTGCACAGGGTGTGCTCCGCACGGGGCTTACGGCAGTAAGGGCACCAGCCTGTCACCCGGATGGTTGATCCTCAGGGATTCCTCAGCACCGTGGACACCTGCATAGCAGAGAGCCTGTTGGCAGCTCCCAGCGTACTGAAATGGAAACACCTCCAAGGCAGAATTCTTTTTCTCCTGAGATACACTCTTTTTGCTTCTTTTTTTAGGGGGAGGAGGAGGGGATGGAGTTTCACTCTTGTTGCCCGGGCTGGAGTATAATGGTGCGATCTCGGCTCCCTGTAACCTCCACCTCCCGGGTTCAAGCGATGCTCCTGCCTCAGCCTCTTGAGTAGCTGGGATTACAGGCACGTACTACCATGTCCAGTTAATTTTATATTTTTAGTAGACATGGGATTTCTCCATGTTGGTCAGGCTGGTCTTGAACTCCTTACCTCAGGTGATCCACCCGCCTCAGCCTTCCAAAGTGCTGGGATTACAGGTGTGAGCCACCGTGCCAGGCCATATTCTTTTTCTGAATATAAATGTGTTATTACTTCATGTATATTTGTGAACTATTACTTTTTTTTGTTGTGGAGATAGGGTCTCACTATCTTGCCCAGGCTGGTCTCAAACTCCTGGGCCAAAGTGACCCTCTTGCTTTGGCTTCCCAAAGTGCTGAGATGACGGGCGTGAGCCACTGTGCCTGGCCTAAAACATATTCTCAAATGAAGAATATCAAATTTTTCTTAAAATGTTAGGAAAATCAGGCCAGGCGCAGTGGCTCGTGCCTGTGATCCCAGCACTTTGGAAGCTCAAGACAGGCGTATTGCTTAATCCCGGGAGTTTAAGACCAGCCTGGGCAACATGGCAAAATCCTGTCCGTCTCTACTGAAAATACAAAAACTGAGGCAGGAAGATCACCTGACCCTGGGAAGGTGGAGGCTACAGTGAGCCATGATTGTACCACTGCATTCCAACCTGGGTGACAGAGAGAGACCCTGTCTCAAAAAAAAAAAAAAAAATCTTTAATTTAAAAAATTGAGAATTATACAAGAAAATTATCAGTTCCTTTTCTCCCAAATGTAATAATCTTTTGAGCATATTATCACTCGTGACTATTGTTTCTGCCTTTCCATTCTGGAATGTTGACAGAGTGAGAAAAGTCATGTGAATGCCTGTAGGTCGGGGGGGTGAGACATCTTTGTCCCCTGCACACCCACCCCAGCCAAACAGAGGCCGCTGCTCACCCCAGGGGCCTGGTTTCCTCTCAAGCGGTGGCAGATGAGGGGCATGCTTCGGTTCCCGGCCCCCTTGGCAGCCCCGTCCCATCTCTGCACCTTTATAGTATCACAAAGCCCTGCAGCTGTGCCTGGAGCAGAACATGACTATCACCGAGGAGATGGCCGAGAAGATGACGGTGTCTAAGGACTCCACGGACCTGCCTGAGGAGTCTCGGCGGGAGCTGCTGGAGCAGATAGCAAACTGCTGCATGCGCCAGGGCAGCTACCACCTGGCCACCAAGAAGTACACGCAGGCTGGGAACAAGCTGAAGGTGAGCGCCGGCCCCAGCCCGCCGTGGCTGCTTCGCAGGCATTTAGGCTGCAGGCCCCCTGCACGCCTCTCCATTTGCCTTCCCGATTACCCTGAGCCAGGGCTGAGCCTTTCTGGCCAGGAGGAGCATGACCACGAAGATCTCTCTCTCCGGGAAGCCCTGAGCCACTCTTCTGGGAGAGCTCCTACTCTGGGTCCCTGTGCTTGTCCTGGCCCAGCCCCTGCTTGCCTGAGCCCGCCTGCCTCTGCCTAGGCCATGAGAGCACTGCTCAAGTCTGGAGACACAGAGAAAATCACGTTCTTTGCGAGCGTGTCCAGGCAGAAGGAAATCTACATCATGGCTGCCAACTACCTGCAGTCCCTGGACTGGCGCAAGGAGCCGGAGATCATGAAGAATATCATCAGCTTCTACACCAAGGGGCGGGCTCTGGACCTCCTGGCCGGCTTTTACGATGCTTGTGCCCAGGTGTGCACCCTCCCTGGGATTCCAGCGGGGTCCCCAGGAGGGCGGTGGAGCCCTGCGGGTCTTGACGGGTCTCATCCGCACAGGTGGAGATTGATGAATACCAGAACTACGACAAAGCCCATGGGGCGCTGACCGAGGCTTACAAGTGCCTGTCCAAGGCCAAGACCAAGAGCCCCCTGGACCAGGAGACCAGGCTGGCGCAGCTGCAGAGCAGGATGGCACTGGTGAAGAGGTTCATCCAGGCCCGCAGGTGCGCCCTCAGGGCCAACAGGGCCGGGCCGGGGCAGATGTGACAACAGGGCGAGGGTGAGGGCTGAGCACGAGAAACCGCAGCCAGCAAAGGGGCTGGACGGCAGACGGGAGCTCACTCGGGACAGTGCTGCTGCTGAACGCACGTGCGAGCTCCTCACGGAGCGCCCTCAGAGCCCCGCACAGCCTCGGGAAGGCTGTGACCCTGAGAGGGCAACCTGGTGGGGGTGGGAGTGGGAGGAGGAGGCAGATCTGCAGCAGGAGAGGGTTTGTCTCAGGAGCTGTGGACCCATTCGGGGTGTGCAGGGGCTTGGCAGGGGAGTCCTGAGGGCCGCACTGTGACCTGGGATGGTGGGGACCATGGTGAGCAGTGGACTTGTACCTCTCCGTAGGATAGCTGCCACCAGCTCCAAGCTGGCGGAAAGGAGACCCGGGCAGCCGTTGTCTCAGTTTTTAGGAGAGGCCAAGATTCTATGTTTGTTTGAATACCTCCCAGTCTTTATGTATTGGCAGATAATTGAGCTTTTCAAAGAGCTGCTGTGTGGGCAACATGGTGAGCATTCACCTGTGGGCTTCAGGGCCCAGCTTCTGTCTCAGCCAGCAAGGGCGTTTCTCTTATCCGAGAACCTTTTCCAAAAGAAGAGTTCCAGAAGTACTTTGAACGATGTCCAAAGCAGCGCCCCTTGGAAGGGCACAGTCCACTTACACGTGGCAATTCTGGGGTATCAGCATGTGCTGAGCTTGGGCCCCAGGAGGCAGGAGCAGGGAAGAATGGGCAGCGGCTGGTCGTCAGGGATAGCACAGGATATGGGTGGAGGGGAGAGGACGTGTGAGGGCCAGGGGTGAGAGGGCAGGCCAGGCACATGTCTGGAACAGCTGAGTCAGGGGTGGCAGGATGGGCCCTGGACCCTCCAGACCTGCGAGCCTGAGCTCCACACGGCTCCAGTCGCCTGTCCTGGACCTCGCTGCGTTCTAACAGCTCACCCTGCTGGGGCTGCCCCAGCTCACAGGCCACACCCTGCTCTGCCACAGACCCTCACTCCAAGTCACACACGTGGCCTGTGCAAGGGCCAGCCTCTCTGCTTAGAAGGTTCTTCCCAGCGGCCTCGGGCAAGGGGTGCTGTGTGCCTCCACACACCCTGTCCACATGCCCCACGTCCCCACTGGGTCACACTTAGCCCAGATGTTTCTAGCCCCCTCCAGACTGTTCTGTGGAGCAGGAACTACAAGTCTTTGGTCTTCATGTCCAAGCATAGGACCCAGCATAAAAGTGATCAGTAAGAGTCTGTTAAATGGATGAGTTAATTTATGAATGAACAAATTAAGGAATTAATGAATTAATTAACTTCATAGAAAGTTTCCTCCTGCCATTCCAGAGAGCTCCTCTGACCTCTAAGAGCAGTAGGTGTTCAGGGCTTCAGGGCTCAGGCCTCATCTCTGCTCTTGGCAGGACATACACGGAGGACCCCAAGGAGTCCATCAAGCAGTGCGAGCTGCTCCTAGAGGAGCCAGACCTGGACAGCACCGTTCGCACTGGGGACGTCTACGGCTTCCTGGTGGAGCACCATGTGCGGACGGAGGAGTACCAGACGGTGAGCCCTGGGCGCTGCTCACCTGCGGCACCCCGCTACGCGAGGCTTCTGAAGTGAATGTTGACCAGGTCAAATTGGGGCTGTGCGGGGTGGCCCACTCCTGTCATCCCAGCACTTTGGGAGGCTGAGGCAGGAGAATGACTTGAGCCCAGGAGTTCAAGACCAGCCTGGGCAACCCAGAGATGGTGAAACCCCGTCTCTACAAAAAATTAAAACATTAGCCAGGAATGGTGTCACACACCTGGGGTCCCAGCTGCTCGGGAGGCTGAGGTGGGAGGATCACTCGAGCCTGGGGGATTGAGGCTGCAGTGAGATGTCATGGCACCACTGTACTCCAGCCTGGGTGACAGAGTGAGACCCTGTCTCAAAAAAAAGAAAACAATTTTGTCAGTAGCAAAAATTAAGTCTCATGGTGTTACTGGCTCTTACTAACAGTGTCACGTGGAAGTGACAGACTGGCTCTGAGGAAATCTCTGCCATGTCCCCAGGTCTGAATAACCACAGTTTCTTTTTCAGGCATTTTTACAAAACAGAAAATAGTGTTCCATTTGTTAGTAGCTTTTTTATTATTTTTTTAATTTTAGAGACAGCATATACTTTAAAGCGACTAGCTAATAACATATTTAGCTACAGTGTTTTAGCATTTTTCCACATCTTCACCAACATTTTATCTTTTTGATTTTAGCCGTCCTAGAGGGTGAGTGGTAGTCTCTCTCTGTGCTTTACATTTTCTTGATGACTAGTGGTGAGGCGCACCTCACCTTCTCATGTGCTGATTATGCATTTACACATCTTCTGTGACGGGTTCAAATCTTTTCTCATCATTTTATTGGGTTTTCTTATATTGTTTTCTTTATATATTCTAGATACATTTTCTTGATCAGGTATGATTTACAAATATAATCTCCCAGTTCATGAATAAGTGCCCTTTTTTTTTTTTTGACTCAGAGTCTTGCTCTGTTGCCCAGGCTGGAGTGCAGTGGCGACATCTCAGCTCACTGCAACCTCCACCTCCCAGGTTCAAGTGATTCTCCTGCCTCAGCTTCCCAAATAGCTGGTATTACATGCACGTGCCACTGTGCCTGGCTAAGTTTTGTATTTTTAGTGGATACAGGGTTTCACCGTGTTGGCCAGGCTGGTTTTGAACTCCCAACCTCAAGTGATCCACCCGCCTCGGCCTCCCACAGTGCTGGGATTACAGGCGTGAGCCACCGCACCCAGCAGAAGTTCCCTTCTATCCTTGTCTTTTTCCTCTGTTGCTGGAATTCCAGTGACTTGTGTATACAGTACCGTCCCTCGCTCAACTAATGCTCTTCTCTCCTCCAGGGTATCTTCTGCTTTTCATTTTTTTAGGGATTTGCCATTCCTATCGTCTCAAGTTTCCCCACTTTCCTTCTGCAGTCTCTCACTCATACGTTAAGCCCATTCATCTTTCTTATGTTAGGTAGTCTGATTTCACTTTCTTCCCTGTATCTTTCATGTCTCTCTGATGCTTAACGCTTAGCTCTACCTTCGTGAGCGTATGAAGCGTATTTGTAGTATCTAACGCCCTTGTCTCCTAACTCTGTGTCCATTCTGGATCTGTGTCTGTTGATTCTTATTATTATGGTTCACATTGTCTGCTTCTTTGCATGCTTGGTAATTTATTATTGGAGTCCAGACATTGTGAGTGTTTTAGGTTGCTGGATGATGGAATATCTCTTTCTCTCTCAATCTCTCTCTCAGTGTGTGTGTGTTCTTGTAAATATTTTTGAGCTTTGTTCTGGGACAAGGTTAAGTTACTTGGGAATAATGTGATCATTTTGCAGCTTGCTATTTAGTTTTGATAGCTGGGTATAGAACAGCCTTGAGTCTAGTGCGAATTTTGTCCCACTACGAAGCTGATACCCTTGTGAGGGCTCTGCTCTTCTCACCGACTCCTGTATTGGGAGGTCTTTCCACTCTGGCTGGTGGGAGCACCAACAGTTCCTGGCCATGTGTGATCACTCTCTGGGGATTATTCCACCTGATGATTTCCTGTGGTCTTTCCCTGGCCTCGGTTACCTTCATCACATATATACACTATTGAGTACTCAGAGGAAGACTCAGATAGAACCCTCTGCAAGACTCCGAAGTGCTTTTTCTCTGTTCTCTCCTGTCTAGTACTCTGTTCCATGAGTTCTAGCCACTTGGACCTCCCCAAATGATGAACTGTCTCCTCAGCATAGGGAGACTGCTGATTCTGTTACCTTCTTCCTGCACTGTGGTCTGAAAACTCTCAAGGCAGTAAGCTGGGAAACAGTATCTTTGTGAAATATCCCCTTTATCTCCAGTAATCCTGTCTGTCTTGAAGTATACCAAATCTGACACTAGTATAGCTAGTCCTACTTTTTTTTTTTTCTCAAGACGGAGTCTTGTTCTGTCACCCAGGCTGGAGTGCAGTGGCACAATCTCAGCTCACTGCAACCTCTGCCTCCTGGGTTCAAGCAGTTCTCCTACCTCAGCCTCCCGAGTGGCTGGGATTACAGGTGCCCGCCACCATGCCCAGCTAATTTTTGTATTTTTAGTAGAGACGAGGTTTCACCATGTTGGCCAGGCTGGTCTTCAACTCCCGACCTCGTAATCTGCCCGCCTCTGCCTCCCGAAGTGCTGGGATTACAGGCGTGAGCCACTGTGCCTAGTCCTGCTGTCTTACGCTGCATTGTATATCTGTTTCCTTCCTTTTACCTTCTGCCTATCCGTATCATTGTATTTAAAGTATATTGCTGATAGACAGCATATATTTGAGTTTTTCTGAATTTCTGATAAACTCTGCCTTTTAATTGGAATGTTTTAACCATTTACAGTTAATATAATTAATATGGCTTGATTTCAGGCTACCATTTTTGTTTGGTTTGTCCTAGCCGTTTTTATTATTGTTCCTTTGAACCTTCTTTCCTGCCTTCTTTTAAGTTAGTTGAATATTTTTTACAATTTCATTTTAGCTATCAGCTTTTTATCTATACTCCTCTTATTGCATTGGATTTCTAGTGTTCGCCCTAGGGATTACCATAAACATACTTACCACATTAGAGTTCATGTCATACCACTTAATGAACTGTGCCAACAGGTAGGGCCATTTCCCCACCCATGTGCCCACCTATATTTGTTATGTGTATAACATTGACATGTATTATAAACACAATATAGTCTTACAAGTTTTGCTTTAAACAGTCGTATGTATTTTAAAGAAATTAAAAGGGGGCCGGGCACAGTGGCTCACGCCTGTAATCCCAGTACTTTGGGAGGCTGAGGCGGGTGGATCACGAGGTCAAGAGATCGAGACCATCCTGGTCAACATGGTGAAACCCCGTCTCTACTAAAAATACAAAAAATCAGCTGGGCATGGTGGCACATGCCTGTAATCCCAGCTACTCAGGAGGCTGAGGCAGGAGAATTGCCTGAACCCAGGAGGCGGAGGTTGCGGTGAGCCGAGATCGCGCCATTGCACTCCAGCCTGGGTAACAAGAGCAAAACTCCTTCTCAAAAAAAAAAAAAAAAAGGAAATTAAAAGGAAAGAAATAGTCTTTTACATTTACCTACTGTTCTTTACTTCTTTCAATGATTCAGATTTTCATGTAGTATCTTTCCTCTTTAGCCTGAAGAACTCCATTTAGCATTTCTTCAAGTTCAGATCTCCTGATGATTAATTTTCTTTCTTTTCATTAGTCTGAAATGTATTTATTTTGCCTGTATTCTTTAAGTTTATTCTCATCAGATAAAGAATTCTGAGGCCAGGTGCAGTGGCTGATGCCTGTAATCTCAGCACTTTGGGAGGCCAAGGTGTGATTTCTTGAGGCCAGCCTGAGCAACAAAGTAAGACCCCCATCTCTGAAAAAAACAGCAAGGCACGGTGGCATGCACCTGCAGTCCTAGCTGCTTGGGAGTCTGAGGTGGAAGGACTGCTTGAGCCCAGGAGGTTGAGTCTGCAGTGAGCTGTGGAAGCACCACTGCAGTGCAGCCTGGGTGACAGAGCAAGATTCTGATTTTTTTTTAAAAAGTCCTAATTGGACAGGTTTTTTTTTCCTTTCAGCACTTGAATGTTTTCCCTATGTCTGGACCTCCACTGTTTCTGAAAAAGCCGGCTGTGGGCTGTGGGGCCCTTACGTGTCATGTGTCTCTGCATCTCCTACGCACTGGTTGCTGTCATGATTCTGTTTGAATTTGGGTTTCAGCAGTGTGATGATGATGTTCCTAGGTGTTTTCACTTTATTTATCCTCAGCTTTTTGGATCTATATTTATGTGTTTCACGAAATTTGGAAAATTTGCTTTTTTCCTTCAGAATTTTTCTGCCTCATTCTCTTTCTCCTTTGCTTCTGGGACGCCGATTAAATGTTAGGTCTTCCATATTCAGTAGACATATATTTGTAATTACTCTTCATTATTCTTTTTTCTGTCCTTTGGATTCATTTGTATTTGTCTAGACTCTCTTTAGCTATCTTTAATCTGCTGTTAACTTCTCCAGCAATTTTTTTAGAGCTTGTATTTTTCAGCCCTAGAATTTATACTTATTATTTATTGGCTAAAATTCCCTTTTTGTTTAAAATATATTTTTCTTTATATCCTTGAGTACAATTGTAACTGCTGCTGTATAATCTTTTCTGCTAGTTCCAATATCTGGGTCATGTAGAATTGATCTCTACTATTTGCGTCTCCTCTTGAGTGTAAATCAAATTTTCCTGTTTCTTATGTCTAGTCATTTGTTCATATCATGGACATTGTGGATGATCCATTGTAGAGACTCTGGATTCTATTATGTTATTACAAAGAATCTTGCTCTTTTTGGTTTTTCTTAGTAGGCAATGACCTTTGCTCAGCTCAGAGTCTAAACTCTTTCCCCTGTGGTAGATAGCCGCTGAAATCCCTGCTTTTAGCTTGAGTTGGCTGTCTTGAAGTCTGTGCCTCCTCTGCCTCATGCGCAGGCAGTGTACAAGGCAGTGATGAGGGCAGTGTACCCTCTATGGCTTGCTGTATCCACAAATTCCTCCTTGACATTCCAGCTGCTGTGATCAACAAAAAAGTTGATTCTGGTTCTTTAGGCCTGGAAGAGGGCAGGCTTCTTCCACGTGCCTCTCTGATGCCCACGCTGGCCCTGACCTGGGTCTACCCTGAGGCAGAAAGTTGTGAGAAGCAGGAAGCCTGCCCAGTGCCACCCTCTCCCAGCGCCAGCCTGCTCGCAGCTGCCCCAGTGCCTTTCCATGTGTCTATCGTCGCCAAGGGGAGGGCTGCTCTCGTTGAGTCCTGCTGCCGTTGTCAGAAGCCTCTCTTCTCAGTCTGTTTCCGTCATAATTCTGATTGTAGCCAACATACAGAATCCGCCCCCTGCATTTGCCAGGCCTTGCATCTATCCCGATGCCTGCAGTGCCTCCTGCCCATTCATTGTCTTTCCCTTCGTTCCCGGGCGCTCACAAACTGAGGATCCACACATTCACTTTAGAAACGTGCTGGCGAATGTGTCGGCCTCCCGAGGCTGGAGTCTCCAGATTTCACAGGAAAGCTCCTTGGCAGTGGCCCTTCCTCAGGGCCGAAAGGTCAACTCCATGAGACACAGACTTCCTGACCCAGGTGCTCACTCCCCTCTGCGCCCTTTCACTTCCATTCACTGACCCCTTCTGCTGCTGGGAAAAAATAACTCAGTCCGTTGCTAACAAGGCTGCTTTTTGTTGGTTTGGTGTTGAGAAGGGGTCTTGCTCTGTTGCCCAGGCTGGAGGGCAGTGGCGCAGTCATGGTTCACTGCAGCCTCCACCTCCCAGGCTCAAGCGATCCTCCTGAGCAGCTGGTGTGCACCACCACATTCTGCTCCAACAGGGTTTCTATTTCTTGGAAAACTACAGTTTTATGCATAAAAGCAAAATTGGACTAGAGAGATGCTGAGACTGCTATATCCTCAAATTTTTTTTTTTTTTTTTTGAGACAGAGTCTCGCACTGTTGCCCAGGCTGGAGTTCAGTGGCACAATCTTGGCTCACTGCAATCTCCGCCTCCTGGGTTCAAGCAATTCTCCTGCCTGAGGCTTCCAAGTAGCTGGGACTACAGGCATGCACCACCATGCCCGATTAATTTTTTTTTTTTTTTTTGGTAGAGATGGGGTTTCACCACATTGGCCAGGAAGGTCTTGGTCTCCTGACCTTGTGATACGCCCGCCTCGGCCTCCCAAAGTGCTGGGATTACAGGTGAGAGCCACCGCATCCGGCCTATCCTCAAAATTAACAGAAAATTGGCCGGGCGCAGTGGTTCACACCTGTAATCCCAGCACTTTGGGAGGCCGAGGTCGGTAGATCACGAGGTCAGGAGATCGAGACCATCCTGGCCAACATGGTGAAACCCCATCTCTATTAAAATACAAAAAATTAGCTGGGTGTGGTAGTGCATGCCTGTAGCCCCAGCTACTCAGGAGGCTGAGGCAGGGGAATCGCTTTAACCTGGGAAGCGGAGGTTGCAGTGAACAGAGATTGCGCCACTGTACTCCAGCCTGACAACAAAGCGAGACTCAAAAAAAATAATAACAGAAAATCCACATTTTAAATATTTCACCAACTTTTTTTTTTTTGAGACAGTCTCACTCTGTCACCAGGCTGGAGTGCAGTGGCATGGAGTGCAGTGCCATGATCTTGGCTCACTGCAACCTCTGCCTCCCAGATTCAAGCGATTCTCCTGCCTCAGCCTCCTGAGTAGCTGGGACTACAAGCATGTACCACCACACCTAGCTAATTTTTTGTTTTTAGTAGAGATGGGTTTCACCATGTTGGCCAGGCTGGTCTTGAACTCCTGACCTCATGATTCGCCCGCCTCAGCTCCCAAAGTTCTTTACTCTCTATGGTTGCTGGAAACCTATGGGATTTAGTAACTCGAAATACAAAAGAGAAAGAAACGGGGAAGGCCAGCTAAACCAAGAAAGCCCAGGGGTGCGTACTCCCTCACTGTTGTTTTAGCAGCGCCTCCCGGGTCATGTGTACCCACCTCGCCCCAGGCTTGGGCTCCCACATCCGCTCCGCTTTCCCACCGCCATGAGCCAAGCCATACATACTCCTGATGCTGGGTGCTGAACATCTTCAGGCACCAAGACACCCCGGCAACCTTTCTTTCTCCACTCTCCTGCCCACCCCACTCCCAGCCCCTTGCCCATCCTCTGCCTGTCACCCATCCTCCGCGCCCTCTGCCTGCCTTCTGGAAACCGCTTCACTGCCCTCTCTGAAGGCAGCTGTGCACAGAGCAGAGCTGGGCTCTGGTTATATCAGGTGGACACAGGCCCTTTCTGAACACAGGGTCCCTCTTCATCCCTGGTTAACTCCTCCTTCTCCCTCCCACCCTGTGCCAGCCCTTCTCTGAATTCTGCCCTGCAGGACCTCGGCCTGGCCTGGGCTCCTCGCTACAGCATTACCTGAGCTTGTTCTGGGCCTTATGTCCTGTGTCCCCAGCACTATGCCTGGCACATGGCAGGTGGTTTGTCAGCATCTAAGGAAGCAGTTTTCACATGTAGATGTTTGCCCTCACCCTCTCACTTGACACTGTGTAGAAGGCTTGCACTCCACCAGTCCACGCCAGCAGAGGCCTTCCTAAAATACAGGTCCACTGCCAGGTAATGGGAGCCAGCCAGCAAACTTATTAATATCTTCATAGCTTAACCTTTCATGATCTTTATACATTCATAGATTTGTTTTTTATATCCTACTTCTGTCCCTGTCCAAAATAAAACTGCTCTAAGAGTTTTATGATCTTTAAGAAATACTAAGATCTTTTGCCAAGTACAGTGGCTCACACCTGTAATCCTAGCACTTTGGGAGGCCCAGGTGGGCAGATCACCTGAGGTCAGGAGTTTGAGACCAGCCTGGCCAACATGGTGAAACCCCATCCCTACTAAAAATACAAAAATTAACCAGGCATGATTCTCCCGCCTCAGCCTCCTGAGTAACTGGGACTACAGGAATTAGTAGTCCCAGTTACTCAGGAGGCTGAGGCGGGAGAATCTCTTGAACTTGGGAGGCGGAGGTTGCGGTCAGCCGAAATCACACCATTGCACTCCAGCCTGGGCAACAGAGTGAGACTGTCTCAGAAAAAAAAGAAAGAAAAACCACTAGATATTGCTGCCTGCCCTCCAGTCTGACACTCATGTCCACTCCGAAGGCTGAGTGTAAAACGCAGAGCCTGTGGCTCCCCGGGAGGCTCTGCCACGCATGCAGGGTGGGCAGGCTCCTGTGCACAGCTGCTAAGGGACTTCCCAGGGCCCTGGCTCTGCATTTCCAGATGAAATGTTGACTGCAGCTTCCTGTTAACAGTCCACATGCGGCACATGTACCGTCCACGGGCACCGCATCCCCTGATCGTCGCTGGGAAGCCTCAGTGCACCCCATGCCATCCAGCGGGGAGGCGCCCCCAACTGCCTCCAGGGGCAGCAGTGCATGCTGGCCTGGGGGCAGAGAGCTGTGGTTGTTCAGGAAAGTAACAGCTGCTCCTCTGCCCCCAGGCCTACAGGTTCCTGGAAGAGATGCGGCGGCGGCTTCCCGCGGCCAACATGTCCTACTACGTGAGCCCGAGGGCTGTAGAGGCCGTGCACCAGGGGCTGGGTATCCCGCTGACTCGCACCGTGCCCGAGCGGGTCCGACACAACAGCATGGAGGACCCCAGGGAGCCAGACGAGGAGGTGGTGGAAGAGGCAGCCGACGACCCCTGACGGGCCTGGGCCCCAGGGCCAGCGTGCTGCTGCAGGAAGGCATCTTCCAGAATTTTCCAGTGGTCAGCTGCAGCACAGCCAGCTTTTTTGCTGGGAAAAACCATGTCTGTGTGGGAATACACAGGAGAGCTGAGGGAGGATGCCGTGGGCCAGGAGGGCCGACCCATCTGCATCTTGCTCCGCCCCACCTGCCTCTGGGTGCCCAGCAGCTCCGGTAGATTTTTGGATCCGTTCCTTTAAAGGAAGTCGGGTTCACTCTTCCATCGTAGCCTCCCAACTATACATTGTAAAGCCTGAGAAACTTCTAGAACCTCAGGAATGGAGGCTGCAACTGGAGGGCTGAGGCACCTGTCCCCCTGTTCCCAGCATATCCTCCCCACACTCCTGCAGGGCCCACAGCTCCCAAGCAACAGCTGGGACACTCAGATCCTCGTGGCCACAGCCCCTGCTAGGCTCTGCCCACCAGCCACCAACACTCATTTAATTCTAATAAAGTAGTTTATTTTCTGAGAGCCCGTGCCCTGTCCCACCCCACCCCACGAGCCCATCCAGGACCACAGGCCTTGCTTGGGCTGTGAGCAGAACAACTATCTCTGGTCTCGGAGCTCCCTCCTGTTCTCCTGGGGATACAGCGCTAAGCCCAGGGACCTGGTACGGGAGCTGCTCTGTCTTGCTTGGTGGCTCTCAAAGGAGCGCCTCAGGGGCTCTGAACAGCAGCTATGCCATCTTCCCCTCCTGCCAGCCTGGTTCTGCCCTCACTGGAGGAGTCAACCCCGCCAGCAGCGCCTACAGTCCCGGCCCCAGCCCCATGTCCAGGCTGCCGTGCCCTGGTGGGCAGTGCCCAGGCCCAGTGTATTTTTAGCAGACTTGCTGCACTATAAATAGCGGCAGGCCAGGCCTTCCTGATCTGCACTCTCCGTACCGGATGCTGCCGCAGACCTGGCCTTGCTACAAAGCCTGGCTCCGCTGCTCCGGGCTGCTGCCGGCTTCCTTGCTGCTGGCGGGGGTGGGCCTAGGGAGACGCGGACGGGAGAAGCCTGTTCTTGAGTCTCTGCAGAAGCAGCAGGGCCCTCAGTGCCAGCGTCCTACAGTCCTCGTCCGGATCCTTCTCGGCCACATCTGCCAGACGAGAGTGACAAGCAAGGCTAAGGCAGCGTCAGGGGCGCGTTCTCCCTCCTTCCGTCTTCAGTCTGCCGAACCAGCCCCGCCAGGCCTGACTCCACTGAAGAAAGGGGGCTTGGGTCTGCAGTGAGCCCAGACCCACCCCAAGGCCCACGTCCTGCATGCCACAGGCTCTGTGTGGGCCACGCTGTATGTGGAGGGCTGCCCTGAGCTGTGTGCGGGACAGGTGGCTGCCATGGGAGGGGGCCGGGGCCAGGGACTGGGGTGAGGCACAGCCTGGGAGCACAGGCAGGGCCTGCTCTGTGCTGGATGGCAGACACGGGCTGTGGTCAGAAGTGGAAAACCCCAGGAATCTGGGTGGTGGGTGTCGGGAGGTGCCACCCACCAATGGGGAGGCCTCTTGGGCATCTGGGATAGCACGCTGCTCCCCAGGGTCAAAGCCAGAGCCCTTGGCTGCCCGCAGTGCTGGGCCCTCACCAAGATCTCCTGCAGCCTGGGGCCCCAGGGAGCCTCAGGGTTTCTGCTAGCCACAGCTCCTCCCCAAGCTGGGCTAGAATCTCAGGGTGAGGAGGGCACCTGTAATCCTCGGGGAAGTGCCTATGAGAGGAGGGCGCCCTGCCCAGATCCCGCCTGCCCTGAGTGGAAAGGGACCAGCTAAGAGCCACGCCCCCTGCTCCTCCTGGTGCTTCAGGCCCCCAAGGCCCCCAGACGACTATGTCGCAGGCACCGAGTCTCCGGGGAAGGAGGCAGCCCTGGGACTGCAGGGAGTGTGCCCGCCTACCCAGCCCCCTTAGTGACTCCACTGGCCAAGGGGGACCTCTCTTCCTCCGGGCAGGGCAAGTGGGCCAGAGCACACTGAGGAGCTGGGCAGTGGCTCTAAGGGACCGGCGTCTGGGAGCATTACCCCCCTTGAAAGCAGCAAGCCCAGCACAGCACCTCTGCACTTTGGGCCAAGGACCCTCCAGCTGCTCCGTGAGCATAGGTCCTGGGAGGGGACAGGGCAGAGCTGGGCCATCCTTCCCCTGTCCATCAGTCCTGTGCTCTGCTTGGCCATCCCTGGAGACTCATGGGCTCCACTCCCCACAGGAAACACCCGTTCACACCTGACAGGCTGGCACTGTGCCCGGGTGGGGAGAGGAGGGATGGCAGGGGCAGAACAGGCACACAGCCGAGCCCCATGGGAAAGGTGACTTCACCACAAGCACCCCCAGTGTCCCCCAGCATGGAAGCCTAAGCGCAAGTCCCCGGGAAGGACCTGCATTGCCCGGGAACCTCCTGACAAACGTGGAAGAGGTGGCATCCACGAAGCCACCCTGAGGGCCCCACATACCAACCACTGGACCACAAAGGCAGGGAACCAACAAACTGTGCCGGCGACTGCATGGCCAGAGGAGCCAGGGAGGTGGGAGGGGGATCAGGGGGCCAGCGGGGTCCTGGGTCAGGACCAAAGGAGGAAAGCGGCCAGCAGTTGGGGTGGCTGCACCTCCAGCCTGCACACTCTGCCTCTGTGGGTCCAAGGGGTCCCGGTGGCCTGTCCTTAGGCCCTGCTTAAGTACCTATAGGCCAAAGGTCACAACGTTCACAACTGACTTTTACAAGGGCTGAGCAAAGGAGCTCATGCCTGTAACCCCAGCACTTTGAGAGGCCTGGGCGGGCAGACTGCTTGAGCCCGGGCAATATAGCAAGACCCCATCTCTATAAAAAATGTTTGTTAAAGTTATCAGGCTGTGGTGGCGTACACCTGTGGTCCCAGTTACACAGGAGGCTGAGGTGGGATCACTTCAATCTAGGAGATCGAGGCTGCAGTGAGCCGAGATCATGCCACTACACTCCAGCCTGAATGATAGAGCAAGACCCTGTCTCAAAAAAACTAAGTATACATTAAAAAGAACACATATGTAAGGGAGCCAAGTGGCAATACGCTCCCCGGGTGGGCCTGGGCGAGGGGCTCAACTCGCTGGGCTGTGCTGGTGGCCCCTGGACGTGGGGCTTCTTGGAAGAAAACCCATTTGCGGAGGGAGGCATCTTCCCTTGTCTCCCCTGCAGGATTCCCAAAGCGGCCTCGACAGGAACCAGGCTCTGGATTCCCCACACTGGGGCCGCCATGCGCCTCTGGACATCTGCGAGAGGGATGTCCCCTCAAGACGAAAGGCCCGGTTCTCAGCCGGCTGGCCCAGGCCCGGCCTGCAGGAGCCGCGCCACACAAAACACCGGCGCCAACACTCACCCGCCAGCCAGGACCGGGCTTCCAGCAGCTCATCCGGCAGGTCCTCCAGCAGGCGCACCGCAGGCACGCTGAGCAGGACAGAGGAGACGGCGGACAGCAGGCCCTGGCGCACGTAGCTGCCGGCGGGAATGAGAGGGGCTGAGCCTGGCAAGGGAGCCGCAGGGACCACCCCCAGGCCAGGGAGACCTTCCACTCCCCCCGAGTGCGGTGGGCCACCCATGCTGCGGCCCTGCCTGGCATATTTCCCATTCGGGAAGTAGCAGGCCAGGCTGCCTGTCGGCCACCTTGAGACTTCCTGGGGCTCCCACTATGAGATCCCTGTGTCTACGCGCAACCCTGCCCTGACCCAGCCCCACAAGCCACTCACGCATCGATGTGGAAGCGAAGGGCCCACACGAATTCCAGCAGGGCCTTGCCCATGGCCACAGCCACCTGGACAACAGCAGAGGGACAGTCGGCCAGGGTCCCCACACCCCAGCACCCACAGTGGCTAACAGCCAAGGGGATGCTCCCACTGCCCAGGGGCCCATACAGGCAGCCCTCCCTCAGACACCCATCCCCAGGTGCAGGTGAGGCCGAGGAGCACTCTTGCCTCACGGGCAGCACAGGCCAGTGCCCAGCAACCTCTCCCTGCTCACCGTCGTGTTAACAGCCAGGCACATGAGGGCCCCTAAGGTGTGCGTCAGCCTTCCGAGAACCAGCTGGTCATCACCCAAGAGGTCGAAGGTCACCAGAGGCCTACAGCACAGGATGGAGCCCAAGGTGCAGCAGGCGTCTCAGGCCTGGCTCCCCAACTTCCTGGGCCACTGCAGAGACTGAGGGGGCCCCACACAGCCTCTCCTGCACTCACCGCCCTGCCTGCACTGAGACATCTGCGAGAGGGATGTCCCCTCAAGACGAAAGGCCTGGTTCTCAGCCAGCTGGCCCAGGCCCAGCCTGGGGCTGCCTGGCACACGCCCACCGCGGCCAGGAGTTCCCAACACCAAAACCCCCACCCTGCTGCACCATGACCCATGCCCAGCACTTCTCTGCTGACCCAAGAGCCTCACAGCCTGAACATAGGGCCAGCACAGCGGTGGCTGAGGCAGGAGGCGGCGGGCAGGGACCAGTGGGCATGGCGCTGTGCACGCGCAGGCAGCACTGCTGGCCATGCCAAAGCCCAGCATCAAAGCAGACACCTGGCGCCTCACAGCAAAGCTGAACCGCAGAGGAACCGTGCAGAACGTTCCCTGACACTTAACACAGGCTTCAAAAACCACAGCACAGCTGCCACCCTACTCACACCCAAGCCCACTCAGACCCCAGCTGGAAGCCTCTCGGCCACTGGGGTATGTCCAGGGTCTCTGTCCCCAACGTCCACAGGCCCACGGAAAACCCACTCACCTGTCAAAGCGCTGAAGGAGGGGGAAGAAGAAGTGGCCGGCCACGGAGCTGAACCTGTTGGGGCTGCCTGCCGGGCCCTGCCTCGGACCACCCTGGTAGACACACACACAGTGTTCACGGACGTGCGGGCCCAGCAGCCGGCCCCACCCCCAGCCCTCCCTGGAGGATCCCACAGAGCTTCTCGGACTCCAGCCTCGCCTCGCCTGCCCGGCTGCTCCTCTGCCCCCCGCCTAGCTCCCAGGCCCCGTGGGGTTGGTGACAGGACTCAGGCTCCACAGCCAGTGCCTGGACCCTGGACCAGGCGTTCCCAACCGTGCAGGCAGGACATTAAGGCTGGAGGAGCATCATGCGGGGGCCGCCCTGGGCACGGCAGGATGCCTCCCTGGCCTCCACCTACCCCAGCAACAACCAATCTCCGGACACCCCAAACACCCTAGGGTGGGGCAGGACCACCCCTAGCCTACACAGACTGTGAGGACAGAGCACCCAGCAGGGTGCCTGTTTCTAGAGCGCCCCTGAGCCCCATCGGGGTCTCCTGCAGCAAGGGTCCCGTTCCTCGGTGCATACCACAGACCCAGCCTTCCAGGAATCCTGGCCCAGGCACCATCCCCAGCAAATGCGGCCACCCTCGCTGGAGACCACGCCTGAAGGTGTCTGACCGCCTTTCCTGCCTGCCTGCAGTCCCCATGCCTGTGAGGAGCTGACCAGGTGCCCACGAACCTTGGAGAGCCGCCGGGTTTTGCTTCTGATCCGCTCCTCCACCACCACCCGCCAGTCGGACGCCACAGCACTGCCTGGCTGAGAGGCAGCTGCCGTCTGCAGGCACTGGGTACTGGGACTCAGGCAGCCAGGCTGGGGAGCCCTCCTGAGGCACCCAGGCCCCGACAGCTCCTGTGCAGCCAGAGTCAGCACCTGGAGAGAGACAGGCCCGGGGCAGCTGCCATTGCTACAAGAACATATCCCAACAGTCAAGTCATCGCCGAAGCCCCAGGTCAGAAACAGGCCCGGTGACCCTCATGGTCTGGGGGAAAGGTGTGTTCTGGGAACAAGGAGAAAAGTCACTTCTCCAAATCTCATAGTGACCACGCCTTGGTGGGTGGGAAGCTGCAGAAGGCTGGCTTCGTGCTCCCAGAGATGAGAACATGCCCAGGGCCGAGAGTGGCCTCACCCCAAAGCCACGCGCAGTCCCACCACGCCAGAGCCACACACCCTTCCCCCAGGAACTGGCCTCACAGCAAAACCAATGCTGCAGTGGCACACGCCACAGGCGGGTGGCCCTCAGAGCATGTTTGCGGAGGAGGCACCCACGACCTCGGGGCGCAGGACACCTCAACAGGCCAGTGCTCACACAGGAGGCTCCCAGGCTGGGGGTGGGGAGTGGCTGCTGACGGGGACACTGTTGGGGGTGGAGGGCGGCTGCACGACACTCAGGGTGTTCCTGGCGTGCACTTTACAATCGGTTACAGCCGCTTCCACCTCACCTTCTTAGTCTTTTTTGCTAAATTGCGGTAAAATATATACAAGTTTTACCACGTTAACCCCTCCCCTGCCTTTTTTTTTTTTATTTTTTTATTTAAAGAGACAGGGTCTTGCTCTGTTGCCCAGGCTGGAGGGCAGTGGTGGGATCACGGCTCACTGCAGCCTGGACCTCCCAGCTTACGCACCCTCCCACCTCAGCTTCGAGAGTACACGGGCCACAGGCACCGCCGCAGCCGGCTCATTTTCTTCTGGTAGAGAGAATAGGGTCCTGCTGCGTTGACCAGGTTGGCCTCAAACTCCTGGGCTTGAGCGATCCTCCCACCTTGGTCTCCCACGGCACTGGGATGACAAGCATAAACCCCACGCCCCACCCATTTTAACCATTTCTAAGCACACAGCTCCACGGCATCAGGAACTACATCACGCTGGGCAGCCATCACTGCCATCCCGCCAGAACTCCTTCCCTCCCGAGACGGAGGCTCTGTCCCCATGAAACACTCACTCCGCATCCCCTCCCCAAGCTGTGGCGGCCGCATCTGCTTTCCGTGACCAGCTCCTCTGGACGGCGCACTTGAGGGAAACGGAATGACGGGAGGGCCCTGGGGCTGCTTTAACTAAACATTCTCAGGGTTCACCGTGCGGCAGCACGCGGCAGTCTCATTACTTTGAGACAGTCTCTTATCACAGCTCCCTGCAACCTCAACCTCCTGGCTTTAAGGGATCCTCCCACCCCAGCCTCCTGAGTAACTGGGACCACAGCCTCACGCCACCACACTCAGCTAATAGAGATCGGGTCTCATGTGGTGCCCGGGCTGGTCTCGAACTCCTAGGCTCAAGTGATCCTCCCGCCTCAGCCTCCCAGTGCTGTGATTCAAATTTTTTTTCTCATTGCTAAATAATGTTCCCTTACCTGCACAGCACACGTTACCTAAAGTGGTGAATTTTACAGTGTGTTGATTCTGTCAGTAGAGCCGTGACTTTGAAGAAACAAAACACTGGGCCACGGAAGCCCTGACTCCCCCACTGCGGGGTCCTACATAGTCACTCGTGAACGCAGCACACAGGCCTGCACGTGCCTCTCGGGTCCAGCGACAAGGAGACCCGGATTTTGGCAGTCCCCCTCACCCCAGCTTAGGGCACCTTGGGCCAGACCAGGGGGACCGAGGGGCCGGGAGGGACTTACGTCCAGGATGTCCATGCGCTGCCGGAGGCTGTAGTTCAGGGCATAGAACTGCGAGGTCAGATAGTCAGCCACCTAAGGGGGCAGGAGAGAGGCTGCTGTGGTCTGGGACCCAGGGGCTGCTGGCGAGACCTCCAGGCACTGCACAGCCAGCTCTGGCATGGGACAGAGCCTCAGACACCGCAGCTCCCCCTGCTTCCTGCTGCACCTGCACTGGCCAGGGCCACCAGTGCGGAGACTCACCCGGGCTGGGTCTGTGACCGTGACAGCCACCAGGGCTCTCTGGCGCAGCCGCTCAAATCCCACCACGCAGGTCTTCTCCTCCAGATGCAGAAGCACCTTAGCCAGCTCCACACTCACCTGCACACAGGAGTGAAGTCTGGGAAACCTGCTGGCTCAGCCAACCACCCCTGCAGAAGCCCCAGGCCTTCCGGGACAGGCAGCAGCCCTGAGTCACACGCGGGAGCCACGTTACCCTCAGTAGCCAGAACACAGACAACGTTGGGGGAGCTACCACCTTGGGCTTCCCACCCACTCCTGCCTCAGCTCACCTCCCGAGTGGCCGTGGAGTTCCTGTAGACCAGGCCCTCAGTGGCCCGCAGGGCCGCCTCCCAGCGCTCTATGTCCTCAGACGTGGTGAGGGCTGCACGGAACCCAGACAGGTCTCGGTCAGCCTCGACGCTGACCCTGAGCCGGCAAGAGCCAGCGGCACAGTCGGCACCCGGGACCCGTGCCTACCTTCCACGCAGTCGCGGACGTAGGCAGGAGCCTTGCTGCTCTTCAGCTCTGTGTCCCCTGACATGTCATAGGGGACAAACTCATCATCGCTGTGAGAAGGCAAAGCAGATGGCAACAGCCCACAGCCCGTGAGAGGAAGCGCTGAGCGGCAGAGCCAACCCTTCCCTCCTCTCAGAGACATGACGCTGGCCACAGCCCCTGTGCCTGCAGAGCTGGGAGCTGTGGGTGCCCACATGACAACGGAGGACAAGGGCGGAGCAGGCAGGGAGCCCCACGGGCCACAGCTCAGAGGACGAGGGGCTCACCTCCCAGCCTCCTGCACGCTGCCCACCGGGCCGGGAGAGCCCTTACCTGTCCAGCTCCGAGTCAGAGCCCGCCAGCCGTGCCTGGGGGACGCCGCCATCCGCGATCTCTGCGGGGGTCTCTGCAGGGGCCTCTGCTGTGGCTGCAGCGAGGGATGTGCTTTCAGGAAACAAGGAACAAATCCTTCAGGGTCCCCTCCAGCCTCTGGCCTCAGGACTCGCAGGACCGAAAGAAAGGCTCTCACCCCTCCCACCCCAACAGCAGAATCCAGAGCGACAAGACGTGCACGCAGTGGGTCCCGGGGCGCTGAGACTCTCACCCTGCCTCTGAGGCGCCATCACCCGCAGGCTGGTGGGAAGCCAGGGCCAGCAGCTCAAGGCTCAGTTCATCTTCTTCGTACTGCAGCAGAGGGGCAGGGGCTCGGGCAGGCTCAGCGGCGCCCTCCGAGACGGAGCTGCTGGAGCCACTCTCCACTGCGGCCTCCCTTGCAGCCGAATCACTCAGCAGGATTCGGGCCAGGGACAGCCAGGTGTCTTTTGAAAAGCAACTTTCCAAGAGGCCACCTCAGGCAAAGGGTAACACTGGGTGTGCTCAAAGATGGGGGGCTACAGCCCCTCCTGAAGGAGCTGGGACACTCCCACCCAGGCCAGTGCCCCTGAGAGGATCCCAGGGTCTCAGCAGATAAGAGGACAGGCGGTCACTTCCACAGCCTGAAGGCAGGTGGCACCCACGCCAGGCAGCGGGCAGCAGAGGGGCCGACACCCACAGCCACAGATTTGGAGCAACGTGGCTGCCCTGTAGCCCGGGACGGACAAACCGCAGGGGCAGCTCCCTTAACCCCAGCCCCCGCCGCACCCCCATCTGGAGAGAGTCTGTGAATGTGTCCTGGCAATCCTCTCAGGGGACATGTGCTCACCCTGACCCTATGTGGCCCCAGGAGCCCAGACCTGGGCCTGCCACAGCTTCCAGCCTCAGCCCTGTGAGAAGCCAACACGGACGCTCCGCAAGTCTGGTCCCCGGGAAGGGAAGGTGAACCTGGGGTGGGAGGGCAGCCGCCCGGGAGACCCAGACCAGCCACACGGGGATGTGCAGGGGGCGGCCGGCTCACCTGGAATTTCAGCGGAGGCCCCTCGGGGTGGATCCGGGCGCTGATGACCTCGGCAACGATCATGCCCAGGTGGCGCACAGGGGGCAGGCTGCTGTCCAGGCGGCACTTCACACCTGCCATCATGCTGGCCAGCAGTTCTGCAAGCACCGTACAGGCCCCTGAGCCCCTGTGGGTGCCCGGGGCCGGTAGGGGAGCCCGAACCACCGGCTCACCATCCCGGCTGTCCCGCAGCTCCGGCTCGCTGAGGTGCACCAGGCAGATGAGGATGGCCTTGCTGACGTGGCGCTGCTGCGGCAGGGGTGTGTGGCGGACGGCACTGCTGCTCCCCCATGTCTCCAGCAGCTCCTTCAGCACCTGGCAGGCGGTATGGCCCGGGACTGCGTGGGGCTCGGGGCCAGGCCATCCCCACCAGGCCCACGGCCACCCTCAGGGATCTGTAGCCCCAGCCCAGCCAGCCTCACCCTGCCCCACCCCCAGGGTGATCCCCACGCAGCCTTCTCCCAGGGCCTCGCAGGACAGAGAGCCAGAGGCTCCTACCTGCAGCAGGAGAGGGCGCCGCTGGCTGTCCGTGGCCAGGTAGCCCAGCAGGCTCTGCAGCATGGGCGTCTGCAACAAAAGTAGGTGTCCCATCCACTGGGCTGGGGCCGCCGCCTGGCCGGCCTGGGGCTCCCAAGGTCATGGCCCCCACCGGGACTGGGAACGGGCTAGGGGCAGCAGACGGACCAGGAGCACAGGGCCTGCTGCCTCCTGGAATGCACAAGCTGCCCTCCCCTCCTGCACAAGCTGCCCCCTGGGCTCGCCGATCCACCCGCCTCAAACTGAACTGAACATGATAAAACGCTTTCATATAAAAATGTGGGATGCAGCTGCTGCTGTGGTGAGGCGAGGTCTCGCCATCTTAAGTTCTCGTGTGAGCAAAGGAGAAGACAGTGAAGCAAGCTGTGACCGAGAATCAAGCAGGGCACGGTGGCTCACACCTGTCAGCCCAGCACGTGGGAGGCCAAGGCAGGAGGATCACTGGTGCTTGGGAGTTCCAGACCCGCCTGGCCAACAGAGGAAGACCCCACCTCTACGGAACATTTTAAAAATTAGCTGCACGGCCGGGCGCGGTGGCTCAAGCCTATAATCCCAGCACTTTGGGAGGCCGAAGCGGATGGATCACGAGGTCAAGAGATCGAGACCATCCTGGTCAACACGGTGAAACCCCATCTCTACTAAAAATACAAAAATTCAGCTGGGCATGGTGGCGTGTGCCTGTAATCCCAGCTACTCAGGAGGCTGAGGCAGGAGAATTGCCTGAACCCGGGAGGCGGAGGTTGCAGTGAGCCGAGATCGCACCATTGCACTCCAGCCTGGGTAACAAGAGCGAAACTCCGTCCCAAAAAAAAAAAAAAAAATTAGCTGCACGTGGTGGTGTGCGCCTGTAGTCCCAGCTACTGGGAAGGCTGAGGCAGGAGGATCACTGGAGCTGGGAGGTCAACACTGCAGGGAGCCACAATCAAACCACTGCACTCCAGTCTGGGCAGCACAGCAAGACTCAGCCTCAGAAACTTTAGAGACTTGCACAGGACGGCCTACATGACCCTTTCCTCAGGGGTCTGCTGGGGGAGACCCATCCCCATCCCCACCCCGAGTGACGAGTCACAGCTGGGCTGCGTGAGGCCTGAGCTAGTGACTTCCACCCTCCCACCTCAGGCTGTGGGTACTCCACTACCCTGTGGCCAGGTGGGAGTGAGTCCACTTCCCCCGGGAACCCTCCACCTCTGACTTCACACAGGAGCCAGGCTGAATCGCCTCCAGGCAAACCCTGCAGCTGCCCCTCCCCCACACAAAGGGGCCTCAGGCTGTCTGCACACGGGCTGCCCTGGCCTCACACCTCCTCCCCGCCCTCCTGCTCACCACAGCACAGGCCCCCGGCCAACTCAGTCCACCCCAGCCACTCCTACCTAGCGCTCGGAGGCCACCTGCCCACACCTCTGGGCCAGGCCCTGCCACACCCCACACAAGCGCCTCATCAGCAAGGTCCCTGCCCCCCGTCTCAGCACTGTGTCTGCCTCCTGGGCCATGGGCAGCTGGTGCCACGAAGGAGGACAGTCACTCTCCTGTCCATGCCAGATACCCAGCACCCAAGAAAGGGCTCGGCACAGGGTGCGCCCAGACACTTGCTGAAAACAAAGCCACGAGGCAGGGGCCCTGGCTCACCCACCCCGGGTGGCTCCAGGCCATGGGGACAGGAGTCACAAGTCCCAGAAGCACATGGCCTCCTCTGTGTCCTGACCTATCCCCCACCCATCCCACCCCACCCCTCAAACCCCTGGCACTGGCCGCAGCTGGGGAGCATGGCTTCTCAGGGGTTTAGAGGATTAAAGGACAGGAGAAGCCCTCACTCAGCGCCCGTCACAGCAGGGCCCATCACAGGGGCGGAGGGGGACACCCACTACCTGCTGACGCCTGGTGCCACCCCCGAATCATGTGCAATGTCTCCCAGCCAACAGCTGCTTCTACCCCATGTTTTGCAGCGATTCTTGCTGCGATGGCACAGCCTGCAGCCTCCCCAGCATCCTCACCGTGAGCCGGGACTGTAAGAACAGAAGCTTCCGGGTCATCACAAACTGGGCCTTCTTGTTCTTCACCACCAGGTTCCCCAGCAGTCTCGACAGGACCTCAGGCCTGCAAAGTAGAGTCAGAAAGCCAGAGCCGCAAGCTGGCCTTGGAGGCAGGGAGGAGGGAGAGCATGGACTCCGACACCCACAGACCCCGGCCTGCCACTTCCCAGCCTCGCCTCTGCTCCCGTCCTCTCACAGCCTTGGCTGGGCCTCCATCCTCCCTTCTCCGGGGCATAAATGCAACAACCCAGAGAGCACCTGCGCCCCCCGCCACGGCGAAGGCAGATCCACACCCGCGGTCTCCTTTCCCTGCTCTGACCGGGTCCACGGTCAGTGCCTCATACAGGGCAGGGCAGAAACCTTTTCCGCAAAGGGCTGGAGCCTAAGTGTTCTGGTTTATGGACCACAGAGTCACCTCGCAGCCACTCCACGCTGCCACCCTAGCTGAAAGCAGCCAAACACGTAAACCAATGACGCAACTGGTGCCAAAAAACCTTTATTTACAAAAACATGCAGTGGGCTGAACTCTGTCCAAGTGGCCTGCAGACCCTGGCCTAGACCGAGAGAGCCGTCCCAGTAAGTGAAAGGTCACGGGCTCCAGAAAGAGCCCCATCTCTCCAGCCAGCGTGGAAACATATGGCTGGATTTCTCCCTCACTCATCACCTAAAATTCCACACAGAGACAACAGCTAAAAAAAGATTTCGGAGGCCAAGGAAGGAGGATCACTTAAGGCCAGGAGTTTGAGATCAGCCTGGGCAACAACGTGAGATCTGTTGCTACAAAAAATGTTTAAAACTGAGCCAGGCATGACAGGACACGCCTATGTAGGAGCCTGGTATTCCCGAGGTGACGTGGGGAGGTGGCTTGAGTGCAGGCAGTGGAGGCCGCAGTAAGCTAGGGTCACACCACCGCACTCCAGCCTGGGAGACAGAGCAAGACCCTGTCTCTACACACAATGCCCTCCCCGCAAAACAAACTGTAAAGCAGAATGTGCTCACATAACTCACAGAGAAAACTACAAATCCTTTAAACATGCACACCCTCACCCAGAACCAAGAATGCCAGATCCCCCCGGGTGCGGTGGCTCATGGCTATAATCCCAACACTGCAGGAAGCCAAAGCAGGTAGATCGCTTGAGGCCGAGAGTTCAAGACCAGCCTGGCCAACATGGCGAAACCCTCTTTCTACTAAAAATATGATACTTAGCTGGGCTTGATGGTGGGTGCCTATAATCTCAGCTACTCTGGACAATAAGGCAAGAGAATTGCTTGAACGCAGGAGGTGGAGGCTGCAGTGAGCCAAGATCATGCCACTGCACTCCAGCCTGGGCGACAGCGTGACTCCGTCTCAAAAAAAAGAAAAGGAAAAAAAAACAAGGAGGAAATGCTTTGGGAGAGACAGACGCTTCGTCACACCTTCAGCAGGGAGAAGAGGCTTCAGGATGTAGGCAAGCTGGCAGGGTTTGCAAGGGTTAAAAGGTCAGCAGGGGGGAGGGGAGGCGTCAGAAGATAGGCGAGCTGGCAGGGTTTGTGAGGGTTACACCATGGCCAGCAGTCCTGCCTCCAGGAACGCACCCTTGATTCTCCCGCACAGGTGCACAAAGACGTGGGGAGGCAAGTCACTGCCCGCCCCACCATGTCAGAGCCCGGCGCTGGCACACTGGTGTGCGAGGAGGCCACCATGGAGGAGTGACCACAGGCACAGGACGCGGTGTGTGGCCAAAGGTGCAAGCGCCTGCAGGGTGCGGGTATTCACAGCATCGATGTTATTTTCATAAGGAAAAGGGACCCTCTGATGCAGAGGTCACCATCAGCACATGCGGAAGCTGAGAGGCACCATCCATACCCCACAGATCGGACGTAGAGGTGCCAGCCACAGCATGGCGCCCAGGAGAAGCCACGTAAAGGAATGGCAGCCCCAGGGGTCCAGACCCCCACCCAGGAAGCAAGGTCCACGGGAGGAGAGCTGGCTGCTTACCCCTGCGCAGCCTCCACCAGCCCAGTCAGCACCGCCTCCATGGCCCGGTCCGGCACTTGCTCCACCAGGCGCCAGCAGACGCGCTGGTGCAGGCAGCTGCCCTGGGTGAGCGCTGCCAGCCGGGGCACCAGCACGCCCAGGATCTCCTCTGCAGGGACAGATGGAGGCCCTGAGCTTGGGGAGCTGCACCCGCCTGGGCGTCCGGGGGCTCTGCGGGTCCGACATGGACAGCCCTGCAGCTCCCCAGTCAGCACAGCCGAGCCCCAGACCCCAGGGTCCCAGAACAGGCCGGGCAAGGGGGCCCTACAGAGGGCCAGGGTTAGGAGGGAAGGATTCTGGGCCTTCTGGAGATGGCTGACAGGGTGCAAGGGTCAGGGCAGGTGGGCAGGACGGCGCTGCTCTACTCACGCTGCCTCCCGTGGATACAAGCTTTCCCGAGGACCTGGGACACAAAGGACACAGAGGAATCCAGGCCACCTGAGACAAAGAGAGACCAGCTGAGGCGGCAAGGGACAAGGGCACAAAAGAACACCTAAGTGTGGAGAGAGCTGTCCTCGGTCAGACAGCCTCCAACTGAAGGCAAAATTCACTCAAAACACCGGCTGCTGCCAATCAGCCTATCCCAGCAAATCTCAACAGGAGCATGTGGAACTTCACCAGCCAATTGCAACCCTTCAGAACCTTCACGCGGCCGGGTGCGGTGGCTCATGCCTGTAATCACAGCACTTTGGGAGATCGAGGCGGGTAAATCACAAGGTCAGGAGTTCGGGGCCAGCCTGGACAACACAGTGAAACTTCGCCTCTACTAAAAATACAAAAATTAGCCAGGCGTGGAGGCACGTGCCTGTAGTCTCAGCTGCTGGGGAGGCTGAGGCAGGAGAATCGCTTGAACCCGGGAGGCAGAGGTTGCAGTCAGCCAAGATCACGCCACTGCACTCCAACCTGGGCAACAGAGTGAGACTCCATCGCAAAAAAAAAAAATCTTAGCCCACTTAATTGTCACGATGATCCTAGAAGGTCAGGACAGGTATGACATTGCCAAGGAGGGAGAGGAGGCATGGGCAGGACCCAGCCAAGTTGGGTCAGCCACACATGGTAGGCCTGGGCCCTGAGCCAGGCATGAGACACAGGAGCAGCGCCACCAGCACAGCCACGCACAGGGAAGGAGTCCACGCCAGGGAACATGGGGAACCCGGAGGGGCCGGGCCACACCAGCTCCAGAGAAGAGCTGGGATGTGGGGGAGCAGCAGGCACAGAGCCGCATGGTGACAGGGACGGCCCTGGCCAACCCCAAGTGCATGAAAGAGACACGTCCCACACATGTCCGAGATGTTTCCAAAGCCTCCTCAACCCCTCCGCCCATGCAGAGTAGCAGCTGCGACCCAGGGCTACGTTCGGAAAAGACAGGAGGGGCTTGGGAGGGCGCTGCAGGAACCCCCAGGTGAGGCAGTGGGGACTGGGCCAGGTGGGCACCACGCAGGGACTTGAGGGGCCCGGCTTCCTCCTGGGCTCTGAGGGGGCACCGGCCTGCTCCAGGACCCCAGGTGCCGACCCCAATGAAGAAGGGAGTTTCCGAATGAGGCAGGGCAGCACATGGGGCAGGACGGGAAGGCCAGACCCACGTGCTTGACCTGTGTCTGAGCGGTTGCCTGGAGCTCAGGAAAAGCGAGAGATGCAAGGGGTCACCCTGTGGGAGAGGCAGACGCTCCGGCGCCATGCAGGCCCCGGCCCAGCCTCCTCCTCACCACTGGAATGCACACTCACGGCGGCCACCTTCTGATGCCCTGCCCCAGGGAAAACAGAGTGAGCACGGGCACCCAAGGGGCCCTGAAGCCCAGTGGTAGGCAAGGTTGTTACCATAGAGCCCACTCTCCAAGCACCGCCAGCGTCTGCCACCAGCCCTGAGACCCTTGAGTCCCCCCAACCTCATGCTGCAGCACAGCTGGGCCCCGAAACCAGCAGTGGCTGCAGGGACAGGAGGAGAAGTTCACGTAGAGGAGGGCAGCGGCCTTCAGACCATAGCAGATCGGCCCTTCAGTCACTACTGCCTGGGACAGGGTCATCCCCACCTGCCTGATGGCACCACCCAGAGACTTCAGAGTTTCCGGAGGCCATGAGGCACCAGGGAGCGTGGCAGGGGACAATGGCCCAAGAAGACGGGTCACAAGGGGGTCCAAGGCAGGGCCTCACCTTGGAGAGAGTCTACGACGGCCTGTAGTACCCGGATGACCTCCTCGCCGAGCAGGCGGAAGTAGTTCTGGGGTAAGAACTCAGCCAAGTTCTCCCGCTGCAGGCGGTTGCCCAGGTGATCGGGCAGGGCCACCACCTTGCACAGCAGCGTCTCCCGGAGCAGGGGGAAGCGGGGCTGTGTCTCCTGCCGACACTGCGTCTCCATCAGCACCGCCAGCCGGCCCTCTCGCAGGAACCTAGCCAGCAGCTGCACCATCTTCATCAGCCGGAAGCTGGGGCTGAAGACACGGGCCTGTTGGGCAAAGCCCCCAACCCCCATCCTTGGGGCCCCCTTCCTGCCACAAGGAACCAGCAGCCCCAACTGCTTAACCGGCGCCAAGTCCAAAACCACAAGCAAAACGGGAAAGTATGTTCATCCATTCCTAAATAACTGCAGTCACTAGCGGGATGCGAAAGCCTCCAGGCCCTGAGAAGCCGCCCCAGCCTGGAGTCTCACTGGACACCCCTCGCCTGCTGTTGACATCAGTGACTCGGCGCTTGCTTTGATCACAACAGCCTTTGAAAACCCAGCTTCTCAAAGGTACAGCATCCGGGCAAGGACCTCAGTGTGGTCTGATGCTGAGCCTGGGAACCAGCAGGGGCTGTGAGTCCACGTGGGACACATGTCATGACAGCTATGCTTCTGTGCTTCCCTGAAAAACCTGGAACATCCCAAGCTGACTGGCTGCCTCTGCCACCTGGACGGGAACACTCCCACCCCATCCCTCTCTGACACAGCCGGACAGGGAACCAGGGAGGGACTTTGTGAGTGACAGCAGGTACCTCCCATTGCAAAGGAGCTAGAACAGACCGCTTCCTGTTTTGGGTTTCAGCCAGGAGCAGGGTCTCTCTCTGGCCCCTCAGAGAGCCTCCTGGTGCAGTCCTTCCAGCTACTCTCATCAATTCTGAGGCCACCAGCAACCCCAGGAGGGGCCCAGCCCACTCACCCTGCAGCCCCCTCGATGGCCTCCATCAGCACCAGGAATGCTTGGTCCGCGGGGCCCTCCAAGAAGAAGCTGGCCCACAGCTCCTCCAGGCGGCCATCGGGTAGCAGCTCCAGCCAGGCCGGGCTCAGCCTGCTGGCAAGACATCTGAGGACGGGCGAGAAGTGGGCGAAGGCAAACTCCTCCTTCTCCCCAGGGAGAGCTGGAGGCTCCGTCTCACCCAGATACCGCTTCAGGGACCCCAGGGTGCAGAAGATGTGGTCGCCATCCTCCGAAGACGAGAGGGCGTGAATGGCTTCCCGGACGGCGAGTCGGACCCTTGAGGGTGCTGGCTCCATCCTGCAGGACAGACCTGGGCGTCACGGGAAGGCGACCTGTGGCGTGGACACGGGGCTCAGCTTGGGGCAGGGAATTAATCCACACACGCTCAGGAAGCCCCTCGGTGAGCGCGCTGGGACCCCATGCCCCCCGTCCCGGGTCCCACCCAGCCCTGTCCCCAGCGGCTTCCCGTCCCGCCTCCTTCCCTGCAGTGCCTGACGGTTTCCACCCGGAGTTCGCTCCTCCACTGGGACCCCCACGCTACCCGCCACTGCAGGGCTTCTCAACTCGGGCCACTGTGCCCAGGGGACATTCTCAATTGTCACAACGGGGGCGCTACTGGCGCGAGAGGGAGGTGGAGGCCAGGGATGCCGGTGAGTGTTGCATGGGCACAGGGCGGCCCCACGCGTCCTCGCTCCCAAGACTGGAAACCCGGCCCACGGGAGCTGCTGGCACCCCGGCTCCCTGAGAGGTGACCGGTGGCTCCCGTCGCCATTCCTCCGCCCCTCAGAAACCGCGTTTGGGGAACACGGTTTGGGGGCCAGGGGACCCGCACGTGGGCCCCCGACGCCGACCTGTACCCCGACCCCGGCCGGACCCCTACCCGACATGGACCTGACCCAACCAGATCCGGAGCCCAACCCGACCCCCGACCCCCGGCCCCCGACCCCCGACCCCCGACCCCCGCCCCGACCTGGACCCGGATCCCGGGTGACTGCCTCGCGCTCAGACCCCCGTGCCACCTATTCACCGCCGCCGATTCGCCACGGCCGCCGCGGCCCCGAACGAAACGCGATCGCAGCCCAGCCAGGTGGCCCCGAGCACGAGTTCCTGGACCCAGGCGGAGCTGCGCGGGCTTTTTGGAGCCTCTGGGGTGGGTCTCCCCAGGCTTCTCAGCGCGAATCTGCGGAGGACGCCGGGCGACAGTGCGCATCTGCGCCTGCGCTGCGTGGGGACGGGGCGGAGCCTGGGGCGGGCGGGGCTTGACGCGTGGGTGGGGCTTTGCGTGGGTGGGGCCCGAGCGCGGGGCTGCGAGCCGAGTCCTCTGCCGGGGTGGTTGGTCCTCGCCTTAGCTTCTCCCATCCCGGTCCCCTCTACCCTAGAGGGATTTCAGCCGTCCCTTCCCTCCGCCGGGGGTCCCACGTTCTCTCCAGAACGCCTGCCGTTCTCTCTACTGCGGATGTTTACCAAGACAGGCCTGTTGTCTTCCCCGAGGGTAAGGCCCTACTGCCAAGGGTCAGAAGCCAGTAAGAGAAACGCAGGGTACGCAGGGAGGTAGAGCCACGATTGAGACCATGTCAGATATGAACGAATGCGGCCCTGTAAATGAGGCCGGGTCATGGAATAAAGACTGCGACCAGGGCCGGGCCGGTGGCTCACGCCTGTAATCCCAGCACTTTGGGAGGCCAAGGCAGGTGGACTGCCTGAGGTCGGGAGTTCGAGAGCAGCCTGGCCAACATAGTGAAACCCCGTCTCTACTAAAAATACAAAAATTAGCTGGGTGTGGTGCTGCAGGCCTGTAATCCCAGCTACTCTGGAGGCTGAGGCAGGAGAAATGCTTGAACCAAAGAGGCAGTGGTTGCAGTGAGCCTAGATCGTGCCATTGCACTCCAGCCTGGGTGACAAGAGCAAGACTTCGTCTCAAAAAAAAAAAAAAAAAAAAAAACTGACCAGTAGGGTAACCGCTAGACGCATGGGGCTCTGTAAGTTAACTGAAGTTCCTTAGTGGCACTAACACCATCTCAAGGGCCAGGCACTACCTGTGGCCAGACACTGAATATTCCAACATGCAGCGCCTTCTGTCAACCACACTGGAGTATGGGTGGGCTTTGCCTTCGGGGAGGGGGCAATCCAGGAAGACACGCTAAGGAGACACCATTTCAGGAGCGATAGATGTGGGAAAAGCTGGGAACCACTTATCCATTCGACAAGCATTGATTAAATGCCTGCTTGGTGCAGCAAGCCCTGTGAGCAACAGAGGATGTCAAGTTCCTGCTCACGTATCAGGGGGACAAATCAATTACATACGCAATATGCCAGATGACATGTCCCGAGCAGAAAAACTGGCAGAGGCTGGGCCCAGTGGCTCCCGCTGGCAATTCCTACACTGAGAAGCTAAGGTGGGAGAATCACTTGAGCACAGAAGTTCAAGACTGGGCAAAATAGTGAAAACCCTGTCTCTACAGAAATGTTAAAATTAGCCAGGCATAGTGTCATGTGCCTGTGGTCCCAGCTACTCAGGAGGCTGAGGTGGGAGGATGGCTTGAGTGCGGGGGGTTGAGGCTGCAG
>NW_022437115.1:223817-235673 GCF_009761245.1 Sapajus apella | reverse complement strand
CCCGTCTCTACTTAAGGACAAAAATGAGCCAGGCGTGGCAGCGCGCACCTGTAGTCCCAGCTATTCGGGAGGCTGAGGCAGGAGAATCACTTGAACCCGGGAGGCGGAGGTTGCAGTGAGCCGATCGCACCACTGCACTCCAGCCTGGTGACAGAGCGAGACTCTGTCTCAAAAAAATAAAGAAAGAGAAAACAGGCACCAGAGAGCAGCGGGTATTATCGTAAATGAGGTGAGAGCTCTGAACAGGAGGCCCTAGGGCAGAGCCCAGAATGTGGTGATGCCCTGGGGGAGAGTCTCCCTGGCAGGAAGACCTGAGGCCTCAACTGTGACCAGGGAGGTGGAGTCAAGGGAGGGAGATGGAGGGGCGGCGCACGGAGGGAGAGAGGCCGTGGCCCGGCCACAGAAGACCCTGAGGGGGACTGAAGATGTTCCTTGTGTGGCAGGCAGCTCCTGCGGGCAGTGAAGGCATGGCTCCACACTGGTGCAGTTAGGAGAGGAGGCGACCACAGACTTGGGGACTAGGCGGCCGAGGTGCAGATGGGCTTGGGGCAGAGCCAGTGTTGACAAGCAGCTTAACTCAGGGCCTGTCCTTCGAGGCAGAGCTGATGGACGGGGTATGGGGTGTGCCGTGGTCCCACCATCCCGGAAACTCCGTTCCCCCGCCCCCGTCCGCTGCTGGGTTCCCATCCTGTCCAGTGGCCATGGCTTCGTTGTTCCCTGTTCTCTTCTTTTCCTGAAGCCCCGCATCCAACAGCGGGTACATGGAAGACAAATTTCTAAAACCTTTGTATCTGAAAATGTCTTTATTCTTTGATCTGTCACCAGGCTGCGGTGTAGTGGCACGATTTCAGCTCACTGCAGCCTCCATCTCCCAGGCTCAAGCAATCCTCCCACCTCAGCCTCCCAAGTAGCTGGGACTTCAGGTGCACCCCACCATGCCTGGCTAATTTCTGTATTTTTAGTAGAGACCAGGTTTTGCCATGTGGCCCAGCCTGGTCTCCAACTCCTAGACTCAAGTGATCGGCCCACCTCGGCCTCCCAAAGTGCTGGGATTACAAGTGAGAGCCACCACGCCCTACCTCCACTCACGATTTTACATGGAAATCAGCCAGGTCCAGTAGCTTATGCCAGTAAACCCAGCACTTTGGCTAGGCTGAGGCGGGAGGATCGCTTGAGCCCACGCGTGTTTGAGACCAGCCTGGCAACACAGCAAGATCCCGTCTCTGCTGAAATAAAATTAATACATCAATCAATGGAGCTCATTTTCAGTTGGAAGCTGTGAGATCCACCACTCTCTGTGTGGCCTAAGGCCCCAGCCCAGTCCATGTGCCCAGGATTTTATCTCAGCTGCTTTCTGCGTCTTCTCCATGTCCATGGTGTTCTGACACTTGACAAGGGTAGCCCCAGTGCCACTGATGGTTCCCTGGCCTGGCGCCCTCTGGGCTCATGCCACCTTGGGAATGATGTGTGCCCTCACTGGGCAGCTTCATGGATTCTCTTATTCCCATGAGCTGGTGGGTTGAATGTATCCTATCGCAGTTCTGGAGCTGGAAGTCTGAAATCAAGGTGAACACTCCCTCAAAGGTTCTAGGGGGCTCCCACTCGCCCCTCCCAGCTTCCGGGGACTCCAAGGGCTTCTCATGGCAGCGTCACTGCAGTCTCTGCCCCATCCACACCGGCCCTGTCCTCTGTGCCTCCTCCTCTGTCTCCTATGAAGACTCCTGTCATCCGCTGCAGGGCCACCTGGGTCATCCAGGATGGTCTCGTCTCAAAATCCTTCATGACATCCGCAGAGACCCTTTTCCACGTAAGGCCACGTGCACAGGTGTCAGGCTAGGGCTTATGTGTGTTTTGGGGAGGTCTCATTCAAGCCACTGTACAATGTATAGCCAAAAAAAATCAGCCTGGCCCAAAGGCAAAACCCTGCCTCTACTAAAAATACAAAAATTAGCCTGGTGTGGTGGTGCACACCTGTAATCCCAGCTACTTGGGAGGCTGAGGCAGGAAAATCCCTTGAACCCAGGAGGCAGAGCTTGCGGTGAGCTGAGATTGCACCACTGAACTCCAGCCTGGGTGACAGAGCGAGACAGCATCTCAAAAACTAATTAATTAATTAAGATGGCTCCCTGTCACATTTCTGTTGCCTTACCAAGAGAGAGACGGAGCCTCCCAGGTCGCAGCCGTGCACGGCCTAAGTGACAGATGCCCGTGCAGACCTGGCTCTGTTGGCTCCCTAGCCCCAGCGCGGTTCCCGTCCTGCTTCGACTTCTCGCGAGCACCAGTCCCTGGGCTCCTGGTGAAGCCATCACCTCCTGTCTACTTTGGAGCCAACTGGACAAGGGCTTGCACCCAGTTGAACGATTCTCCAAAACTGTTTGCATCTGTTTGAAGCTTGTCTCCTTGGGAACCTGCGATTCTCAGAGCCCACTGGCTTGAAGGCAGATGCCTTTCATGGAGGCGACAGGCAGAACCTGACGTCCAGCCAGGGCCAAAGAAGGAAAAATGCTCAGCAGAAGAGCTGGGAGGAGCGTGGGATGAGACAGACGCACGGAGCCACCTCCACCCTCTCCCGCGGCCAGGAGGGAGACTGCTGGGCCTCGCCGTCCCTCAGGATGGGTTGCTTGTGGAGGAAGACCTTGTCCTTCTGCCTTGTTTTTGTGCCCATGTACCTACATGGGGCTTCATCGCAGGAAGCCGCCCCAGCAGGGCCAAGGAAACCCTTTTTTGAGAGGCTCCGTAGACTGGAGGAGCAGGCAAGTACACCCCTGACGTGGGGCGGTCGGTGTTTTAAATTGGCAACAGATGAAAGGCGGTTGCTACAGCAGCAGAGTGGAAAGCGTCACGGCTTGGTGGACACGTACACGGCGTGATGTTCTTTCCATGGTGAAGATTATTTCACCTGTAGTTGGACACCAGTGGAGAGGTGTGCTGGGCTCCACTCACACCAGACACAAGCCTCATAACGTGGGGGTCAGGTGGGACCAGAAGCTAGGAGGGGGTCTGGAAGGGAGTCGGGGGAGTTGGGGGCCATGGGGGCCGGCAGTGTCACGGGGAGTGGAAGCTGAGAGGTCACAGGTCCACCTTGAGGCAGAGGGTGTGGACGGCCTCTTGGACTCCCATGCTGGGTCCACAGACCGTTCTGGAGTGCTCCGTGCCTGTCGTACCTATGCTGGGTGCTTCCTCATAAAGGACTCCTGAGGCCACCCTGCTGTCCCCACTGACAGGCAGGAACTGGGGTCCCAGGGGGAAGTGGCTTGCCAGTGGTTGTGGGGACTGGGGCGGGGATCAGAGCCACAGCTGTGGGCCTGCAGTCCACACCCCACGTGGGGCAGCTGCACAGCCCGGGGCTGATCCCTGGCATCCGCCACATCTCATGGAATCACAGTGGGATCAAGTCAGTGGGCGGACAGCCAGTGCAGACCATGGGCCTGGCACGCGGGCGGTGCTCCCAACGTGAGGGGCCAAGTCTTACCCGCCCCGGCCCATCATTGATTCGTCCTCTTGACAGTTCCGGAGATTCCAAGAGGTGACCTTGACGCACCTGCAGAGTGTCGCCAGCAACTACAACGTGTCTTACAACGTGGACTTGCGGTTCCGGAGCCTGGCGGAGGAGAGCCAGGCCGTGGCTCAGGCAGTCAACCGGTCGCAGGCCGCGGTGCAGGAGGAGCTGGCGAGGCTCAGGGCCTGGGTGAGGAAGGCGTGGCGCCGAGGCCGCAAGGTAGACACGCGGCTGCGGGCCTTGGACCTCACCCTGGGCGAGAGGAGCCAGCAGCAGGCCCGGGAGAGGAAGGAGCACAAGGCCCAGAGGGATGCCCTGCAGGACTCACTGGCCCGCCTGGAGGGCCTTGTCCACAGCCAGGGCACCAGGCTGGCAGCTCTGGAGGGGCGGCTGCCCGTGGCCCACCCTGGCACTGCAGCCCCGGGGCCGGCCCTGGTCCTAGCCCCAACCCAGCCTGAGCAGCTGGGCCCGAGCTCCCTGAAGCTTCCGAGGGACAGGCAGGAGCTCCGAGCTGCATCCGAGCACAGAGGCCCCCAGCAGGACTCCTCCGCCCCTCTCCAGGGGACGTGGGCGCCTCCAGCCCCAGGCAGCCGTCGGGCACTCAGCGGGGCTGCCACAGCCCTAAGAGGCCCTCCGCAGCAGGGACCAGGAGACAGTAAGTCCCGCAGGCCCCCGTCAGCCCCAGGCTTCCCTCCAGCTCCCTCTTAGACCAGGCCCCTGGAAAAGGCTTCTCTGAGGGATGGAGTTAGGGGCCTGGAGACGGGGAGAGGATCTGGGATCATCCGGGTGGGCCCCATCATCACGGTGTCCTTGTAAGAGGGGGCAGCAGGCACAGAGTGAGATGAGGACATGAGGACGGAGGCAGAGGTGGCGGGATGCACAGACGGGGACCCACGCCGAGGGGGGGAGGTGCCCCTGGGAGCTGGGAAGGGCGGGAGATGGCTTCTCGTGGAGACTCCAGGGGAGCCAGCCCTGCCCACAGCCGATTTGGGCCCTGGGAGACCACGCTGGGCTTGTGACCTCCGGAAACATGAAACACTAAACCTGCGCCGTGTGAGTCATGAAATTTGCGTGCAGAGACTCGCTGGCAGTGAGGGGCGCTGGCTCAGCTGTGTGGGCTGACAGCTGGGGCTCCCAGCGGGACCCCACCACTCCCTAACGGCCCTCATGCTCAGTCTTCTGCCTGTGGAATTGGGGTGATCCCATTGAGAGGGTGAAGGAGACGCAGCAGGGGAGCCGTCGGCAGGGCCAGCGCGACAGAGTCAGTGCTCCGTGAAGGGTGGCTGCCGGGAGCAGGAGCCGCAGCGCCGGCGGTGGGACAGCACCCACAGGGCATGCGTGCTTCTGGACGCTTCTGCACGGCCTCCTGCATGGGGCTGACCCTCCCTCCTCTGTTCCTAGCTTGCGGCGTGGGCCCCACCCTGGTTTTCCCCAACGCCTCCACGGAGAACGTGGTCTTCCTCAGGCCCAGCTTCGGCGCCGCCTTGCGAGCCCTGTCCTTCTGCAGCTGGGTCCGCACCGCCTCCAGACACCTGGGCACCCTCCTGTCCTACGCCACCCAGGACAATGACAACAAGCTGGTGCTGCACGGCCGAGACTCCATGCCGCCTGGCTCCATCCACTTCGTGATCGGAGACCCGGCCTTCAGGGAGCTGCCCCTGCAGCCGCTGCTGGATGGCCAGTGGCACCACGTCTGTGTCATCTGGACATCCACCCAGGGCAGGTATTGGCTCCACGTGGATCGCAGGCTGGTGGCCACCGGCTCCCGCTTCAGGCAGGGCTACGAGATCCCCCCTGGAGGGTCCCTCGTGCTGGGCCAGGAGCAAGACAGCGTTGGGGGAGGGTTTGATAGCTCTGAGGGCTTCGTGGGGAGCATGGCTGGCTTGGGCATCTGGGATCGGGCACTGGTTCCCGGGGAAGTGGCAAACCTTGCCACTGGGAAAGAGTTCCCGACAGGTGCCATCCTGACGCTGGCCAATGCTGCATCGGCAGGCGAATTGGTGCAGAGGACCAGCTGCCCCTGCCCAGAGCTCTGTCCGTGAGGCCACGCTGCACAGGGCTATGGCCAGCAAGTGGAGCATGCTCCTGTCCACGTTCCGCCAGCCCCGCCCAGCACATTCCACAGAGGACACCCAAACCCGTCCTGCTGTGCACACCTGCGCCCTCACATAGCAGTGCCTCTTCCTCCTGGGCGGGTGGGGAGGTGGACAGGGAAACAGTGAGCAGGGACAGAGAGAGCCTGGGGTTGGGGACCACAAGGCCACGTTCTTTCCACCAGCACAGCGTTCTTTTCTTACCGATGCACTTCCTTCCTTCCTTTCTTTTTCTTTTTTTTTTGAGACAAAGTCTCCCCTGACTCCCAGGCTGGAGCGCAATGGCGTGATCTTGGCTCACTGCAGCCTCTGCCTCCCGGATTCAAACAATTCTCCTGACTTGGCCTCCCACGTAGCTGGGATTACAGGCACATGCCACCATGCCCTGCTGATTCTTGTATTTTTAGTCAAGACGGGGTTTCAGCATGTTGGCCAAGCTGGTCTTGAACCCTTGACCTCAAGTGATCCGCCTGCCTCCACCTCCCAAAGTGCTGGGATTACAGCATGAGCCACCACACCCAGCCCGTTGCTTCTTCCTTTCCTCTCCTTCCTTCTTCTTCTTTCTCTCTTTCTCTTCTCTTTCTCTCTCTTTCTTTCTGATACGATCTTACACTGTCACCCAGGCTAGAGTGCAGTGGCACAATCATAGCTCACTGCAGCCTCACCCTCCTTGGCTCAGCTGATCCTCCCACATCAGCCTCCTGAGTGGCTGGGACTATCGGCACACACTACCACGCCTGGCCGAACAATTTTTCTTTCTTTTTTTTTTTTCCCCGAGACGGGGTCTCATTCTGTTGCCAGGCTGGAGTCCAGTGGCACAATCTCAGCTCACTGCAACCTCTACCTTTCGGGATAAAGCGATTTTCATGCCTTAGCCTCCCAAGTAGCTGGGACTACAGGTGCATACCACCATGCCCAGCTAATTTTTGTATTTTTTGTAGAGATGGGGTTTTGCCATGTTGGTCAGGCTGGTCTCAAACTCGTGACTTCAAGTGATCTACCTGCCTTGGCCTCTCAAAGTGCTGGGATTACAGGCGTGAGCCACTGTGCCCGGCCCAGGCAATGCTTTTAAAACAACTTTATTGGCTTGGCACGGTGGCTCACGCCTGTAATCCAAACACTTTGAGAGGCTGAGGTGGGTGGATTGCTTGAGTCCAGGAGTTTGAGACCAGTCTGGTCAACGCGGTGAAACCCTGTCCCCACTAAAAAACAAAAAAAAACAAAAAATTAGCCAGGCATGGTGGTGTGTCCCTGCAGTCCCAGCTTCTTGGAAGGCTGAGCTGGGAGAATCACTTGAGCCTGGGAGGTTGAGGCTACAGTGAGCTGAGGTTGCGCCACTGCACTCCAGCCTGGGCAACCGGAGTGAGACCCTGTCTCAAAAAACAAAGCATTCTGCACACAGTGGCTCACACTTATAATCCAAGCACTCTGGGAGGCCGAGGCTGGTGGATCACCTGAGGTCAGGAGTTCGAGATCAGCATGGATAACATGATGAAACCCAGTTTCTACTAAGAATACAAAAGAAAATTTAGCCAGGCATGGTGGTGCACGCCTATAACCCCAGCTACTTAGGAGGCTGAGGCAGGAGAATCGCTTGAACTCGGGAGGTGGAGGTGGCAGTGAGCTGAGATCGCACCATTGCACTCCAGCTTAGGCCACAAGAGCAAACTCCTTCTCAGAAAAAAAAAAGCAAAACAAAACTTTATTGAGGAAAATTTACATATGATAAAATTCACCCGTTTCAAGCACATAGTTCAAAGATTTGCAGTGAATTGACCTAGTTGTGCAAGCGTCATCACAACCGAGTTTTAGGACATTTCTGTTCCCTTCCCAAAAACCTGTGTCTGTTGCAATCACTCCTGGCCCCACCCACGCCCTCCCCAGCCTCTGGCGGCCACACATCTGTTTTCCGCCTCGGTGGATTTGCCTGTTCTGGACATTGCATATAAACCAAACAGTGAATTGTCCGTGTGTGTCTCGTTTCTTTCAATTAGCACAAGGTTTTTGTGGGAAGCAGAAAAGTTCCTTTTCAAAGTTTCCTTTCTTGTTAAAAGGTAAGTGTGCTGGTAGCTCTTTGTTACGCCCTCTCCTGTGTAGCTGTTAGACACGCCACGCTTACAGGCACGTAGTACATTCTATGTCCTTGCACTTTAACCAGGATATCTGTGCTGGACGTGCTCACGGGCCTGTCCCAGCTCTCCATTGCTTTTACCTGTTTATAAAAGTTTTAAGTTGTTAGCCAATCGGGTTTTAGTTTAGATTGTGAGGTCTGGCTGCAGCCAGCAGAGATCAGACACAGCAGTAAGGATGACCCCAAATGCGTGAGGGATAAATGTGTGTGCTTTCCTTTGTTCACTGTACTCTTGTGGCAAGATGGCCAGCGAGGGTACCCTTCCTGCAGTCCAGGAAGTAAAACTTGCGTTGCCGAAAGATCTTTTGTCTCAGTGCCGATTTTTCTTTGTGGCACCGAGCATCTGTTTCCAACAGTGTTCAAGCTTCATCCCTGCTGAGGTGTGTGTCAGTGTTTCACTTGTGTTGGTGTCAAACAACGCCACATTGTACAATGGACACGTGTGGTTTATCCATTCATCCGCAGGTGGACATCTGGGTGTTTCCAGTGGAGTTATTGTGGATAAAGTTGCTCTGAGTGCTCTCATGTGAGTCTTTGCGTGGGCGTTTGTTTGCTTAGGTGGAAACCTAGGAGTAGAATTGCTGGTCATATGGTAAATTCATGTCTAGGCTTTCAAAAAAACTGCCCACCTATTTTCCAAACTTGCTGTATCATTTTTCTTTTTCTATTTTTTTTTTTTTTTGAGATGGAGTCTCGCTTTGTTGCCCAGGCTGGAGTGCAGTTGTGCAATCTCAGCTCACTGCAACCCCCACCTCAGGGGTTCAAGCAATTCTCCGGCCTCAGCCTCCTGAGTAGCTGGGACTACAGAAGCCCACCACCTTGCCTGGCCAATTTTTTGCATTTTCTTAGTAGAGACGGGGTTTCACCATGTTAGCCAAGATGGTCTCAACCTTGTCCTCGTGATACCCCCACCTCGGCCTCCCAAAGTGCTGGGGTTGCAGACATGAGCCACCGTGCCTGGCATGCTGTATCATTTTTCATTCCCACCAGCAATCTATGAAGGTTCCCATTTCTCCACATTCTTGTCCACATTTGGTTTTGTCTGTCTTTTTGAGACAGAGTCTCACTCTTATCGCCCAGGCTGGGGTGCAGTGGTGCAATCTCGGCTCACTGCAACCACCGCCTCCCAAGTTCAAGCGATTCTCCTACCTCAGCCTCCCAAGTAGCTGGGATTGCAGGCGCCTGCCACTATGCCTGGCTAATTTATTGTATTTTTAGTAGAGACGGGGTTTTACCATGTCGGCCAGGCTGGTTTTGAACTCATGACCTCAGGCGATCCACCTGCCTCAGCCTCCCAAAGTGCTGGGATTGCAAACATGAGCCACCAGGCCCAGCCTGTCTCCCTTTTGGATGATATTTATAACATTTTTTTCAATTCTTAATCATGGCAGCGTAAAAAACATCACTTGTATTGACCATTTGAACAGACATGTATCTGATGTACATTGATCATGACGTTGGAGATTCCCAAGAAAAACCCAAACGCAAGATCCAAGAATCAGAAAGTCAGCTGGTGCAGACAGGAGAAGGAGGGGTGCGGTGGGGTAGTCACAGCGAGGGGCCCAAAACCACTGACCGGGAGAACAGGCCTGGTTCTCAGAATTCACCAGTCCCTCCTGTTCTCGCTCTTCCTATCTGAAAAGTGAGGAGGCCGAGGAGAGAGTCCCACAGCCTTCACTCGAAGATCCAGGAGGGGCCCGAGACCCTCCTCTGCCCAGCGCATGGGTGGTTTCAGCCCTGCAGGTGCCTGGGCCCTACCCAGCTGGCCCTGTGGGGCAGGGACTCTAAAGCAGTCCCTCGAGTCTCCTAGCAACGTCTCTGTAACATCTCTGCCTGTGGACCCAGCATTTCCGGGCCTTCAGGTCCAGATCAGCCCGGCCCACCTTCCCCAACACCCCCTGTGGGTGAGTCAAGGTCGGAGATGGGATTTTAGAGCTGGAAAGCCCCGAGGCCCTGGCGTGACCGCTCCGAGTCACCCGCAGAGTTCCGCTTCTGCACAGCGGTGTCCAGCCCCGTGGACGGCAGCTCCTTCCCAACCGCTTTCCTTCTCCAGCCTCCTCAGACGTTTCTGGAACAACCTTGCTCCACCCCACTCTGCCTTTGAGGACGGAGCCACAGAACGTCATTTTGGGAAAGATTGGTCATTCGGGTCATGAATAGTTCTTGTGACAGCGATGCCCTTAGCACAGTTGTCTTGCCCAAGGTCCCAAGGAGGTGAACTGGGGCAGGGCTTTGAGGCAAAGGCTCTAGTGACCCCCAGATGGGAGCAGAGGCGGGGCGAGAAGGGAGGGGCGAGCACAGGCGGGGCGAGAAGGGAGCTTCCAGGACCTGGAGGCCCAGCCCCTCCCTAGCTTGCTCATGCTTCCAGCACCCTGGGGAACCAAGATGATTTGGGGGCTATGAGGGAGCTTGGGGAATGTGGGGATTTGGGGTGAACAGGACTCGGGAAGCCTGTCCAGGGTTTGGAGCAGGGGGGTCTGGGCATCCATCTCACGTGGCTCACAAACCCCACTGGCAGCAGCAAAGCCACCTGCTCATTTATTTTCCTTTCTAATTTTATTTTTTGCTCTTTCTCAGCAGCATCGCACCCATGCATTTTGAGGTGTGGACCACACCCACCTCCATGGCCATCAAATCCCACCCTTCACCAACTCTGTTACATTTCTGGGTGGGGAGGACAAAACCACACAAAACACAGGCAAAAAAAAACCCACCGGGGCCCTCATCTTGCCGGGGAAGTTAGGTCCTGATAAGGAGTCCCTCCCCCACCCTATCCCCACCATCACCCCTTCCCCCCAAGCTCTGCTCTCGTGGGTTCTGTAAACAGCCCCACCACGCCCCGCCCCAGCACTCTGCTCAGCTCTCTGCCCACCTGAGTGTCTTCCTCCAAGCCCTCCTCATCCCCGAGACCCAAGCGCATCCATTCAATTCAATCAATAACGTGCTGCACTCCTGCGTCAGGCGGCACGGCGCCTGCCTCTGAGGAGCCCAGGGAGGGGCCTGCCCCACCTCTGAACCCCCCCCCCCCGCTCGAGACTTGCTGTTTGCCCCTGACTCAAACCATTTGAGAGCAAGAGTCTTGAAATCAAGCTAACCCAGGTTCGACTCCTGCCTGCTTACGGGAGCCTTGGAAAAGCCAGCTTCATTCTCATCTTTTTTTTTTTTTTTGAGACCGAGTTTCTCTCTTGTCACCCAGGCTGGCGTGCAATGGCACGATCTCAGCTCGCTGGAACCTCTGCTTCCCAGGTTTAAACGATTTTCCTGCCTCAGCCTCCTGAGTAGTTGGGATTACAGGCGCCTGACCCCAGGCCCGGCTAATTTTGTATTTTTTTTAGTAGAGACGGGGTTTCTCCATGTTGGTCAGGCTGGTCTCAAACTCCTGACCTCAGGTGATCCGCCACCTCAGCCTCCCAAAGTGCTGGGATTACAGGCGTGAGCCACTGCACCTGGCCTTCATTCTCATGTTTAATGCTCTTGTGTATGACATGGGGGTGCAATGACCTTGTCACCATCCCTCAAAAAGGCAAAGGTGTCCTGGCATGGTGGCTCACGCCTATAATCCCAGCACTTTGGGAGGCTGAGGCGGGCAAATCACTTGAGGTCAGGTGTTCAAAACCAGCCTGGCCAACATGGTGAAGCCCTGTCACTACTAAAAATACAAAAAACTAGCCAGGCATGGTGGCGGGCACCTATAATCCCAGACACGTGGCTGAGGTAGGAGACATTTGAACCCAGGAGGCGGAGGCTGCAGTGAGCCGAGACTCTGCCACTGCACTCCAGCCTGGGTGACAGAGTTTAGACTCCATCTAAACAACCAAACAAAGGGCAAAGCCAGGGCACACCCTGAGAAAAACACCTTTTTTCAAAGAATGTTGCTGATGGTATTTCAGAAGAGTATTGCAGTGTAATCACGGGAAAATTCAAAACTCTGTTAGATTTCCTTCCTCTTATTGTGGGCTTAGTTTTGGTTTTATTTTGAATGATATCGGGGAGGGAGCGCTCCATTATCTTCTCAGCTGCAGAGGCTCTAAGGAATTTTTAAACTCTTTTGATTTGGAAAAATTTCAAGCTTAAAAAAATTGCAGACAGGCCGGGCGCGGTGGCTCAAGCCTGTAATCCCAGCACTTTGGGAG
>NW_022437115.1:178857-208817 GCF_009761245.1 Sapajus apella | reverse complement strand
GTTCAGGCAATTCTCCTGCCTCAGCCTCCTGAGTAGCTGGGATTACAGGCACGCACCACCATGCCCAGCTAATTTTTTGTAGTTTTAGTAGAGACGGGGTTTCACCATGTTAACCAGGATGGTCTCGATCTGTTGACCTCGTGATCCACCCGCCTCGGCCTCCCAAAGTGCTGGGATTACAGGCTTGAGCCACCGCGCCCAGCCCCTAATTTTTTTTAATTAAAAAAATTAATCTGGAGTTCACAAAGTTGTAGGAATAAACCAGCGTTAGGGGATGACAAGTAAAGAGATTGGAAACCTTGATGGAGGTTGAATTTGAGTGTCTTTTGGGACTGAATGTGCTGGGGTTTCTGGTTTCTCTTTGCAGATAGAAGAGTTGATTTTTTGGGAAATAACCTGTTAATATCTTACCTTAGAAAAGTATTGCGTTTTAGCAAGCACAGAAAAAAAAAAAAAAAAGAAAGTATTCCTGACCAGGCGTGGTGGCTCATGTCTGTAATCCCAGCACTTTGGGAGGCCCAGATGGGTGGATCACCTGAGGTCAGGAGTTCAAGAACAGGCTGGACAACATGGTGAAACCTTGTCTGTACTAGAAATACAAAAATTGTAGACACCTGTAATCCCAGCTACTTGGGAGGCTGAGGCAGGAGAATCACTTGAACCTGGAAGGTAGAGGTTGCAGTGAGCCGAGATTGCACCACTGCGCTCCACCCGGGAGACAGATCAAGACTCCATCTCAAAAAAAAAAAAAAAAACTGGGTGTGGTGTTGGGCACCTGTAATCCCAAGTACCCAGGAGGCTGAGGTGTGAGAATCGCTTGAACCCAGGAGGTGGAGGTTGCGGTGAGCCGAGACGGTGCCCTTGCACTCTAGCCTGGGCAACAGAGCAAGACTCTGTCTCCAATAATAATAATAATTGATTGTGTACTTGCTCGGTGGCTGCCTGAGACACAGGCGCCTAAAGCTTCTTCCTTCCTGCGGGAGACAGGCCCAGTGCCCTGTGTGGATGTTCTGCAGGGCCCGGGGGCAGGAGCCGTCACAAGGCTTGGCCTTGAAGAGCGCCAGCTCCTCAGGCAGGCGGACGGATGGGAAAGGACAGAGGGAGTGTGTATTTGGGACGCACTGCGGAGCGTGGAGGTCAGCCCTGCTGTGCACATGATCAGGCTTTGAGTTTGGCTCACATCTGCGGGAGCCTGTGGGAAGCTGGAAGCTGGAGCCTCCATGCCTGGAGGATCCTCAGCCTCCCTGTGGAGGCAGACTGGAGGCTGAGACCCCACCTCTTAGGTCTGGCGTCCTCGGAGGCCTCTGTGCTCTGAGCTCTGGACACGCCGAGGGTGTGTGCAAGAGCTGTAGCTGCCTGTGCCCAGTTCCTCTCGGGTTCAAGGCCTCCAGGGCTATTTAGAGCTAAAATATCCACCCAGGCCATCACCTGCTTACGGGAGTGTTCGTGAACTGAGCATGAGAACTTGCCCTAGCTGCCTCCAGGCTCTTTGTTGCAGGATTTTCAGGTTGGCTGGTGGCGTCGTTGCCACGTCAGGATGAGCACAGCTGGCCGCATGCTATGAGGTGGCTGCCCTGGGCAGGGCAGGCTGCGGAGTGGCTCATTGGAGGCTGGGCGCCCGCCGAAAGTACAGGCCCTTCAGAGCCGCCTGTGGGTCGCTGTTCCTGTTCTCAGGCCTGCCTTGCTTTGTGTGGGGTAGTGGTGGACTGACCGAGCCAGTCACGGCTCCTCCGGTGTTGGGTCAGGGTGAGGGTGAGGTCAGCCAGCCCTGGCTGTGTGGGCAGCAGGAAGCGGAGCTCCTTGAGAACGGAGAGGGAGAGCGGCTCGAGCCAGGAGCACCTGGGCCTTGTGGGGCGGTGGGAATCTGCAGGACACCCCTGGGAACTCATGTTGGGACACTCCACTAAGACCCCAGCAGGGCAGGGTCTGGATGGGTGTGGGACTGTCCCGCCTGGGAACCTGGATACAGCCTGAGAGAGGCCTGTGGGCACAGCAAGGCCACGGGTGAGGGTCTGGGGTCGTCCCCAGTGGCCCCTCAAGCTCTGCTGTACTTGAGGAAGCACCTCTTGGTTCTTTTCTGGCCTCCAGGAAGTCCCTTGCCTGCTGGGAGGGTTCCCCTCCTGTCCCCTGTCCCTCCCTGCCCTTCAGTACCACCGTTATGTGCCTGTCTTGCTTTAGGTCTCTGGCTCAATGCCATGTGGCTCCTCGTGGACAGCAAAAGCCTCTCCTTGGTCTATGAAGCCTTTGTGCGTCTCCTCGTTTCCTTTGACTGTAACCCCCACCCCCTCGGGGCAAGCATGGCATCCTCTGTGCCTGGCATGGAGCCTGGCCCTGGCAGAGGCGTGCTAAATGTTAGAACGTAGTGCGGGCCGGGCACGGCAGCAAATGGCCTTTAATATGTTTTAAGTTTTTAAAAAATTGTGGTAAAAGAAACCACATACCATAAATTTACCATTTTAAGCCACGAGTGGTGGTGCCCATCTGTCCTGCCAGCTACTTGGGAGGCCGAGGTGGGAGGATTGCTTGAGTCCAGGAGTTTGAGGCCAGCCTGGGCAACATAGCAAGACCCTGTCTGAATTTTTTTTAATTACTATGTAATCATTTGTGAGTGTGCAGCTGGTAGGATGGAGCATGCCCATAGTGTTGTGCAACCATCCCTTGCAGAACTGAAACCTCGCCCCTTCCGCGATCCCCTTTCCTCCTGCTGCCCAGCCCGCCACCACCTGCCTCTGCGGACCTGACGGCTCCGGGGGCCTCGTGCCAGTGGAACCCCGCAGGAGCTGTGTTTCTGTGACGGGCTTCTTTCACGGAGCATCATGTCCTCAGGGGCCGTGGTGCTGCAGCATAGGTCGGCGCGTCATTCCTTTTCGTGGCTGGATTATTCCATTGCAGGGAGAGGCCACGTGGCCTTTATCCACTCATCCGTCGGTGGACGCCAGCTGTTTCCGCATTCTGGTTATTGTGAGCGGTGCTGCTGTGAACATGGTGTACAAACGTGACCTTCCGTCGCTGCTTTGTTTTTTGTTTTTTTGAGATGGAGGCTCACTCTGTCATCAGGTTGGAGTGCAGTGGTGCGATCTCAGCTCACTGCAACCTCTGCCTCCCAGGTTCGGATGCTTCTCCTGTCTCAGCCTCCCGAGTAGCTGGGATTATAGACATGCACCCTCACACCCACCTAATTTTTGTATTTTTAGTAGAGACAGGGTTTCACTATGTTGGCCAGGCTGGTCTCGAGCTCCTGACCTCAAGTGATCCACCCATCTCGGCCTTGCAAAGTGCTGAGATTACAGATGTGAGCCACCTCACCTGGCCCTGAGTTTTTTATAGATTCTGAATATTGATTCCTTATCAGATTTGCAGATATTTTCTCATTTTATAGGTTGCCTTTTTCCTTTGTTTTCTTCTTTTTTTTAATTGCATTTTAGGTTTGGGGGTACATGTAAAGAACATGTAAGATTGTTGCATAGATACACACGTGGCAGTGTGATTTGCTGCCTTCCTCCCCTTCACCTATATCTGGCATTTCTCCCCATGCTACCACCCCCAACTCCCCACCCCCCACCGTCCCTCCCCTATTTCCCCCCAACTGACCCCAGTGTGTAGTGCTCCCCTCCCTGTGTCCATGTGTTCTCATTGTTCAACACCCGCCTATGGGTGAGAACATGCAGTGTTTGATCTTCTGCTCTTCTGTCAGTTTTGCTGAGAATGATGGTTTCCAGGTTCATCCATGTCCCTACAAAGGACCCAAACTCATCGTTTTTGATGGCTGCATAATATCCCATGGTGTATACGTGCCACATTTTCCCTGTCCAGTCTATCATCGATGGGCATTTGGGTTGGTTCCAGGTCTTTGCTATTGTAAACAGTGCTGCAATGAACATTCGTGTGCACGTGTCCTTACAGTAGAACGATTTATAATCCTTTGGATATATACCCAGTAATGGAATTGCTGGGTCAAATGGAATTTCTATTTCTAGGTCCTTGAGGAATCGCCACACTGTCTTCCACAATGGTTGAACTAATTTACACTTCCACCAACAGTGTAAAAGTGTTCCTATTTCTCCACATCCTCTCCAGCATCTGTTGTCTCCCGATTTTTTAATGATCGCCATTCTAACTGGCGTGAGATGGTATCTCAATGTAGTTTTGATTTGCATTTCTCTGATGACCAGTGATGATGAGCATTTTTTCATATGTTTGTTGGCCTCACGTATGTCTTCTTTTGTAAAGTGTCTGTTCATATCCTTCGCCCACTTTTGAATGGGCTTGTTTTTTTCCTGTAAATCTGTGTTTTCTTTGATGTACAGAAGTATTAAAGTTTTATGTAGTTCGCCTTGTCTATACTTTTTTTTACTTTTATTCGTTTTGAAAAGGGGTCTTGGTCTGTCACCCAGGGTGGAGTGCAGTGGTGTGATCTTGGTTCATTGCAACCTCTGCCTCCCGGATTCAAGCAATTCTCATGCCTCAATCTCCCAAGTAGCTGGGACTACAGGCACCTGCCACCACACCCAGCTAATTTTTGTATTTTTAATAGAGACAGGGTTTTGTCACGTTGACCAGGCTGGTCTCAAGCTCCTGACCTCAAGGGGTCTGCCCTCCTGGGCCTCCCCAAGTGCTGAGATGACAGATCTGAGCCACCGCACCCGGCCCTTTTCTGACTTTTAAGTTACTCTGGATCCAACGGAAGCTGCAAGATTGCATGGGTGGCTTGTGTGCCCTTCACCGAGTTTCCCCAGCGTTTACCTTTCTGTAAACAGCACGGTACCAAAATCCAGAGATTGTCATTGATAAAACGCATGTAGGTCCCCGTCAGCACCAGGAAGGAGACAAAGGCCGTTCTCAGCCCCTTTCTAGTCCCTCCCATCCCCAACCCTGACAACCTTGCCGCCTCCAGCCCGCGTCCCCCCACTCGGGATTCTTAGCAGCACGTGTCCCCTCCAGCCCGCGTCCCCCCGCTTGGGATTCTTAGCAGCATGTGTCCCCTGGGCATGCCTGTTCCCATCAGTGTCCATCAGTGTGCGTCGGGAGTGTGAGGAACAGTAGCTGATGTTTAATTTATAATAACTCATTTAAAGAAGAAAGTAACGGCACCAAATGTGTCACTCAACTTGAAGTAAACATGATGTTTTTCCATTCTGAAAGGTGCCTTCTCAAAGTCCTGGGTTAAGGAAAGAGATGCTGAGAAGGGAAGGCGATGGCGGGGGTGGCCCGCTGCTCACCTGCTCCACCGTCAGCCTCTGCCTCGGCCTGACTCGTTCACAGCTCTGCCTGCTCTTGCGGGGTGGTGCTGCTGTAGTGTAGACGGTGTCCCACCTCAAGGCCTCCGGAGCCTGGTGCCCAGGACACGAGGCTGTGGCTGTTTCGCATTTTTAAAAAAATAAGTCTTAATTTTAGAGAAGGTGTCTTGCCGTGTCCGCCAGGCTAGAGAGCCGTGGTGCAATCATAGCTCAGTGCGGCCTTGACTTCCCAGGCTCAAGCGATCCTCTTCCTCAGCCTCCTGAGTAGTTTGGACCATAGGTACGTGCCCTTTTTTGTAGAGATGGCGTTTCACTATGTTGCCTGTGTTGGCTTTGAACTCCAGGGTCAAGCGATCCCCTTGCCGCGGCCTCCCAAAGTGCTGGGATGACAGGCTTAGCCACCGCTCCCAGCCAGAATGAGCCATTATTTCCAACAAGGAGCAGCCTCAGAAGCACGGCAGACCACACAGTGGCATTGGGAGACATGTGCCGTCTCTTGAGTGATGCGGAGAGTGGCCCTGCGGGCAGGGCGTGTCCCATTGGGTGCCCGTTTGGACGTGGGGTCCCTCACAGTGAAATGGTTCTTTTGGGTTCCAAGGTCTCTGGGGCACCTGTCCACCTGGGAGCTGGGGGCCAGAGGCCCAGCGCTGGCCCAGGGCTATTTTCTGGTGGTGAGACCTGGAGTTCGAAGTGGGCAGGAGGGGTCCGCTAGCCAGGCCACCCCTTCCATCACCCCTGGACCGTGGTCCCTTCCTCCTCCCACCCTGTCAGCCCGTGTGGTAGGAGAGTCACGCTGTGAGTTTCGCCTGTGTCTGAGGGCTCAGGGAGAGCCACTGGCTTGTGACAAGGCTGGGGACAGTGGAGGGGCGGTGCCCTGTGACTCAGGGCTCTGTCCAGCAGGACCCGCACTGTCCAGCCACTCCCGCATGGTCCCCTGGGCGTGGAGGTGGCATGACGGGCACTGGCGGATCTGTCTGGCCGGCTTCTGATCCTGGCTTCCGAGGGGGGTGGCCTGGGGGTGCTCCTTGCCTGGGGAGAGGAGGAGGGTCTGACTGGTGTCTGCCAAGGGCCAGTGGCCTGTGCCCACGTCCCCCTGCCAGGGCCACTCACTGGGTCATCCTCACGGGGTTAGGGGGCGGTGCACACCAAGGACAACGGGAGGATGCGGGGGAAGGGGCTCCTGAAGGGCAGTGGACTGGAAGGTCAGGTTCTTTTTTTTTTAAGATGGAGTCTTGCTCTGTCGCTCAGGTTGGAGTGAATTGGTGCAACCTCCCCCTCCTGGGTTCATACGATTCTGCCTGAGCCTCCCAAGTAGCCCGGCTAATTTTTATATTTTTAGTAGAGATTGGGGTTTCACCATGTTGGCTAGGTTGGTCTCAAACTCCTGGTGTCAAGTGATCTGCCCGCCTGGGCCTCCCAAAGTGCTGTGATTATAGGCATGAGCCGTCGCGCCCAGCTGGGAAGGTCAGGTTCTGAAGGCTCGTTGGGGTGGCGGTTTGGGGAGCCCTCGTCCCTCAGGGGTGGGCACCCAGCGGCAGCAGGACCCCATCCCTGACCCGCAGCGACCTCAAGTCCCAGCCCCTCCTCCTCTGCATCCCTGTCCTTACCTGTCTGTGGTGATGGTGATCCCTGTGGGTAGGTGCAGGTTGAAGGAGAATTGAGCCCCAGTGTAGGCCAGTCCATGCATCTCCCTGTCCCCACCTCAGCCCAGTGGGCTCCCGGCATTGTCACCTGTAATTCTGTCCCCAAGAAGCACATACAGGCCCTCCTGAAACCTCACGAGGGAGGCTGAGCCAGGGACGGTGGAGGGAGAGAGTTGGGGGATGAGGAAGGGGACAGTGCTGGGGGCCAGGAGGGCATTTGCCGAGGGAAAGTGAGCGGCAGCCTTGGGGCGGTCTTTCCGCGGCCAGCGCCGGCCACTGGCCTCCCCCGCTGCTGACGCTCTCTTCTTGGGCACACGGGCTTTCTGATGCAGATAGCAGGCGCCCTGGGCACATGGCCCCTCAGCCTGGGAGGCAGCCCTTCTTCCCTTCACAGCCCTAGATGTTGGTAAAGGTTCAGGAGATAGTGGAAATTGGAGCCATCTCTAGAGGACCTCTTTGGGGAAAGGAGGCTGAGGTCTTGGCTCTTCCCAGCCTGGCCTCAGCGCCTTGGCTCCAGCGAGGAGCCGGAGACTGGGGTGGGAGCTCTGTAAGTCACCCGTGCACCACACCTCCTGGGGCCTGCTGCCCTGCGCCTGCCCTGAGCTTGGACGGCCGCAAAGCCTTGGGTGGCTGAGACCCCGCCCGGCTCTGCCCGACAGCCGGCCATCCCATGGGGAGGGCAGCCTGAGCACTCTAGACCGTTTGTGTCTCAGGACCCAGAAAGGCCGCAGCGGAGGGGATTTTGTGGAGGTGGCAGGTGGCTGAGCAGGGCCTTAGGAGCAGAGGTAGGTGGGGTGGCCTGGGGCACAGTGGTGCTCTCCAGCCCTTCTTTCCAGGTGGGCGGCTGGTGCCTTGCCTGCAGTCTAGAGCAGGGAGCCCGCGCCCTGGGCTCAGGGGCTGGATGTTTCATTGACAGCCCAAGGGGCGCCTGGAGGGACGGCCGCCTGCTTCTGGCACCCAGGGAGGCCCATCCCGGCCCATTCCTGAGCTCCCAGGCAGGGTCAGGTGAGGCCGGGGTGTGGCAGTGGGAATGAGAACCCACAGTGCGGGCCGTGTGATGCCCGAGCGCCCTCATGATTTCTCTTCTGCTTTTAGTCACCACGTTCTGCGCTTTTCCGAATTGGACAGATGAGCAACGTGGAGCTGGATGATGAGCTGCTGGACCCGGTGAGTGGGGGGCGCTGCCTGTCCTCCCGTGGAGCTGCGTCCTAGTGCAGGGTCGCAGGGATGGGCAGAACGGCAGGGACACAGTGAGGCCGCAGAGCCAGGGGCTCAGGAAAGGCGTGGGGGGGTGGGGGGGAATGTGGTCCCTGAGGCCGAGTGCACAGAGACAGCTGGACTAGCAGACAGGTGGAGTGTCTCAGGTTGGAGTGCAGAGCACCAGGGGTCTGGACGGGGGTTGAAAACACTGCCTTTCTCAACTGAACTGTTTTGATGCCATTGTGGAAAATCAGTGGACCGTACGTGTTTTGGATTTCTGTGTGGACTCTCAGCTCTGTGCTGTTCTTCTGAATGTCGTCCTTGTGCCAGTACCATGCCCCTCTTTTTTTTTTTTTTTAGAGTTGGGGTCTCACTGTGTTGCCCAGGCCGGATGGATCCCTTGGGGTCAGGTGTTGGAGACCAGCCTGGCTAATATGGCGAAACCCTGTCTCTACTAAAAATACAAAAATTAGGCAGGCGTGGTGGCACATACCTGTAATCCCAGCGTTTCGGGAGGCTGAGTGAGGCAGGAGAACGACTTGAACCCATGGAGGTTGCAGTGAGCCCAGATCGAGCAATTACACTCCAGCCTGGGCAACAGAGCAAATCTCTTTTAAATTAATACTTACACCAAAAAAAAAAAAAAAAAAAAATTAGGGTCTTCTCTGTTGCCCAGGCTGATCTTGAACTCCCAGCCTCAGCTGATCCTCTTGCCTCCACCTCCCACAGTGCTAGGATTATAGGTGTGAGCCACCACACCTGGCCTCATGGATTGATTTTGGGTGTTCAACTACCCTGTTTTCCTAGGCTGAATCCACTTTGCCCCGGCGTTGCTGGAATCGTTTTGCTTGTGTCTTGCCAAAGATCTTTGCGTCTGTGGTTGTGGGGGTGTTGTTCTGTAGTTTTATTTATTTTTTTTTTGAGATGGATTCTTGCTTTCTCACCCAAGCTGTCGTGCAGTGGTGCGGTCTTGGCTCACTGCAGCCTGTGTCTCCCCGGTTCACATGATTCTCCCATCTCAGCCTCCGAGTAGCTGGGATTACAGATGCCCGCCACCAAGCTCGGCTAATTTTTGTATTTTTATTCTTATTATCATTTTTTTTATTTAAAAAAATTTTTAAAAATGGTCTCGATCTCTTGACCTTGTGATCCACCCACCTCAGTCTCCCAAAGTGCTGGGATTACAGGCGTGAGCCACTGCGCCCGGCCTTAATTTTTGTATTTTTAGCAGAGACATGGTGTCACCTTGTTGGCCAGGCTGGTCTGGAGCGCCTGACTTCAGGTGACCCGCTCACCTCGGCCTCCCAAAGTGCCGGAATTCCAGGAGCGAGCCACCTCACCGGCATGTGGTTCTCTTGCCATGCCCTTGTCCTTCGTGTCGGGGTGATACCCGCCTCGGGAGTGCGCCGAGGGGCGCCCCCGCCTCTGTGCCTTGTTCCTTGTGGGTGGCCTTTTCATCTGTGGCCTTTTCTTTGCCTTTTTCTGCCACAGGATATGGACCCTCCGCATCCCTTCCCCAAGGAGATCCCGCACAACGAGAAGCTCCTGTCCCTCAAGTATGAGGTGGGCGCTCCCTGTTCCCCCAGCCCTGAGACCTGGCCTCTGCCCCCCAAGCCCGCCGCCGGTCTCCGGTGCCCATCCCCGGAGTGCCGGGTGGGTGCTGAGCGCTCGCCCTGCTGTCCCGGCCTGCAGAGCCTGGACTACGACAACAGTGAGAACCAGCTGTTCCTGGAGGAGGAGCGGCGGATCAACCACGCGGTGAGCTGGGCGCCGCTGCCTGCAGGGCCCACGGCGCGGGGCTTGGGGAGAGGGGGTGCATCCCTCCCTGTCCTCCCGACCCCGAGCCTCCGAGGCCCGCGGGTTCCTCTGGTTTCTGGAGATGGAGGGAGAGTCATGGTCACCGTTCCCGAGAAGGCTGCTCTTTTGGCCGCCAGATGCGGCGCCCAGCGTAGCAAGCACTGGTTGTGAATCTGTGGGGAGTCACCCTCAGGCCCCGGGTGCCCCTGGTTGCTCAGATGTTAGCCAGAAACTGCCTTTTGTGGGACTCACCGCACTGGGGCCTTCGGAATCCCGGAGTCTGCAGGCGGCCGGGACAGTCCTGCTGCTGCCAGAGCAATTGAGTCAGGGCCCTGCCCTGTCCCTCGCTCTGCCCGTGCGCCCGCAGGCCTTCCGGACGGTGGAGATCAAGCGCTGGGTCATCTGCGCCCTCATCGGGATCCTCACGGGCCTTGTGGCCTGCTTCATCGACATCGTGGTGGAGAACCTGGCCGGCCTGAAGTACAGGGTCATCAAGGGCAGTATCCTTCCCAGTGCGGCGGGTGCCGCTGGGGGTGGCTGGGGGGTGCGGCCTGGGCTCAGTCCCGGGCAGAAGCCCTGAGCCTGGTGTGTTCCAGGGCAGGTGGAGGTGACCTGTCTGCACTGGCCATGTCCCCGTCGTGTTTGGGCCCTGAGATGTTTCTGGGATGTCCAGTGAGCGTCATGGCTCCGCTGAGCAGGGTGGCATCTGCCAGGCTGGGCCATGGGGTAGGGCCGGAGTCCAGGGTGGGTGGTCCTGACAGTGAAGCTGCAGACCCTCCTTGATGAGCCCCAGATATTGATAAGTTCACGGAGAAGGGCGGGCTGTCCTTCTCCCTGTTGCTGTGGGCCACGCTGAATGCCGCCTTCGTGCTCGTGGGCTCCGTGATTGTGGCTTTCATAGAGGTACGTGGCAGGGTGCCCCCAGGCTGTCAGACCCCGTGTGGGATTGGGTGTGTGGGTGAACGGGTGGGAACCCCTGGAGCTCACCTCCCCACACTGTCCCATTGGCTGGCAACTTTCTAGAATCACGTGGACCTCAGGAGGAGCAGACAAACCAGGGCTTCTTCACACTCAGAGCCCTGGGGCACTGCTCCTGACCCAGCAGCACAGGCCCGGGGCCCCCACAGACCCCGCTCCCTCCCTCCTGCAGCCTCCTCACCCTGCGCTACCCTCCTTCCATCTCCACCTCCACCCCCACTGTGTCCTTGATCTATGTCTGGGCTGGGAAGAGTGAGAGCAGCTGAGCCCCGACGTGCGACCCTGACATGCGTGCTGAGCTCCCCGACTCCTGGGCTGTGGGGCTCTGACTCAGCCTGGCCGTGACCCACTCATCTGTGCTTCCCGTTTCAGCCAGTGGCAGCCGGCAGTGGAATCCCGCAGATCAAGTGCTTCCTCAACGGGGTGAAGATCCCCCACGTGGTGCGGCTCAAGGTGCGGGCTCAGCGGGCCTGGCTGGCCGTGGGTGGGTGCAAGCTCTTCGCCACGTCGGGAACAGCTCTTTTGTCTGCCCGCCTTCCAGAACTGGCCTCGGCCACCTTGTGTGCTGGTTACGCTGAGGGCAGATGGGCTGGTTGGGTGTCAAGGGGTCAGCTCTTTTTTTAAGTGGTAAAAACTGGTATTTGCACATACTGAGTCTTGTAAAAAATGAGTAGGTCGTGGAGAAATGCCGCATGTTCCATGTACCGCCACAGCTGTGCCGTGTGTCTGTGACTGCGGGCTGCGTGGCGGTGACGGGTACACGGTGGAAGCTGTCGCGGTGGTGGGCGTTAGCAGTATTTCCCATTTACAGTTGGCCTGTGCTCACTTACTCCTGGCGTTATGCAGAGCATCTCGTTCTGGGGGCGCTGGTAGCCCTGGCCCGGTTCTGCTGTGGTCACTTCTGTGTGTACCGCCCGCGTTCTGTGGCCTGAGACTTGCTGGAGCCCGGTCCCATCTGAGGAGGAGTGGGCAGTGTGGCAGCTGCCCCCTGAGAGTGTTTCGGGGGGTGCTGTGTCCCCTCTGGCGAAAGCTGCCGGATGACCTTGGGGTGCCCTTGCCCTGTGGTGGGAGATACGGTTTCCTGAAGCAGCTGGGAATGGTGGCCGGCCTGTCACCCATGCCAGGCTGGCTGGAGCCTTCTAGGATATTGCCTCGTATCTTTTGTTGGTTGAGGCTTGAGGTTGCTTTCCTCAGCACCTTTAACATGAGCCAACCCCACAGCTCAGAGCGCCCTTCTGTTTGGGGTCTGCAGCCTCATGGCTTCTGGCCTGGGGCAGGGAGGCTGATGGCACACGCTTTACACACCCCCTCAGGTGGAGAGGATGAGGTCCCAGGGGTGGGGAGCGGCTGGGGGGCATTGTGGAGCTGCAAGTGGCCACTCCTTCTGTGCTGGGGGTCTGTGAGGGGCCGCACTGGGCCTGGCCGGGCTGGCGGGAACTCCTTCCCTATGCCTGTAGGATGGGGTGGGCAGCCCAGCATTGCCTCAGGAAGAAGGAAAAGGAAAGCGCCCCTTCCCTACTGAATGCTGAGGCCCACAGAGTCAGGACTCCCTAGCGTGTGCGGGGACGCTGGCTGCTGGGTAGCGCCCACTGTGGCCATGGGGAGGCCCAGCCGTGGGGGTGCTGGCCCGTCCTGGAAGCCCCGTGTCCTGGCCGTCCTGCGCGATCAGAGCTGTGTGTGCAGCTCAGGTCCAAGGACAGCACCTGCCCTTTGATCAGAGGCCACATGTTTTCCTGTGTTTCAGACGCTAGTGATCAAAGTGTCCGGTGTGATCCTGTCCGTGGTCGGGGGCCTGGCCGTGGGAAAGGTAACAGTGCACATGGTCACCCAGCTCGGGCCGAGAGGGACGCCGTGCCCGCGTGTCTGAGTGCTCGTGCTTCTGGTCTTCCAGGAAGGGCCGATGATCCACTCAGGCTCGGTGATTGCTGCTGGGATCTCTCAAGGAAGGTCAACGTCACTCAAAAGAGATTTCAAGGTGAGTTCCACGCTCTGCCTTGCGTGGGTGGGCTGCAGATGCCATGGGTGTGAGCATGGGCGCGGGCACCGCTCAGGGAGTTGGGCTGCCCTCAGCACCCCTGGCCGAGAGCCCCAGCCCCTCTGAGGACAGCCTGGTGGTGGCTCCCAGAGCCGCTGGTCACAGTCCCTGCCTGCAAGCCTTCACTGCTCCACGCTTCCCTCCTGGAGCCCCTGCCACACACGTGTCTGCGTTTCCAGTACGGTCTGTGGCTCCACGCGGCTTCTCAGAGGAGCACAAAACTGGAGACCGAGGGTGTCCACCTGATGCTCATTTCTCAGGATACACTTTGGAACAGTTTTTTTCCCAAAAAAGCCCCCAGCATGTTGATGGGGATCCAGCTGCATTTGTGTGTGAATTTATGTTTCTTTCTTTTTTTTTTGAGGTAGAGTCTCTGTTACCCAGGCTGGAGTGTGGTGGTTTAATCTCGGCTCACTGCAGCCTCCACCTCCTGGGTTCAAGCGATTCTCCTGTCTCAGCCTCCCAAGTAGCTGGGATTACAGCGGGCACCACCACACCCGGCTAATTTTTTTGTATTTTTAGTAGAGGCTAGGTTTCTTCATGTTGGCCAGGCTGGTCTCGAACTCCTGACCTCAGGTGATCCGCCCGTCTCATCCTCCCAACGTGCTGGGATTACAGATGTGAGCCACTGCGCCCGGCCATGTGTGCATTCAGAGGCAGGCAGTGTTCTCGTGGTTTCCATCCATGCGGTTTTTGGTAGAGAGCAGAGGTTTTTGGAATCTTGCGTGTCCTGGAAAGTCGAGTTCCTGGCTGAGTCTTTCCGTGTTTCTCTGGGCTGCTGGTGGCAGTGCTGACCCTGCTGTCTCTTGCCGTGGTCTGCAGCGTGGTGCCCTTCTGGAATCAGAGCTGGTGACTCAATCATCCCGAAAGCCCCTTCCCCTGCACAGCCCCTGTCTGGGCCGCCCTCGGCCACTCTCTCTTTCTGAGAGCTGCGCCTTCAAGGAACGTGCCCCAACCCTGTGTCCCTGTTGCAGATCTTCGAGTACTTCCGCAGAGACACAGAGAAGCGGGACTTCGTTTCCGCAGGGGCCGCAGCCGGAGTGTCAGCGGCGTTTGGAGCCCCCGTGGGTGAGGAGGGCCGTGCCTGGTCCAAAGCTTTGCCCTTGGGAGCCTCATGGCCGGCGGGGTCTGGGAAGCTGTGCTCACGCCGTGGGTTGGAGCAATAGTTTCCTGTCTGCAGGCCCAGTGCCTGCTGAGGGTGGGCAGAAAGAGGCTCAGAGTCACAGCTGGGGGATTTGGAAGTGGCAGGCAGTAGCCGTCAGCGTACATGGGCCTGGCCCTCGGACCTCCCTCGGGGTCCCTCTCTGTGTGGCTGGGGCCCACCCCAGTAGCTTCCTTCTGACGTAGTCTGGGCTCCCTGTGGCCTGTGGGCAGGAGCTGGTGGTCAGCATGGTGCCCTGTGTCCAGCTGGCACCTGAGTCGGCCCTCCCTTCCAGGTGGGGTCCTGTTCAGCCTGGAGGAGGGCGCATCATTCTGGAACCAGTTCCTGACATGGAGAATCGTAAGTGCCTGCTGATGGCTGCTGCCCCGTCAGGGTGGCTGCTGCGCTCAGTCCCCATCCTGGGGCCGCCCATCGAGCTGCGGCTGGAGCTGGACCCCTGTGGGTCTGTCAGGCCCCATCCCTGCCTAAAGCAGTGGTCGTGCCTTTGCTGCCCAGTTCACCCTTGGTCTTGGTCACCACTGCCAGCTCCAGACAGGGGATCAAACAGCCAGGAACCCAGACCCTGCCCCACTGTCCCCTCTTGCCCTCCACTGGCGAGTCCAGAGACGGCTGGGCACTTCCTTCCTGGCACAGTGTGTCTGCCCCTGGCTCCAGCCCCTTCCCTTCTTCCTGGGGCGGGATCTGCAGACTCCTGGCCCCCAGCTGACAGGCGGGGCGGTAGTCCCTGCTGGTCCTTGGGCCCTGGTCTGGGCAAGGCTCTGAGGGCGCTGGTTTTCTGCTCTCCACCGCAGTTCTTTGCTTCCATGATCTCCACGTTCACCCTGAATTTTGTTCTGAGCATTTACCACGGGAACATGTGGGACCTGTCCAGCCCGGGCCTCATCAACTTCGGAAGATTTGACTCGGAGGTAAGCTGCCCGCCTCGCCCACCTCACCGCCTCGCCCGCCTCACCCCCTCAAGTCCTGGGCCAGGACCCTGTTTGCTTAAGGCCAGACTGAGAATTCGGTCATTTGGAAACTCTGGCTCGTCACTGTGGAGCTGAGCTCTTGTGTGAGCTCCAGGGCCTGAGGGGCTGCAGTACGGCGCCCCAAGCTGCCTCGGGTCCGGTGCCGTGTGCACACGTTACACAGCTGTGACGTGCGTGGGACCTCCCGCAGCCTGGGCACGTGCAGCAGCCCTGTGGGGGCCGGTGGGCTCGGGGCTTGTTTACAGGGCAGCCTGGGGCCTGGGCTGCGGCCTCTCCGTGCCGTTGACGGGGCGGGTTCTGGATGCACTGCAGGACGGCTCTGTGCGGAAAACCCGGGGCTCACGGACGGTGTTCCCAGTGCTTCAGGCCCTCCCCGCCTGGGTGCTGAGGGTGGCAGGAAGTGGCAGAGTCGTGTAGGGCCAGGCCTGCTCCAAACACCCAGCGCATTTCCGTCCCGTGGACTTCTGCAGCCTGCGTGGAAGTGCGGGAAGGCCCCGTGTGGGGACAGCTCTCTCACGATGGTGGTCCTGAGTTTCAGCAGAGAGGAGCAGTGGGCCCTTTCCCTCCCCTCCTCCGCCTTCTCCTCTCTCCACAGAAAATGGCCTACACCATCCACGAGATCCCTGTCTTCATCGCCATGGGCGTGGTAGGTAAGGGCTCCCCCAGCGCTGCAGGCGGCCTGTGGGCCAAGCTCCGCCGTGACAGGCCAGAGAGGCAAGGACTGGAGGCCATGCCAGCCTCGAGCCTGCCCCCATCCCAGGGCCACCAGGGGGCCTGCTCCCTCCAGATGCTTCCACGGGCAGCACACTCAAAAAGCTTTGCTTCTGTGCTTCCTATTGTTTTTTTCTCTGTGGGGAAAACAGCAGGGTGCAGGGTGGATGGGTTTTCTTCCAGGAGGTAGGATTGGTCCTAACAGCGTTTATTGTACCTTTTCTCTGGAAGGAAGGCAGAGCCTTTGAGAAACAGCCCCCCAGCCCTGTGACAATGCAGAGGAAGCATCTTACTGGGACCCCCCACCCCACCCCCTGCCATCCCCTTCCCTCTGTAAACCCTGGAGCTTCTCCCACCTTCTGGGAGGCAGCGGGCGGAGGCCTGCACCTTCCCTCCCACGTAGCCGACTGGGCTTTTCTCTGGCCGCAGGCGGTGTGCTCGGAGCTGTGTTCAACGCCTTGAACTACTGGCTGACCATGTTTCGAATCAGGTGAGGGAGAAACCGCATTGCATATTGTGCTGGCAGGCGTGGCCACACAGGCCCTTCGAAAGCAGATGTGTTAGGCAGGGCACGGTGGCTCACACCTGTAATCCCAGCACTTTGGGAGGCCGAGGCGGGCAGATCGTGAGGTCAGGAGATCAAGACCATCCTGGTGGTGGTGGGCGAGTGTAATCGCAGCTACTTGGGAGGCTGAGGCAGGAGAATCATTTGAATCTGGGAATGAAAGGTTACAGTAAGCTGAGAGATCAGGCCACTGAACTCCAGCCTGGGTGACAGAGTGAGACTCCTTCTCAAAAAAGAAAAAAAAACAGATGTGGCATGGGGTTTATGCTCTTTGGCCATGTCTGGAAGAAAGGCTATGTGCTCAGTGCCCACCCTGATGGCTTCCCCGCTAGAGCTGCTCAGAGATGTGTCCTGGACCCTGGAGGGCACAGGCGAGCCCAACGCTGGGAGAGCAAGGGCTCCTGGAGGACGGCCCCTGGGGAGGAAGCGAGGCCACTGTGGGTGCAGGATCAGGCCTAGTGAGGCACACCTGGCCTTAGCCCGGCTCTGCCCAGCAGCAGCCGGAGCTGTCCTTGGACGCCGGGGGCTCCTGATTTATTCCTTCTTGGTCCGTGCCCGTTTCAGTACTGCCGGGCGCAGCAGGAGCACTGGCAGGGCTGCCTCCCACTCGTCAGGAAGAGTTGCTGTGGGAGTCCTTGCCCCAGGGAGGAGGACGACCCCAGGACATTGGGGCTCCTGACTGTTGCTGAAACACGGGCCCAGTGTCCTTGACCAGGGACTCAGGTTGCCTGGCAAATGCCGAGGGACCGTGCTGCCATGTCGCCCATGGTGCAGCTTGACTCTTGGTTCCAGGTACATCCACCGGCCCTGCCTGCAGGTGATCGAGGCCATGCTGGTGGCCGCCGTCACGGCCACGGTCGCCTTTGTGCTGATTTACTCGTCTCGGGATTGCCAGCCCCTGCAGGGGAGCTCCATGTCCTACCCGCTGCAGGTAGGAGGCCCGTGCCGGGCGGGGTCCAGCAGGCAGGCAGCCGCAGGGCCTCCAGGAGCCTTGTTGCGGCCTCGGGAGGGGGCTGCCCGCCGCGCGGAGTTCTAGAAGCACACTGGCTCGCGTGTCTCAGGGAGGGCCAGTGCCGTCCGCCCAGATCTGAGAGCAGGCCAAGTGTCTGCCGAGGTGTTGGGAGCAGGCGGTGGCGTGGGGGCCAAAGGCCCTCCCAGTCCCCATCCCAGAATGGCAGCCTGACGAGGAGAGCCTCAGAAGCCTGGGGCCCCATAGATGTGGACCCAGGAGAAATACAAAGCTCCGTCCACACCCCAGCCTGTGCCTGGTGCTCACGGCTCACCATAGCCCATGTGTCCTTCTGCATGGTGACACAGCTGCCCTGGAAGACACCGTGCTCAGAGGAGCCACACAGGAGGCCACGGGGTGTAGCTCTGTTAATATGAAACACCCAGAACAGGGAAAGTCACAGGCCCCAGCAGACCAATGAGGACCGGGGCAGGGGCAGGCAGGATGTGGTGGGCGCTGACGAGACAGACGTGAACAGTCAGAAGTGTGGGAGGCCCAGGCTGTGGGGTTGACCAGCCTTGCTGCATTCCGCTCCCATCCGTGGACAGCAGCCCCAGTGCTGCCGGAGCCCAGAGACAGCCTCCTCTAGGAGCTGACATGAGCATCTGGGCCCACCTTGCCCTGGCTCCAGGGACAGACGGCCTCCCAGCCCAGGGGCCTGCTGACCTACCCCAGGGCTGGATGTGGCTCTGCAGCCTCTGCTGGGTCTGGACCTGAGCCATGTGTGCTCCTTCCCTTCTGTGACTGTGGCCCTGACCCAGTGGCAGGGTCGTATGGTCTCGTTCCGATGCTGACCAGGCAGCGTGCATGGCTGCACATGGCGACACCAAGGCTGCCTGCAGCGCACCGGCCTGTCTCCCCTCCCAACACCTGCTCTCTCCCGACCTCACAGCTCTTCTGTGCAGATGGCGAGTACAACTCCATGGCTGCGGCCTTCTTCAACACCCCGGAGAAGAGCGTGGTGAGCCTCTTCCACGACCCGCCAGGTGTGTGTGGACAGTGCCGCCGGGCGGGTGCTTGGATGATGCCTTCTGGCTGAGTGTCCCCTGTGGACTGAGGTCGCAGCCTTGGGCTGGGAGATCATTCCTAGCATGGGCTAGAGCAAGGGCTTACTCCTGTAATCCCAGCACTTTGGGAGACCAAGGCAGGATAATTGCTTGAGCCCAGGTCAAGACCAGCCTGGGCAGCACAGCAAGACTCTTTCTTTACGAAAAAAGCAAGATTAATTGGGGGCAGAGGTGCGCCCACAGTCCTAGGTACTCAGGAGGCTGGGGCGGGAGGATCACTTGAGCCCAGGAGGTTGAGGCCACAGTGAGTCGTGATTATACCACTGCACACCAGCCTGGGTGACAGAGCGAGACCCTCTCTCAAAAAAAAAAGAAACCCAGCCTGGTTTTCTTCTCTTTTTTGAGAGACGGCGAACCCTCAAACTGTGCAAGGCCCACACTGTGCCGACCACAGTTTTTCATGGAAGCCAGACCACGGCTTTGGAGCACCTGCTTTGTACCTCTGCGATTGCATTCCCCAGTGGCCCCGCTCGCCCCACACCCAGAGTAATGCCCCAGGAAGGAACCTCCAGGCTGTGGAGGGTGCCTTCTTCCCAGAGCCAGGCTGCAAGCTGCACCGTGGTGCCCGCCCGTGAAGCCTCCTTCCCTGCGCCTTCCCCATGGGATCCTCCAACGTAGGGCACGTTGGGAGCCAGATGTAGGGCTGAGTGCCCCACAGGGTCGTGGGTGAGCCTTGTGCTGTGCTGAGGCGCAGGATCCGCGAAATAAAGAGACAGGACACAGAAGTACAAAGAAAATGCAGCTGGGCTCGGGGGGCCACACCATCTATAAGCGGAGTCAGGTGAGGCCCCGAATGTCCAGAAGCATGAGTATTTATTGTGTACAGGTTAGGGGGCAGGGCAGTGAGTGAAATCATCTTTAAGGACAGTGATAGGGTCATGAGCAATAAAACATAGGGTCCACCCCCATTAGGCACCTAGGCCAGGAGGTGGACAGTGCGCAGCAAGGGGCCCATTCCCATGAAGGCAAGGGCCGTGTGCAGTAAGGGGTCCACCCCCATTAGGTCACCGAGGCTTGAAGGTGGGCCGTGCGCAGTGAAGAGGGTGCAGTGTGCAATACGTCTATCTGGGAAACTACTAAGATTTATGGAAGATGCTTTAAGTCACACAGCAGTGACAGAGCTGTCAGGGTTACCGCCACCTGCTGGCAGCTTCCAGTGGGTTCTGTGGGAAGATGCTTTTCAAGCAGCACAGTAGCAAGAGCTGATAAAGTTCACAGTCACCAAGGTGGATTGCCGTTCTGAGGGCAGCCTTCCACAAGAACTGGAGCAAGGTCCTACAACTCCTTTATCAGAAGGAGTGGCCCTCCCCCCAAGCCTGCCATCCAGCGGGTATCTTTATGATACTGAACGCTGCCGCCTGGGCCATGGATTCTGGTCCCGGTATAACTGTTTTCCCTGAAATCATGCTCTGCACTGTGTCTGCTCCAGACATTCCTCCGATTATAAGCTGCTTATTCCTTAATTCATGCTCTGTACTGTGTCTGCTCTAGGCAATCCTCCGACTATGAACTAAGATATAATTATGGGTGTATATGTAGGGAAATATTCTTTAGGCACTCATGCTATCAACTATTATATGATTATATATAGAGGATTATATAAAGGGAGCCTTCAAGCCCTATTTCTATAAACTAATATATGATTATGTAAAGGAAATACAGAAGGAAATAGCTGAGTAGTAACACTATAAAGTGAGATATCCCTCAAGCCCTAACTGTGCCAGGGCTCTGCTTAGCCCTCATTCCTCAGTGCCTATATGGGGGGTTACCCACACTCCAGTCTTTCTGCTTCCCTGGGAGGCTGAGAACAGGGAGGCTTCTGGGAACCGCGGGGCCTGGGGGTTCAGATTGCTAGGATCCCGGAAGGTGACTAAGGCCTGAGACTGGGCAGCAGGGCAGGGTCGTCCTGCCTTGGGCGTGAGTCCTGTGGAGGCCCCGTCAGCCCCTCTTCTTTCCCAGGCTCCTACAACCCCCTGACCCTCGGCCTGTTCACACTGGTCTACTTCTTCCTGGCCTGCTGGACCTACGGGCTCACAGTGTCTGCTGGGGTCTTCATCCCATCCCTGCTCATCGGGGCCGCCTGGGGCCGGCTCTTTGGCATCTCCCTGTCGTACCTCACGGGGGCAGCGGTGAGTGGGGCCGGAGCAGGGGTTCCGGGGTGGGATGAGGAAAGCATTGCGCCTTGCATGGTTCACAGGCTGTGGCGGTTGTCCCGCTGTGGGGGAAGCAGGTTCACCGTGGCAGCACAGCCCCTGCGTGGAGTCTGGACCCGGCCGAGGCTGGGGCGGAGGCTTCTGTCCTCATTCGTGAGAATGTGGTGAAAGGCAAGGGTGACTCTGGGCTGCTGCAGAGGTGCTTGTGGACTCCACGGGGTAGACACCCCACCAGGGCTACTCTCCGGGAGGCTGGGGCCAGAGCAGCATCCGCTGCCCGGGGGACCTCGGCCCCCGCAGGCCTGCCTCCTCCGCCTGCCTCCGCTGGGGCTGGGTTCCTCCGTGTGTTCTCCATGTCTCATTTCAGTCATTTAAATGACACTGAAAGCCTTTAAGAGGCCCCGACTGGAGGCCCCCATCCCGCTCCTCAGGCCCCTGTGCTCTGCTTGTCTCCCTCTGCACAAGTGTTTGATTTGGTTTGATTTTTAAAATGGAAACATGATTCACGTGCCATAAGGTTCACCCTTTTAAAGTGGACAATTTAGCAGCGTTTCTCACATTCATGAGGCAGTTTGATTGTCACTACCACTTCTAGAACGTTCCGTCCCAGAGCAGAAACCCTGCGCCCACCCGCACTCATGCCCTGCGTTTCCCGGCCCCCAGCCGCGGCAGCCACCGTGGTCCTCCGGACTCTGGCTCTGCCTGCCCCCGACACTGCCTCTTCGTGGGGTCACCGTCAGTGCCCTTCTGTGCGTGGGTTCTGTGACCAAGCCTCATGTTCCCGGGGCCCTCTGTGTCCTGTGTGCTGGAGTTCCGCTCCTCAGGCTGGGCGGTGCCCCCCAGTCAGCGTGGGCATGCTGCGTGGGTGACTGTGGCCTTTGCACCCGCACCCTGTCGCTCCCCTGTTGCTCATGCACTGAATGCCGGGTCCAGGCAGAGGGTGCGGTGTCCCCAGCAGCCCATGCACGTGTGTCTGCCGCCACAGGGTTGGCTCCTGGGCGTGGGGCTCCAGGGCAGGGCCTCCTCTGTCTGTATCTTGGTGGGTTTGGGCAGGGGCCTTCCACCACACTGACACTTCCGTGTCACCTCCTGCAGATCTGGGCAGACCCCGGGAAATACGCCCTGATGGGAGCTGCTGCTCAGCTGGGTAGGTCCTGGCTCTTGCCTGGTGGGCGGGGAGCCTCGACAGGGTCAGAAGGGGGCGGTGGCTGTCCTTGCAGGGCTCAGGTCTGGGGCAGGCGGACCGTGGGCTGCACAGAAAAGGCGGTGGCCACGTGATCCTGAGCTGGCAGGGTGGATGTGCCGGGGCTCATGACTGCTTCCGCAGGTGGGATCGTGCGGATGACCCTGAGCCTGACGGTCATCATGATGGAGGCCACCAGCAACGTGACCTACGGCTTCCCCATCATGCTGGTGCTCATGACTGCCAAGATCGTGGGTGACGTCTTCATCGAGGTGCGCCGGGCCTCGAAGCCTCACCCTGAGAGTGTGGAGGCGGGGAGGGGTCTCTGAGAGCCAGTCTCCAAACAGCCTGTCCCGAGGGGTGGGCGTGGCCTCCAGCCCCGTGTCCCGTCCACCTGCAGGGCCTGTACGACATGCACATTCAGCTGCAGAGCGTGCCCTTCCTGCACTGGGAGGCCCCGGTCACCTCGCACTCGCTCACTGCCAGGTATGGCATGTGGCAGCTGTGGGCGGGGAGGCTGTCTGGTGGCTCTTGTTGCACTGGGGCGGGATGTGCGGCTGCGGGCTCCAGGCGGCTCTGCGTTTCCCGCCCAGCAGCCTGTGGGGGTGACCATGGGAGTTGGTGGCGCATGACGGGCGTGTGTGGCCGGGCTCCTCTGGCAGGGAGGTGATGAGCACACCGGTGACCTGCCTGAGGCGGCGTGAGAAGGTCGGCGTCATCGTGGACGTGCTGAGCGACACGGCGTCCAATCACAATGGCTTCCCCGTGGTGGAGCATGCAGATGACAGCCAGGTACCGGGCGCCCCACAGACCGGGTCTCACTCACACCCTCTGTCCAGCCCAGCTGTGGGAAGCACACGGCGAGGTTGGCAGGACGGGAGGCAGCGCATTCGGGTGCACCTGTCGGTTCTGGGAGCGCCAGGAGCTGAGTGTGGGGCCACGTAGGGCCGTGTGGGTGCCGAGGCTGGGTGGGGTTGTGGCCTGTCAGGGCCTTGAGGTCAGCACCGGGCTGGGCATACCCACGGCACTGGGGGCCAGGACTTCGTCAGGAGGCCCTGACAGGACACGCAGCTCGGCCACTGCCATGCACCCCTTGGACGTGGACACTGGGGATTTGGGGTTGGTTTTTATTGGGCACAGTGGAGCTGCATCTGCCCCACAGCAGAGCGCCCCTCCCTGGGCCCCTGGCTTTCTGCTGTGTACGGTCAGACCCGCTGCTCTGTCACTGATCCTTGGGAACCCATGGCATTATGCACGTGGAATGCCATGGCAAGGCTGGTATGAGCAGGTGGCCATTGACACAGCACCCACACCCATATGGGGCATTGAGCTAGAGCAGGGCCGGAGCTGGGGCCCGGCACAGCATCCAGTGCAGCCCTGCCTCAGGGGCCGTGGCTCTGACAGCGGGCATCTCTTGCAGCCGGCTCGGCTCCAGGGCCTGATCCTGCGCTCGCAGCTCATCGTCCTCCTCAAGCACAAGGTACGTGCCAGGCTCTGGAGCGCCAGCGGGTGCAAGCCTCTGGGATGCCGCACAGGTGCCTGATCAGGGATCTGCCACCCACAGGTGTTTGTCGAGCGCTCCAACATGGGCCTGGTGCAGCGGCGCCTGAGGCTGAAGGACTTCCGCGATGCCTACCCGCGCTTCCCGCCCATCCAGTCCATCCACGTGTCCCAGGACGAGCGGGAGTGCACCATGGACCTCTCCGAGTTCATGAACCCCTCCCCCTACACAGTGCCCCAGGCACGTGCAGAGTGGAGGTGCAGGGGCTCAGGGCCAAACAGTGGGCTGTGTGATCCAGAGCCTCCTGGAGGGGTGGCCAGGGGCACAAGGGAGGGCGAGAGGCGGCTGGGACTCAGTGACTGTCTCCCGGGAAGGGGGCCTGGCAGGGTTTCCAGGATCCCTGGGCAGCAGCAGGGATTGAGGGTTTGGGTCATAGAGCCAAAGTCGGAGGCCGAACAGGCTGACCAGACGGGCATGGAGGCCCAGGACGTGCCTGGACACCGTGGAGTGGGTGCTGGGAGCCACGGGGAGGTCCTGCCTGCCTCTGGCATGTGGGCAGCTGCTGACAGCTGTGTCCCCCTGCAGGAGGCGTCGCTCCCGCGTGTGTTCAAGCTATTCCGGGCCCTGGGCCTGCGGCACTTGGTGGTGGTGGACAACCGCAATCAGGTGAGCGGGGGCGGGGATGTGCTGGGCTGTGCAGGGCCCCTCTGTCTCCTACACATGCTTAGCTCCCTGCCGGGGACGCTGACGCACAGACCCAGCACCACGGCCCATGCCCCATGGCTGCACCCCTTCCCAGCCCTGTGCTCAGCTCAGGGGCTGTGCTGAAGCCTGCAGGGCTCCTGGCTGTGCTGACCAGGGGCCTCCACGGGCAGGTGAGGGCTGACCCATGGGTCACTGTGGCCTGGCCTTGTCCTGCAGGTTGTTGGGCTGGTGACCAGGAAGGACCTCGCCAGGTACCGCCTGGGGAAGGGAGGCTTGGAGGAGCTCTCGCTGGCCCAGACGTGAGGCCCAGCCCTGCCCATGTGGGCACCAGCGCTGGCACCCTGGGCCCCTTCGCACCTCCTCCCGGAGTCACTGCTCTCTCGGCCCATACCACGCTCCCCAGCAGCGGCAATGGCGCACACCCTGCAGTTGGGCCGGGGGCGGCAGGCCTGGGACGGACTCTCGTGGGACTGACCCTGTTGTGGTTTCCACCCTTGGCGCCTCCCTGCGCAGGCCCAGCCGCCACCCTCGTCGCCTAGGTTCCTTCGCCTCTAGGGATCAGCTGTGTGTGTGTGTGGCCCCCTTCGTGGCTCTCGGCCTCGGGAGCCAGCAGCAGGGCATGAGACAGAGCCCTCAACCTCGCTGCTGTCCGGAGGGCCATCCTGCTGCAGAAGGGCTCCTCTTGCCTCCACACCAGCGGACTTCCAGATGTGAGCCGGCCTGGCCCACAGCCACAGGCTTGACCTTGTTTTCCACCATGAGCAGACAGCCTGTGGTTCCTGAGCTTGAGCCACGGACTTGTCACGCCGGGGTTTGGAGGGGGGACAGAGAGCAGCCTCACAGCATTGCCGCCACAGTGGGAGCTCCACGAGCACTCCCCAGCCTGCATCTGACTTGAGGACACAGGCCCGGAGAACTGGGATGACAGGCCCCGTGCTGCGGTGTCAGGAGCTGAGCAAAACCACTGAGGCCCTGAGCCCCACGCCCAGCCCTGCCTGGGTCCCCCGACCCCTGGAACTTGGAGTCTGAGCCCACACCCAGCCCTGCCTGGGTCCCCGAGCTTCAGAGCTTGGAGGTGCTGCCCTGTGGAACTGGCTGGGAAGGCAGGTCTCCTAGCGTGTGGGGACCCTGGCCGCAGCTCCTGTGTTTCCTGGGGTGGGCAGGTGTCGTACGCCTCCCAGCCCCGCCCCTGCCAGCCACCAGGTGCAAATGCAGCAGGAATCAGCCTCCTGCTGGCCTGGGAGGACATCTGGCCCAGCCCAGGTGGCTAGAAGGGCTGGTGGGCACCAGGGCTGGGAAGCCCTCCGCCTGCCCACCTGAGGGCTCCTGGAAGGCTCCCTGCCTGGCTGGCTGGGCTGGGTCTGTGGTCACCGCAGGGCCTTTTCTCACAGGGTGATAGAGGCAACCTCAGTGTCCCTGTTAGAGCCACACTGGTCCCTCTGTGGGGGGCTGGATGTGGCCCCCTGCTATGTATTTCCTTCCCAGGGAGTGGGGCCTCCCCAGGAGCTGACGCCACACCCCCTGCTTAGCCCTTACAGGGCCCCAAAGTGTCTGAGTGTGTCGGGTCTGAATGTGTGAAATAAATAAATCCAGCATCGTCCCTGCCACCCGCCCGGACCATTTCTAACAGCTTGGGCCTTTCGGGGCCCTGGGATTGGGGTGCTGGGTGGAAGGAGAGGCATGAAAAACAGCGGTTGCAGCCACCTGGGCCGACAGGATAGGAAGTGCCTGCCTCACCAGGGCACCAGCCATGCCTTCTTCCTCATCCCCGCCCCTCAGCCTGCCTCGGGGGGGCCTCTGGCTGGTAGGTCTGGGGGTGATGCCAAGGTGCTGCCAGTGGAGGTGGGGCAGGGGCGGTGCCGCGGGTACCTGAGCTGCGCTGAAGCAAGGAGGAAGCTCGGGGCCTCTGCGGTGGCACCAGGAACTCGGGGCGGGGCTCCTTCGCAGTGGCTCTGTGCTGAGTACCTGGAAGTGATAATATTGTGGATGTATTAGGTCACATGAAACAAACCGTTAGGATTCACGTGGCCTCTGTTTTTAATGGAGCTGCTAAGCAAGGCTGAGGTTATGTGTAGCCTGGCTGCCCCTCCCACCTGTTGGCGCTGCCCAGGCCTCAGGCTCTGCTCAGCTGGGGCCTGGCTGGGCCTGTGCTGTCCTGGGGCTCTCAGGTCCCTCCCTCCTGCCCCTCCCCAGCAGCTGAAGGAAGCCCCTTTTGCCAGAGGACAGGTTTCTGTACCCCCTTGGGAATGGGCCCCTGATCCATCCGGAAGCAGGCAGTTCGGGGCCTGTGGGAGTAGGGGAGCTGAGGGCTCCAGGGCCACTGGCAGTTGGGCTGTGGAGCCACGAGGTTCTGGGGAGAGAAGGAAGGTTCCAGAACAGCCCCGCTGGCCCCGCACACCTGCCTCCTTGGGGACCCTGGGAAGGCATCTGGACTAGGGCAGCAGCTCATCCCTTGACACCTGAGGCCTGGAGTCTTCACGGGACTTCCTCTCTCTGGCCCCTGCCGCCCTGGTCTGTGCCCAGGTCTCGGCAATCTCAGAGGCCCCACGCGCGGGTCATAGCCTCGGGCAGAGTGGCTGGTGCAGCCCAGGCAGCCATGTCAGGTGAGCCAGAGCCGAGGGCGGGGATTGGAGGTTGGGGGCCCATGGAGGGCCCTGCCATGGGTGTGGGGGTGGAGGCAGCTCTGCTTCTGACCCCAGGGCTCCCTCTGGAGCTGGCCGGGTGGGGTGCTGCCATGCTGCTGCCGCCCAGTGCTGTGTGTCTTCAGGCCCTGGACTTCTCTGAGCTGAGCCCATTGGGATTCTGTATGTTCTGTATGACTCAGGGAGACGCGTTGGGCTCTGGATGGTGGGCGAGGGTCCTGCAGGGATTTGGGGCCCTGTTCCTATAAGCTCCACTGCGAGCTGGGCCCCGAGGGGCGAACTTCTAAGATGCTTCCTTGCAGAGCTGGCTGACAGCAGCCCCTCAGGGGCCTCGGCCCCTTCCCAGCCGAGCGCCGTCACCCTGGAAGACCTGGGGCTCCTCCTGGCTGGAGGCCTGGCCAGCCCTGAGCCCTTGAACCTGGAAGAGCTCTCCGAGAGGTACGAATCCAGCCACCCAACATCCACGGCCTCCGTTCCCGAGCAGAACACCGCCAAGCGCTGGAGCCAGCTGGAGCAGTGGTGAGCCCTGCAGGGGGTGCTGGGGAGGGAGGACCTCTGCCTCCACTGGGGCACCTCCAGACTCGCCCACTCTTGCCCGGCCAGGGTGGTGGAGCTGCAGGCCGAGGGGGCCCGTCTGCGGGTGCACAAGCAGCGCTGTGAGCGCGCCACGTGGAGCCTGCTGGGCGCGCTGCTGCAGGTGCGGGCCCGCCTGGAGCTGCAGGGCTCGGAGCTGAGGCAGCTGCGGCAGGAGGCGTGGCCGGCGGCCCAGGCCCCCGAGAAAGAGGCACTGGAGGTGAGCGGCACCCCAAACCCGCAGGTCTAGCTGCCCCTTTCTGGGTGTTAGGGGCAGCTGCTTCTGCGCCTGGAGCCCAGCTCACGCCTGCTGCCCCGGCCCAGAGTTCCCACAGGCCAGTGGTGCCAGAGCTGGGTGGACTCTAAGGGCAGGTGCGAGACCCGGGTCTGGGCCCAGCCTTCAGCCTCGTCTTCCCCCTCCTCTTCCTCCCCCTCCCCCCCCCCCTCCTCCTCCTCCTCCTCCTCCTCCTCCTTCTCCTCCTCCTCCTCCTCCTCCTTCTCCCCCTCTTCTTCCTCTCAGTTCTCTGGCCTGCAGAACCAGATGCAGGGCCTGGACAAAAGGTAAGCCTCACACACCCAGAGGCATAGGCCCGGGGCGGGGAGGCCGAGGTGGGAGAGCAGTGGCAGGTCTGGTGGGGGCACGCTTCCCCCACCGAGTGTCCTGGAGTAAGGGATACACATCCAGGTCCAGCTAGAAAGGGCCGGGTTTGTACACTCCTGGCCGGCCCACAGAGACCCGGGAAAGCCTTGGGAGGTGGCCACAGGGGCCCCTCAGCTGGACCCCAGCCCCCAGAGGCTGCTCAGCCCACCTGGGCCTCTCGGGGGCGGCTTGGTTGTGTGCTAGGCTGGTGGAGGTCCGGGAAGCCTTGAGCCAGCTCCGGAGGAGGCAGGCACAGCTGGAGGCAGAGTGGAAGGGCGCCGAGCAGGAGGCCGGCCTCAGGTGGGCACCCGCCGCCCAGGGCTGGCTCCGGACCTTGCGTGGAGTCATTTGAGAGTCCTTGGCTGAGCCAAGACGTGGGTCTCCCTGCCATGCATCCCCAGTAAGCCAGAGGGGCACCCGCACTGGGTGCTGAGCGTGCTGGAGAGCCTGGGCCCGCTGAGGACCCTCGGGAAGACTCGCACCGGCCCAGCCCTACTCCTGGTGCTGTGTTTCCAGCTCCTCTGTTTCCCTGGAATGGGCGGGTGTCGTCCACCTGCTGCGTGGCCGGCCTGTGGGTCAGCCCCACCCTGGTGTGACCGCAGCCGATGTCTCTAGGCTGGCCAAGCTGACCGACTTGCTGCGGCAGGAGGAGGAGGGCCGGGAGGTGGCCTGCAGCGCCCTGCGGAAGGACCAGGAGGACAGCAGCCGGAGGGTGGACCTGGAGGTGGCCAGGATGGAGGTACCACTGGGCCAGGCTCAGCCTTCAGGGGGCCAGTCCAGGTCCAGCTAGAGGGCGAGGAGGAGGCATTCCTCCTGGCCGGTGCCATCCAAAGTGGCGGCCGCTCGCCACATAGCTGTGTCCATTGAAATCAGCTACGATTGTAGATTTAAAATGAAATTCCTCAGTCAGATGTGCGCCGTTGCAACAGCTCAGGCCGTGTGCAGTGGCTTATGACTGTAATCCCAGCACTTCAAGAGGCGGAGGCGGGAGGATCACTGGAGCCTGGGAAGTCAAGACCAGCGTGGGCAACACAGCAAGACCCCATCTCAAAAAAAAAAACAAACACTCAGTGGCCATGTGAGGCCGGCAGCTGAGATCCGGGCGTGCTTCGCCCCAGGAAGCTGCCTGTGTCCTGCCCCTGCAGCCCTCCCCACACAGCCGGCGCCTGCCCAGATCAACAGTTCTCAGCCCCGAAGCCCCTTCCATGGCCACTTTCAGGCTTTACGTTTCCCTGCACACAAAGCAGGGGTCGCCTTTCTGAGGACACGAGTTCCTAGAACCCAGGGTCCCGCCCACCGGGCCAGAGCAGCTCCCCTTCCCACTGTGGCCTTGGCAGGGGCCCCCGCGATGGCTGGGGAGGGGACCGGGCAGCTGCACATTTCTGCAGCCCAGGCCTGAGCTTCACAAAGAGATATGGGACTGTAGTGGGTTCCGTGCGTACCAGGCTTCACACCGGGTGTGGGGCCAGGACTGCCGGGGGGCCCCAGCTGCCACCCCCATAGCTCTGCTGCCCTTTGGGAAGCTATTGAGTCACTGTGTGGAGCAGGCAGAGGTGCTGGGCTGAGGATTCCCGAGGTGCCAGGTGTTGGGGAGCTGCCGCTTATGGGGGCGTCCGCCTTTCCCTGAGCACGGGTGGCTGAGTGCTCTCTAGGGCCAGAGGCAGCAGAGCCAGGCCACCACTTGTTTCTTAAGACAGGATATTGCTCGTTTGCTCAGGCTGGAGTGCAGTGATACAATCACAGCTCACTGCAGCCTCAACCTCCCAGGCTCAAGTGATCCTCCTGCCTCGGCCTCCCAAGTAGCTGGGACCATGGGCACATGTACCCTGCCTGGGTAATTTTTTTATGTTTTGTGGAGACGAGGTCTCGCTGCATTGCCCAGGCTGGTCTCAAACTCCTGGGCTCAAGTGATCCTCCTACCTCGACCTCCCAAAAAGTTTTTTTTTTTTTTTTTTTTGAGACGGAGTTTCGTTCTTGTTACCCAGGTTGGAGTGCAATGGCGCGATCTCGGCTCACCGCAACCTCCGCCTCCTGGGTTCAGGCAATTCTCCTGCCTCAGCCTCCTGAGTAGCTGGGATTACAGGCACGCACCACCATGCCCAGCTGATTTTTTGTATTTTTAGTAGAGACGGGGTTTCACCATGTTGACCAGGATGGTCTCGATCTCTTGACCTCGTGATCCACCCGCCTC
>NW_022437115.1:168286-178757 GCF_009761245.1 Sapajus apella | reverse complement strand
GGTTTCACTATGTTAGCCAGGCTGGTCTCAAACTCCTGACCTCAGGTGATCCGCCCACCTTGGCCTCCCAAAGTGCTGGGATTACAGGTGTGAGCCACTGAGCCAGCCATTGCTTGTTTTTGTTAATAAAGTTTTATTGGCACACACAAACATTTTTTACACATTATCAATGTCTGCTCTGGGGGCTGTAACCGCCGTGCTGAGAGGGTTACAACAGAGACCCCACAAGGTTCGAACGTGTACCATCTGGCTTTTTACAAAAAACCTGCTCTAAGGTGGCCTCCTGGGGGCAGGGGGCCAACAGGGGCTTGGGCGGAGGGGAAGCTTCCCAGGAGGTGCTCTCTCTGTGGCTGGCGAAGGGCCTGTGCCACCTGCCTGTCCTTTGGGTGTGTGAGATGCAGGGACAGGGCTGCTGGCGTCTCTGCTCTCCCCTCACCTTCAGACCCTCAGTGCGGCAGGAAAGCAGCCGTTGGGGCGGAGACAGGGCCCCAAGGCTCTGGCCAGCCTGCCTGGCTCCCCCTGCATGGGGATGCCCACATGGCACGCCCACTTCCCTGCCGGGGCATGGTGGCGGCTGGGCGGCCTTCCTTGGGTGGCATCGGTGGTGGATGCCAAGCGTGTCTGGATCTCACGTGAGCGTGGCCTTCAGATGCTTCTCAAGCCCGTGCCTGGTCAGTGGGTACCGAGGGCTGCTGCCCGTCCTGGCTTTCTTCCTGCCGAGGGTGTGGCAGGCCCCACTCTGCTGGGCTGGGGGACAGCAGGGGCCTCCACCTCTGCTGGAGACCACGGGCAGAAGCAGGACCGGCCGGGTGTCTGGGAGAGGCTGCCCACAGGACAATGTGCCCCTGCTCCAGGCCCAGATGACCAGGCTCGGCGAAGAGGTGAGCCTGCGCTTCCTGAAGAGGGAGGCCAAGCTGTGCGGCTTCCTGCAGAAGAGCTTCCTGGCCCTCGAGAAGGTGGGGGCCTGCCTGCGGCCAGCCTGCCCCACACCCCCTTCCCAGAGGCAGGCCTGCAGCAGACGGTGGGGTCTCCCCGCAGAGAATGAGGGCCTCAGAGAGCTCGAGGCTGAGGCTGGAGGGCAGCCTGCGGGGCGAGCTGGAGAGCCGGTGGGAGAAGCTGCGGGGACTGATGGAGGAGCGCCTGCGGGCCCTGCGTGGGCAGCGTGAGGTGGGCCAGGTGGGCGGCGGGCGGGCGGCCAGGGCTGGGGCCGGGGTGTGGGTCTCAGGGCGGCCTCCACCCCACAGCAGGAGAACCACCTCCTGGAGCAGTGCCAGGGCCTAGATGCGGCTGTGGCCCAGCTCACCAAGTTCGTGCAGCAGAACCAGGCGTCGCTGAACCGTGTCCTGCTGGCCGAGGAGAAGGCCTGGTGGGTATCCTGGGGCCTCAGGTGCTGTCAGGCCGGGGGGACCCTGATGTCCCACTCAGGAGGGACCACAGTGGCCGACTCGGCAGGGAATGACCTTGCCTCTCCCAGCAGAGTGCTTGACCCCAGAGGTGCAGCCAGGTTCAGACGGGGCAGCTGTGCGGCCACTCATCCCGTGGGGACTCCTGCTGCTTGCCCAGCCTGTCCTCCCTGGAGTGCTCAGCTGTGGCAGTCAGCAGTGAAGCCCTATCTTGATGGCACTGTGACTGCACCCCATCTTCTGATCCTGGGGTCTCCTTGGAGGTTCCAGAGCCAGCAGCCAAGCTTCCCTCCCGTGCCCAGTGCTGAGGGGTGGGCAGGACCCACAGAGGGCATCTATGTGTCCCCAACCGCTAGGGACGTCAAGGGGCGCTTGGAGGAGAGCCAGGTCGGGGAGCTGACCGCCTATGTGCAGGAGAACCTGGAGGCCGCGCAGCTGGCGGGGGAGCTGGCCCGGCAGGAGATGCACGGCGAGCTGGCACTGGTGAGGGGGGGCAGTGTGTCACGTCCCCCACGGGGTCCCCCCCACACACAGGATGGGCCCTTAGCCGGGCCTCCCCGTGCCCACCTGTCCCCCACAGCTCCGAGAGAAGAGCCAGGCTCTGGAGGCGTCAGTGGTGCAGCTGGCCGGGCAGGTAAAGGAGCTGAGTGGCCGCCTCCCAGCCCTGAGCAGCCGGCTGGACCTGCAGGAGCAGATGCTGGGCCTCAGGCTGTCCGAGGTGCGCCAGGCAGTGGGGGGCAGGCAGGCTGGGGGAGTCCCCATCCCTCAGCTCTCAGCCCACCATTGCCCCCAGGGTAGAGGCCTGACAGGCCTGTCGCAAGCCTCCCATCCCACCCAGCAACTGTCCCCAGGCCTGGGGGATTCCGAGTCCCAGAGACTCCTGTGTGGGGCAGGACAGCCCCTAAGCGGTCTCGGTCCAGCACTTGCGGCCCCTGAGGCCTGAGTTGGAACCTTGACCCATGGCCCAGCTATGCGGCCAGTTCGCAGAGGGGCAGACAAGCAGCCTCCACCAGCATGCACGTGTTCACTCTTTAACAGCTCCATTGAGAAGGATTCTCTCCCCACACAGCTCTCCCATGAACGCATGCAGTTCTGTGTTAGGCTGTCCACAGGGCTGGCCATCGTGCCCACAGCTTCACAGCGTTCATCCCCCAGAGAGAATCCCAGCCCCCTCTGCGCTCATTCCCATCCCCTGCCCCCTGGCCACTTGGGCCCCTCCCTGTCTCCCGGCCCAGCCTGTTCTGAACATTTCCAGGAAACGGACCCATGCACCATGCGGCCGCTTTGTCAGGGACACCCATGGGTGTCCTGTTTCCCCACTCTTTGGCTCATACACAAGGCTTCCTCCCTTCCACCGCTGCGTAATGCGCCTTGCGTGGACACCACCCCCATGTTTCCACTTATCCACCGACAGACATGGCGACAGCCTGTGATTCGGGGCTGAATCCCACTGGGGCCGGCCCTGCCTCACTTGGGCACCTGTGTGGTCAGAACAGCCCCACAGTCCTTTGGCTGCCCAGGCCCGCCTGGCATGTGTGTCCCTAGAGCGTGCCTGGCTGGGCCATCCCGCTGCCTGCAGACCAGTGCACAAATGTCTCAGAGTCAGAAGTGCGCATGGGGGCCGCCTGCCCCCCGGAGCTTCCTGTGTCCGTCTGTCCACCCTGGGGCCCTGTCCATCCATCCATCCGTCTGTCTGTCCTCCCAATTTGGGCTCTGTCTCTCACTGGATGTCTGTATCCCAGGTCAAGACTGAATGGGAAGGTGCAGAGAGGAAGTCCCTGGAGGACCTGGCCAGATGGCAGAAGGAGGTGGCCGCGCACCTGCGGGTTGTGCGGGAGAAGCTGGACGGCCTCCCCCAGAAGGTGGGTGAAGGCACAGCCAGCCTGGTGCATTTAGCCTTGGTGGTGGTATGGGACCCCTCCCCTCCCTGTCCTCTCCCCTCCTCCTTCTCCGGGGGGCTGAGGCCGAGGCTGGTGCTAGACCAGGCCCTGGGGCCACCCGCCATTCCTGGCTCTGTTCAGATAGAGGGCATCTCAGACAAGTGCCTGCTTCACAAGAGCGACTCGGACCTCAGGATTTCTGCCGAAGGCAAGGCCAGGTGCAGCCTCCGGGGCCACGGGAGAGGGGCAGGGGCCCCACTGACTGTCACTGGGCTGGGCCAGTTCCCCACGCTTGCTGCTTTCCACAAGCCCCCCAGTGCCGTGACAGACGTGCTCACCTGCCACCCTGGTGCTTCTCTGAGGAGCCTCAAGCCCTCCCTCTGCCATCTGCCAGGGACTTCCACCTTCCTCACTGGAGGGGTGACAGAGCTGATCCCCCTCAAGCCTCCTTAGCCCTATGGCGGCTGTGGGAGCAGCCCATGTCCCTGGTCCTGGCCCTACCCCCGAGCACACACCACAGCTGGCCCCGGCATCTGGTGCCACAGGGAGTTGGAGGTGGGGGCCCTGCGGCAGGAGCTGGCCACGCTGCTGTCATCCGTGCAGCTGCTGAAGGAAGACAGCCCCGGGCGGAAGATCGCGGAGATGCAGGGCAAGCTGGCCACGGTAATCCCGGGGATGCCCTCGCTCAGCTAGGGGAGAACGGGAGCCATCGGGGTCAGACAGGGCAGCCGTGTGGGCAGGACCCCCAGCCTAAGGGGCATTTTCCAGCCGGCAGGCGAGGCTCAGAAAACCAGCTGTCTGAGGCTGGGCGCAGTAGCTCACGCCTGATGAATCACCTGAGGTCGGGAGTTTTAGACCAGCCTGACCAACGTAGGAAAACCCCATTTCTACTAAAAATACTAAAATTAGCCAGGTGTGGTGGCGCATGCCTGTAATCTTAGCTGCTCCGGAGGGCCCCGGCTTGTCTCAGCCTCTGGAAGTTCCAAGTGGAGTCACCTGCTTGGAGCTCCCACACTGGGGCGTCTGCAGCCACGAGGGCAGGAGCAGCCCTGAGCCCTCGCCGGGTCCCTGCGGGGTTAATCTCCAGCCACCCCTTCTTGTCCCAGGCCCTGACATGGGGCAAGGGCCAGTGTGTGGGCAGGTGCCCCCTGCCCAAACTCTAAGCAATCAACAGCAGGAGTGGGGACGTCCATGCGAACAGCAGGACCCTGGCCGACCAGCCCCGTCTGTGCCCAAATGGCGGCCGTGTTTAGTTTCAGAACCAAATAATGAAGTTGGAAAACTGCATCCAGGCCAACAAGACCATCCAGAACCTCAAGTTCAACAGCGAGGCCCGGCTGGTGAGGAGGCCCTGGGCTGCCGGCACCTGGCACCCACCCACTCCCTCAGCCCTGCTGCCTTCCCGCCTGCCCCATGGCAGGCACCCACATCTGTCTGTCTGAGCGTCTGGCGCTGGGCAGTGTTTCCCTGAAGACAATGGCTTCTGGGCTCCACGTGGGAGATAAGCCCCCTGTTTGCCGTCCCCCACCCAGGGGTCTGGCTCCGGAGTGACGCTGGCATCCCCTCCCCACAGCGCACGCAGGAGGTGGCTGCCCTGAGGGAGACCGTGCTGCGGCTGTGGAGTGAGAAGGGCCCTCAGGCACCACTGGACAGCCGAAAGGCGCTTCCGTCCCTGGCGAGGCAGCGGGTCTTCATCAAGGACTCGGCGCCCGGCAAGGTGGCACCTGTGAACTGCTGGGGCGTGTACCAGGCCATGAGGTGGGCAGCAGGGATTCTCGAGCGGCCTCCTGGACCTTTGGGTCAGGGTTCGGGGTTGGGGGTCCCAAGGGGAGTAGGGCAGGAGTGCAGGGGCCACGTGCCACATCTCTGGACAGGTGGCTGCAGTGGAAGGTGTCTCTCACAAAGCTCAGGGCCCATCAGAGGCCAGGAGGGGTCCCAGAGAAGCCCCACAGCCGGGAGCAGGTGCAGCAGCTCCCACCCTTGCTCTTTATCCAGAAGTAAACGTGCTGGCCTTGTTCTCATTAGAGCTGAGGTTCCCTGACGCCTGCCGGGGGGCCTTCCCAGGGCCTGTGGTGCCGAAAGGGGTGCTGAGGCCCCGGGCAGCGGGCTGCCCAAGCCTGGGGGGGCCCAGTCCCTCGACCCCCACGACCCTTCCTGTGGTGAGAGGCCCGGCCCGGCCGCAGGCCTTTGCTTTTCATGGCACTCCAGCCCCTCTCCCTCCCTGCCGGGCCCCCTAGGGCTGCCAGAGCCCCCTGGGATAGAAGCGGCTGGGCCGGGGCTTGCACAGAAGCACCCAGGCCAGTCCCCGCCAGAACCCGCCACGAGCTGCCCCTGCCTGGGTTGTGAGGAGGACTCGGGGAAGCTGCCTGGCCTGCCTCAGGCTCCCTGCTCTGCCTCGAAGCCCCTCCAGCCCGGCGCCCCTGCAGGGAAGCGCCTTCTAGCATCTGGGGAGGAAACAGCCCTTGTTGGCTCTTTCAGTCAGGCAGTGGTCCTTTTCCTGCCTCTCCAGGAAAGCCCTCGCTCATCCTGTGGTTGCTGGCCCCACCACATGCTGCGTGGGGGCCCAGGGGAGGGGCTGCGGGTCCCAGGCCACCCAGCCCTAGGGCGAGCAGGCAGTGGGAGGGCCGGCCCAGGGGGCAGTGTCCTCCACTGTCCCGTGCCGCTGACCTGGAATCTCTGGGGCTGGCCCCTCAGCCTCCCCTGGGGGCCGCTGGTGGGTGGAGCCCCCCGAGTCTAAGTCTCCTTTGGGCAGGGCTCTGGGGGTCCCTGTGCCCCTCCAGGGGCTCTGCTGGGGCTGAAGGCCAGGGCATGGCCAGGTCTGGGCACCACCCTTGCTGCTCCCACCGCAGCCCAGCCCTGGTGGCGTCTAGGTTTGTCCTGTGGTGGCCAAGAGGGATGGAGGAGGCTCTTCCCAGGAGGACAGGAGGAAAGTCTTTCACCTCGGGGGACAGCCCCACTGCGGCCAGCTGAATCCGACCCTGACCCTCACTAGGCCTCAGCTGGCTGTGCCCCTTCCAGGGCTGGGGTTCCCCCACCAGGCAGCTCAGGACAGCCCTCGGCTGACCAGCTGGCCAGCAGGTCGCTGAAGTCCGGCGTGCCAGGGTGCAGCAGGCCCAGGGGGCTGGGGGTCGGCTCCTTCCAGAAGGACGGGGGCAGCTTCCTCTGGGCCATGGGGGTGATATGGCCGTACTTCCGCTCCAGCCTCAGGCTCCAGCTGGCCGCCACCCTGGGCCCCCAGTACCGCCGCAGCCCATAGTCAAAGAGCTCGGCCAGGGGTCCCAGGGGCTGTGCCCCGTCCCCGCTGAGGCCCGGCCTGTGCACCTGCCCCTGAGGGACCCTGGGCTCCTGGGTGTCCTCGTCCTCCAGGGCCCCGCCTCGGGCCAGGCGCACCAGGTCTGCATAGTAGAGCTCCTGGGCAGTGACGCTGGCTGGGCGGCTGTCGGCGTAGATGTCGCAGGCATCTGGGTCCTGCCCCTTGTCCTTGCGGCCAAAGTACCGCCGGATGTCGTCGCTGATGAGCTCTGAGAAACGCAGCAGCTGCAGCGGTGTCTCGGCGCTGCTGGGACCCTGAGGGGCTGCCTCCGCGGGGGCCTCTGCCCGGCCTGAGCTCGGGAGGATCGGGCTGCGGCCCCCCAGCCCCTTACCCTCCAGCTCCTCCTCCTCCTCCTCTTCCTCCTCCTCCTCCTCCTCCTCCGAAGTCTCTGGGGGCTCCAGATCTGAGGGCGGGAAGGGGTGGTGGCGCAGCAGGGGCAGCCGGAAGTCGCACAGGGGCCGGATCACGCCAGCGGCCATTTCCGCACTGTCCCGCGCTTCGGGGACCTCCGGGGCAGCAGGCGCTGGCTGGGGAGGGAGACCGAGGGGCGGGTTCCCCGTCAGGCCTGGCCATGCCCCGGCCACCCACGACCACTGCACTCAGAGCCCACAGGTCTGTGGCCTCCCCCGGAGACCTTCCTCAGCGCCTCGGCTCCCTGGAGGTCCCGGCCCTCCAGTTGTGCTTGTCGAGGGTGTGGATCACCACGGGAGTGAGGTGTGGGGAGAGACAGGGTGGGCACTGTGGCCACGTGGCAGGGGCATGAGGGCATGGTCAGCCGGGGCTGAGGCCTGCTGGACTCAGGATGGCCACTGGCAGGAGCCATGGGGTCCTGTTGTGGGGGCAGTCGGGTGGGCCCGGGGATGGCGTCACTAGAATTGTGGTCACTGGGGAGGGGAGCACATTGGGTGGAAGAGAGGAGCCCTGGGGACTGGACCTGGAGAAGCCAGGCAGGTGGCCAGGGACCCTCACAGGCCAGGGTAGGGGGACGGGGGCTGCTGAACCGGAGCTGGGTCCCAGGCTGGGGCTGCTGTAGCATCGGACCCAGGGGCTCCATGGTTCTTAGTCAAAGGGGGGACATCGGCCACACTGGGCCCAGAGCTGGTGCAGCCGCTGTGCGTTTCTTCGGGGCCATCGCAGTCCCATGGGAGCAGGAGGCAGCACCCCAGTGGCCCTAACTCTGTGATGATGGAGGCAGCTGAGGTGGGAGGTCACTAAAGGGGTGGGCTGCAGGGGTCACTGCACCTGGCGGGGACCCCTCAGGGGAAGCCCTGGGGTGAGGGGCCTGGCAGGAGGGTGTCTGGGCAGTGACTGTGGGATGGGTGCAGCTCCCCTTTGGGCCAGCTGCCAGGCAGGGCCCACCACAGAGACCAGGGCTGCCCAGCCCCTCCAGGTGTCCCGGGGCCAGGTAGCCTGGAGCCCATCTTGTCTGGAGCCTAGGACAGGGGGGCAGAGGGAGGGAGGAGGGATACGGGGAAGGAGGAGGGCTGCGGGGAGGGAGGAGAGCTGCGGGGAGGGAGGGAGGTCTGCGGGGAGGGAGGGAGGTCTGCGGGGAGCAGCCAGGGCACTGGGACAGGCGTTCCTCCGGGTCAGGATGTTTCCCTGCTGGCTGGCGGGGAGGTGAGCTTCAAGGCCCCCCGACCCGACATGGCTGGCCACACCATGGTCCTAATCTCACTCAAGTGCTGGGGTCCCCGTCCTGGGAGGCATCCAGTGGCCTGAGCCCTGGACTTTGGGGCTGCTCACAGACTGTCCAGATGCAGGCACCCTCCCGTGACCACCTGCCCCGATGCCTGCCCAGCCCTGGGCCAGCCCAACGCTCTGGGGGCTTACCCAGGGGTGGGTGGTCCCCGAAAAGCCCTGGACAGAAGGACTCACAGACTCAAAGTGCTCACGGCTGTGGCAGTCCTCAGCAGCCCCCGCCCCCCAGGCCCTGGCTCCTACCTGATCGGGGCCCACAGCTCTTGCTCCACAGGCGCACCTCCACCTGGACACAAGCATTTATAGCTGGGCTCTGCAGCCGCCAGGGGCTGGCAAATATTTGGCGACAGCATTGTCATCGCAGACTGGGCAAATAGAGCCCGTTTGCTTTAGCGCCCAGCAACCAGGGTCCCAAGGGGGGAGCACACCCCCGGCCTCACCTGCACGCGGCCTGCCCGGGGACCGTGGAGTGTTTGTGTGGGCGCAGCTGGCTGGCCCCTGGGCCCCCGGGACCCTTATCTCTGCTGCTAACTGGGGCCCGGACCCAGCCTTGTCAAATAGGCGGAAAATTAAATTTCATGCTATTTTGAGTTCTGGAGTAGGCCTCTCTAGAGGACATCCTGTCTCTGCAGCCAGTGGGGTGAACGCCAGTCCTGGCTGCAGGAGGGCCCTGGAGATGGGGCTGGGGAAGGGGGCGAAGTCCTAGGGACCCCTAGCCAGAGCCCGGCATGTGGGCTGCAGGGAGGGTCCTGGAGCACCTGCCCAACTCCCCCAGCCATCGGGCCCTCCTGGCCAGCCCGGACCATCTCCACTGGCCCAGCTGTGACTGGGACACCTGCGGGGGCCACCGCTGCCCGCCTGCCCAGAGCTCAGAGGTGTTTGCAATTGATCATTAATGGAGGACCCCCCTGCTTCCCTGGGCCTTTCTTTCTCTGCTGCAGCCACCCCTGGGGTGGGAGTGGGGAGCTGGGGACCCTCCCCTTGCCTGTTACTCCCAGGAAAGCCTCCCCCAGAAGCACCCCAAGGGCCTCTGCCGCTCCCACTGACTCCTGGCTGCTCCTGGGTGGCCCTAGCTGGTGCACTGTGGGGACCGTGTTAGCTTCCTGGGGCTGCTGTGACAATGAGCACAACGCAGGTGGCCTGGAACGTAGGTCCGGAGGCCGAGGTCCTGGGCAAAGCTCGCCAGGAGTGGCTGGCTCCTTGCCCCGTGGTTGTGTCTCCCCAGTCTCTGCCTCTGTCATTACAGGGTCTTCTCTGGGAGTGTCCTCTGCCCTCCTAGGGGTACCTCATCCCTGGATTTGGGGCCCGTGCCTACCCGGTGTGCCCTCAGCTTCACCAGTTACACCTGCAGGGTGGCCCCACCATTTCCAAATGAGGTCCCATTCAGACCTGGCGTGGACGTGCATTGTGGGGACTTGGCTCATCCCGGCACAGGCGCCATCCGCATGTGACTGTGCCTGGCCTTGGCATTCACCAGGTGTGCCCCCCCACTTGGCACAGTGCTCTCCGGAGCAGCCCCCAGTGGCCCAGGTTGGGAGGACTCCATAGTGCCCTTCCCAGGGACTCCAGCTCTGAGGACGGGACAGCAGCCCCCAGCCTGGCCTGGCCCTGACACTCCCTGTCCCAAGCCCCCAGCTCCTGGGCCTTCACCTTCCAGGGGCCCGGGTGACCCACACCCTGGGTCCTCACCCCTGCACTCCAGGCGTCCCCCAGTCAGGTGGGAGACCGGCCCCTCCCGCCCTGTGGCATCCAGTGCACAGGGATTTGGGCAATGGGCCCGGCCCTTCCCTGTGCCCGGGGGCCCCTCGCTGACCTGCCCCTGGTTTCTTCAGGCAGCCTCTGTAACCACCCAGCGTCTGCGGCTGCACTCAGGACCCCCGGCTTTGGAGGAAGGGACAGGAAAAAGTTCAGCCTTAAGAGTGAGCCCTGCAAAGGCCCGGCTGGCGACCGCCACAAAGGGTCTGGGAAGCCTCCCGAGTCTCATGCTGAGGAGCAGGGGCACCTGGAGAGGCCCCAGTCCCAGGAGTGGCTGTGGGAGTAGGGCAGGGACAATGTGGGCACGGATGCCAGTTACGGCTTCTTACTGCTCTTTCACAGGGAGCATCCAAGCCCAGTCCAGGTGACCCACAGCCCAGGTGACCCCACAGCCCAGGTGACCCCCAGCCCAGGTGACCCCA
>NW_022437115.1:154782-168276 GCF_009761245.1 Sapajus apella | reverse complement strand
GACCCCACAGCCCCAGGTGACCCACAGCCCCAGGTGACCCACAGCCCCGGTGACCCCACAGCCCCGGTGACCCACAGCCCCGGTGACCCCACGCCCCAGGTGACCCCACAGCCCAGGTGACCCCACGCCCCAGGTGACCCACAGCCCAGGTGACCCACAGCCCCAGGTGACCCCACACTCCAGGTGACCCCACGCCCCAGGTGACCCCACGCCCCAGGTGACCCCACAGCCCCGGTGACCCCACACCCCAGGTGACCCCACAGCCCCGGTGACCCCCACCCTGGGGTGAGGTGCACCTGGCCATACTCAGCCCCGAGCATCCAAACAGTGTAGGGACCTCTGTCCCAGGCCTCATGGGGGCCGCCCTGAGACTCCAGGGTCTGGTGACGCTTGGCCAGGCCCTGGCTATGGGGGGCTTTGCCAGCCTCCCCAGCCCCGCTCTGATGCATCAGCAAGGACCTGCAGCTGCCCAGGCTCAGGGAGGGCCCTAGGCCCCCAGCTCCCCAGATACAGCCCCTGCCCCTACTGACCCGGGGAGCTCCAGGCCTGGGTCCCTGGGTGCACCCGCCCTGGTCCACTCAGAACCCCCAGGCCAGACCTGCAGAGGGTGGGGGTCGTGCTGCCTCTGGCCGCGGCTGCAGCGCCCTCTGCCGCACAAGGTGGAGTGGCCGGGGTCTGCGGAGGAAGGGCTGGGAGCGGACCAGCCTGGTGTCCCGGCCCTCCAGGCCTCTGCCTCGCCGGTCTCAGCGGGGATGGCGTCAGTAGGGGCCTGAGGGAATGTCAGTGGAGGACCCAGAAGGACCCCTGGGCCCCGAGTTCTGCCCTGAATGGCGCGGGAGACAGGGGATGGCAGCCCAGGCTTCGGGCACAGGTGGTCACCAGCTCGCTCAGTGAGCAGCCTCGTCTGTGTTGGACGCTGTCCTGGACGCCGAGGGCGAGGACAGGAGACCCAGCCCCTCATGAAGGAGGTGGGTGTCGGGCCTCGGAGGGCAAGCTGCGGGAAGCGAAAGGGGTCCCCGCCAAGTGGGCAGCCTGGACACACCCGGCCCTGTGATGGCCCCAGAACATCCGTGCCCTGACGCCCAGCACTTCCATGGCGGAACGCCAGCGCAGGGTCCCTGTCGGAGGGAGGCAGGAGACCGAGTCAGAGAGCTGGAGGAGGCGGATGCCGGAGCCTCTGGAGGCTGGAGGGGCGGGAGCCGTGGCTGCCTGAGCCTCGCAGGGCGACCTGCCTCCCCGGAAAGGCCGCGGCACCCCGGGTTTCCCTCCGCCCTCTGACTCGGGCGCGGGGGCCTGCCTGTGACCCCGGGTCTCGGAGCCGTCTGGATGCTTGCTCTGCCTCACAAGGAACCATGGAGAAAACCCCAGTCTGGGATGGAAAATTCTGGAGTGGGCACAGACCGGAGCAGACAGGCATTTGGGAGGAGGGGTTGGGGCGGCGCAGCGGGGGGCCAGCGTGGACACCCAGGGAGCTGCCTGAGGCCAGGGCCCAGGGCCGTCGGTGCCAAGCAGGCAGCGAGGGGAAGCCCAGGGGTGGCCTGGAGGGTGAGGGCGGGATGGGGGGACTCGTCACTATCAGCCTTCTACCCCTAAGCCCTGAGGGGGACTCGGGAGGCCTGGCGGGAGGGGACTGTGGTTGCCGGTGAGGCTGGGTGGGGCGGCAGCGTCTGGGGCACCTGGGCCGGTGGAGAGACGCAGGTCCCACACCACCGCCGGCCTGGGGTGGGCGGGCGGCCGGGGCCAGGCCGAGGAGCGCAGGAGGCCCCTGCAGTGCCAACGTCCAGCATCTGCGGCCACCATGCCTCACGGGGGCGGCGTCGGGCCCAACTGAGCTCCCTGCCCGCGCGCCTGCCCCGGCTCCCACCCCTGCTGTCCGGCCTCAGGCCCGGGAGGAAGGCGCTGCCCTTGCGAGTGCAGCCAGCCTGCTGTGCCCACTCAGCCCATATTGATCGCTCTGGAGAAAATCAATAGCTCCAATATGCCGGCTCTCAACAGGCCCGGGGGCTGGGCCGGTGAAGCGCGAGACGGCCGCAGCCTCCGCCGTGCAGGAGTGGGATGTTGGGCCTCCCGAGAAATGTGGCTGTGTGCTTTCAGATAGTGGGGTTACGTCCCTGGGGAGGGAAAGGGGGGGACGAGAGCATTCGCCCGGGCCGTGCCAGCACCAGCGCCACATGGACTGGCCGGGGAGGGCAGGGCCGCAGGGACACAGCCCCTGGCACATCCGCTGTGGCTTTTCCCAGCTGGGGTCAAGCAAACACACAGCATTCGGGGCGGAGGGGACGGGGAGACGTCCATGCCCACCAGACAAAGCCCCCTGGGGGCAGATGGGCACCTCAGGAGCAGGGTGTGTGCTCAGCCTGGAGTCCCAGCTCCTCCGAAATGGGAGGATCCGCTGGGCCCAGGAGTTTGAGCCCAGCCTGAGCAACAAAGTACGACTCTCCACAAAAAATAAAAAAATGTGGCCGGGCGTGGTGGCTCCCGCCTGTGATCCCAGCGCTTTGGGAGGCCGAGGCGGGTGGATCACCTGAGGTCAGGGGTTTGAGACCGGCCTGGCCAGCATGATGAAACCCCATCTCTACTAAAAATACAAAAATTAGCTGGGCATGGTGGCATGTGCCTGTAATCCCAGCTATTCGAGAGGCTGAGGCAGGAGAATCGCTTTAACCTGGGAGGCAGAGGTTGCAGTGAGCCGTGATGTCACCACTGCACTCCAGCCTGGGTGACAGGAGACTCAAAAAAAAGGGAGGGGTGCAGGTGTCCTCTGGAGTGGCTTCTGTCAGGAGTGGGGCCCCTCTGGTTGGGCGCCTGTGTTAGTGTCCTGGGACCCCAACAACCAAGCAGACACACTGGGTTTCCTCAGGGTTCCAGAGGCCATGGTCCAAAACGAAGACATCAGCAGCACCCTGCTCCCTCCGAGGGCTCCCGCAAGCCTCCGTTCCGTGCCTGTCTCCCCTCCCTTGTGCTTACCAGCAGTCCTGAGTGTGCCTGGCCTGCAGGGGAAGGTGTGAGCCTCCACGACGGGCCTCCTCTCCCCTCCTTGTAAGCACTCTGCCCATTAGACTTAGGGTCCACCCTAGTCCAGAAGGGCCCCATCCTGACTCATCATGTTGGCAAAGAACCTGTTTCCAGACAAGGTCAAGCTCTTGTGTTCCGAGGGATCATAAATTTGGGGTCTGTTGAACCCAGGGTGGCATCTTCCAGTTCCCACAGGGGGCTGAGTGGGACGAGGGATGCCCTTTTTCCACTTGGAGGAAGCCACCCCTCCCAGGTGTCTCATTTCTGCTTGAGACCGAGATGAGCTTGGTGACCCCTCAGAGGCTGGCCTGCCCCCCGGGTGAAGCCGCAGCCCCTGCTCTGCCCCCTGACCCTGCTGTCCTGGGGCAGCTCGTGCTTAACTGCCCCAAAACACCCCAACCAAGCAGCTGCACCAGTCTGGCCAAAGGCTGCAGGCCTAACCGCAGGGCCCTTTGATTTCCACCTCCTCCAGGAAGCCCCCCCGGGCTAACACACCGGGATGAAGCTGAGCAGTCCTCCCCAGCCACACACTGAGCTCCCTCCTCCCACACGGTGGATGCTCCCAGGTCGCCACGGGGGGATTGGTTTGACAGTGATTCCAGGTGGGGTTCTGGGGTAGAACAGGTGGGGCAGGGCCCGGTGAGGACGACCCGGGCAAACAGGTGCCTCTGTTGACACAGCAGCCCCAAACACGTCTGGGCTCGGGCCGTCCAGGTGTTGCTGAGCTCGAGACACCTCCAGCCCCGCTTCCTGGCCTTGATGCCAAGAGCTCCTGGGGGTACAGAACTGGTCCCTGATCCGGCACTGCTTCTGCTGGGAACTGGGGGCAGGAGCTGGTGATCCAGAGACGAGCAGATTCTGGCTCAGGGGAAGGGGCTTGTCCAGGACCACCCGGCCACACACTGCGGCCGATGGGCAGAGGTCCCCGCCACCACCCGGGCAGCAGGCAGACTGAGCTGCACTGGCCGTCAGGGGCACGCCCTCCCGCTCCAGAGCCATCCTGAGAGGAAAGACGCTCCCGCCTTCTCTGTAGGCACGTCCAGGCTTCTAGCTAATCTCACAGTTGGAATGGGTTTGAATTCTTCTCTGAGACTCTAGGCATATGAAATGATACGGTTTTGTTCTGTAAACATATTGCAAAAATAAAAAGATGGACCTGGGTGTAGTGGCTCACGCCTGTAATCCCAGCACTGTGGGAGGCTGAGGTGGGCGGATCACAAGGTCAGGAGTTCAAGACCAGCATGGCCAGCATGGTGAAACCCCGTCTCTGCTGAAAACACAAAAATTAGCTGGGCGGGATGGCACGTGCCTGTAGTCCCAGTTACTTGGGAGGCTGAGGCAGAAGAATCATTTGAACTCGGGAGGCAGAGGTTGCAGTGAGCCGAGATCACACCACCACACTCCAGTGTGGTGACAGAACAAAACTCTCCCTAAAAAAATAATTAAAATTAAAAAATAGATGAAAAAAAAAAAAACACACACACACACAAAGAAATGACATGTTTTATTTTATTTATTTTTTTCTGAGATGGTGCCTTGCTCTGTCGCCCAGACTGGAGTGCAGTGGCACAATCTCAGCTCACTGCAACCTCCACCTCCCAGGTTCAAGCAATTCTCCTGCCTCAGACTCCCTAGTAGCTGGGACTACAGGTGCCCACCACCACACCCAACTAATTATTGTATTTTTTTTTTTTTTAAGACAGGGTTTCACCATGTTGGCCAGGCTGGTCTCGAACTCCTGACCTCAGGTGATCTGCCCACCTCGGCCTCCCAAAGTGCTGGGATTATAGGCGTGAGCCAGCGCACCTGGCCTTGTTTTCTGGAAAAAAAAAAAAAAAAAAAAAAAGCCAGGCATGATGACATCCACCTGTAGTCCCAGCTACTTGAGAGACTGAGGCGGGAGGATCCCCTGAGCCCAGGAGGTCGAGGCTGCAGTGAGCTGTGATTGCGCCACTGCACGCCAGCCTGGTCTTTTGAACAAGACCTTGCCTCAAACAAACAAACAAAAAAACGAACCTGCTTCAGGCCTCAACTTCCCTGAGTTGAGAGAAATCCAAGCTCAGTGTTGCTGCAAAGAGCCTCCTGCCTTCCCTGCAGGCCCACCAGGAGATGGGGCTGCCAAACGCTGGAGCTGAGCCTGGAGTCTTCGGGGGTCCCGTTGCTTTGGGGTGCTCCTTGTCAAGCCTTCTTGGAGAGGGGTTAGTGTAATCGCCTGAAGGTTTCTTCTGCCAGCTGCACCGACAGGATCGATTCCCTGAGACCACAGCGTTACACTCAAGACTTTAACTGGCTTGAGGACGGCCACGCCACTCAGGAGATGGAGTTAGGAGCACATCAGTCTCCACAGAGGCTCCGCGGTGAGGGCATTTTCAAAGATACTGTCATGGGGCTGCTCTGTCTATGGAGTAGCCATTTATTTTTTATTTTTGTGATGGGGACGGAGTTTGCTCTTATTGTCCAGGCTGGAGTGCAATGGTGCGATCTCGGCTCTTCGCAACCTCTGCCTCCCGGGTTGAAGTGATTCTCCTGCCTCAGCGTCTGGAGTAGCCATTCTCTTCCTCTTCTACCTTCCTAATAAACTTGCTCTCACTTTCCTCTCTGGACCCGCCCTGATTCTCGCGGGAGATCGGAGAGAACCCTCTCTCGGGGTCCGGACCAGGACCCCTTCCCTGTAACATTTTCTGGTGAACCACAGAAGGGACTATAGTGTGGAAACCCCCTTCCCAAAGGCTAACTTTGGGTAAAGGTTGGGGTCCTGTAACATCTTTATGGTGAGCCCTGAAAGGATGATACTGAGGAGACCCCAGACCTAAAGGAAATAGCAGCACTGATTGGATGACTCTGGGTAAGTGGTGGGTTGTGGGTAAAGAATGGGGTTGGGTTAGAGGCTCAATTTAGGGGAGTTAGAGTCTCTCAAGACGGAGGGGGGCCTGGTAGCGCAGGCCTGTAATCCCAGTCTTCTGGGAGGCCGAGGCAGGTGGATCACTTGAGGTCAGGAGTTCGAGACCAGCCTGGCCAACATGGTAAAACCCTGTCTCTACTAAAAATACAAAAATTAGCCAGGCTTGGTGCTACCTGACTGTAGTCCCAGCTATGCAGGAGGCTGAGGCAGGAGAATCGTTTGAACCCCAGAGGCGGAGGTTGAAGTGAGCTGAGAGATCATGCCACTGCATGCCAGCCCGGGTGACAAAGGCTCAAAAAAAAAAAAAAAAAAGGTCTGAGAGAGAGAAATTCACTCAGGAACGCAGGAAGACAGCCTGTATGGCTGGAAGCAGGGTGGAGTCAGCCATGTCAGCTTTCTCTCACTGCGGTAATTTCACAAAGGCGCTTTCATTAGTGGGTCCTTTTTTGTGGTCTGGTGAGGGCATGGAGGGCTTCCTGTAGGCCCACCATGTATGGTGGTAACTTACACCTGGAATTTGTACACTTTGGGAGGCTGAGGCCTTAAGATCGTTTGGGCCCAGGGGGTCAAGACCAGCCTGGGCAACATAGCAAGACCCCATCTCTACAAAAAATACAAAAATTAGCCAGGTGTGGTGGCATGCACCTGGGATCAGCTACTCAGGAAGCTGAGGTGGGAGAATCACTTGAGCCTGGGAGGTAGAAATAACCTCCCAATGGGTTCACCTTGCCCGCTGCCTAGACAGAGCAATAGAGAAAGAGTCATTCACACAGAACTGGCTGTGCAGGAGACAGGAGTTTTATTATTACTCAAGTGAGTCTCCCTGAGCGTTTGGAGATAGGAGGGTTTTTTTTTGTTTTTTTTGTTTTTTTTTTTTGAGACGAAGTCTCGCTCTGTTGCCAGGCTGAACTGCAGTGGCACGATATTGGCTCACTGCAACCTCCGCCTCCCGGGTTCAAGCAATTCTCCTGCCTCAGCCTCCCGAGTAGCTGGGGCTACAGGTGCGCACCACCATGCTCAGCTAATTTTTGTATTTTTAGTAGAGACGGGGTTTCACCGTGTTAGCCAGGATGGTCTCCATCTCCTGACCATGTGATCCACCCACCTCGGCCTCCCAAAGTGCTGGGATTACAGGCTTGAGCCACCGCGCCCGGCCTGGAGGTAGGAGTTTTTAAAGATAGCTTGGTGGGCAGAGGCTTGGGAAGTGGGAAGTTCTGATTGCTCACGCTGGAGATGGAATCACAGGGGATGGAAGGGAGTTTTTCTTCCTGTCTTTTGTTCCTGCGTGGGATGGCAGAACTGGTTGGGCCAGATTACGGGTCTGGGTGGGACCAGTTGATCCATTCATTGGCATCTGCAAAATATCTCAGGCACTGATCTTAGGCTTCACAATGTTATCCCTAACGGCAATGTGGGGAGGAGGTTCAGACAAGAGGTCAGAGGCTGCATGACCCCTAAACCATAACTTCTAAGATTTTTTTTTGAGACCGAGTTTTGTTCTGTCACCCAGGCTGGAGTGCAGTGGCATGATCTCAGCTCACTGCAACTTCTGCCTCCTGCCTCAGCAATTCTCTCTCCTCAGCCTCCTGAGTAGCTGGGATTACAGGTGCCCAACACCACGCCTGGCTGATGTTTGTGCTTTCAGTAAGAGACGGGGTTTCACCATGTTGGCCAGGCTGGTCTCAAACTCGTGACCTCGTGATTCTCCCGTCTCGGCCTCCCAAAGTGCTGGGATTACAGGCGTGAGCCACTGCGCCCGGCCAATTTCTAATTTTATAGCTAATGTATCAGTCCTGTAAAGGCAGACTGGTCCTCAGTCAAGGACGTCTTTTCTGGAAAGGAATGTTACCAATTTTGTTTGAGTCAAACCATGAACTGAAATCCTTCCCATAGTTAGTTCTGCCTTCGCCTAGGAATGAACAAGGACAGCTTAAGGGTTAGAAGCAGGATGGAGCCCCTCAGGTTTGATCTCCTTCACTGTCATCACTTCCTCAGAAGTTTTGCAAAGGAGGTTTCAGAGACCGCGCTGATGTGAGATCGCGCCACTGCGCTCCAGCCCGGGCGACGGAGCGAGTCCCTGTCTCATGAAAAGAACGAAAGGGGGAGAAAAGAAAGACGGGGGGCCGCAAGCCCAGGGGAGAAGCCTGCACAGAGGTGCGGGCGCCCAGCCCAGGGCAGGGGCGGGCAGGGCAGGGCTGAGGGCGCGGACCCCCACCCAGGTCCGGCGCACCTTCAGGCCGGCTGAGACTTCTCGGAGGCGAACTCAGACCTAACTCTCAGAGGACAATGCCCGCCCCGCGGCGCCCCGCCTCTCCTTGGCGACCAGGGACCGGGGTCTGGCTCCTAGCCGAAAGGGACAGAGAACTACATTTCCCGGCATGCCCTCGCGCTCTCCAGGGGCGCTAGAGTCTGCGACGGAAAGAGTGCTCCGCCGACAAACGTCATTTCCGCTGCGCGACTGGACCCACGTTCTGTAGTCGTGAGCGCCGGCCTGGTATGGCGTCCGGTTTCCGGTTTCCGGTTCGGGCGACGGAGGTGACGCAATCACGACGCGCCACGGCGCCGGGCGCGGAGTCTAGGCAACAATGAGCCGAGTCTTGTGTGCACCGGCGGCCGGGTGAGCTCCTCAAGGTCTCCGAGGGCCGAGGGCGGGCACCGGCGGGCGGGCGGAGCCCTTACTGTTATCTCTCTTCCAGGGCCGTCAGGGCGCTGAGGCTCATGGGTTGGGTTTCCCGAAGCCTTCATCCACTGCCCGGTTCTCGGGATCGGGCCCAACCCGCCGCCGTGGAAGAGGACGAGCCTGACCGCCCCATTAAGTTTTCCTCCAGCAAAGCTAACCCGCGCCTCTGGACGGTTGACCATTCCATGGGAAAGGGATATCAGCGGCCCTGGTGGCAGGTGCTGCCCATCAGCCTCTCCCTCATGGCTCTGGTCATCTGGTGCTTCCTGGGGCAGGAGACCGAGACGGACCAGTGGTTGAGGCGGGTGTTGGGAGAAGAGGTGCCAGAGCCCAGTGATCGCTCCGAGGGGCCTGAGACTCCAGCTGCCTCGGGAGCGAGAACTTGACGGGGTGCCCGCTGGGGCTGGCAGGAAGTGGGCCAGGAGCCGCCCTTCCGATTTGACCTTAACTGTCCTGGCTGTGCCTGCGTCCTCAGCCCTGAAGGGCTTCGATGGTGGATGGGGAATCCCAGCAGATCAGAACCTGCTCTTGCCTGGGGCTTGATGTCCAAGGATTCCATCCACAAGACTTTTCCGATCCTTAGGAGAGGTTTCAGTTGCACTGTGTGTTGTTGGATTTGTGATGTCTTTGTATAACATAATCATGTTTGCAAAGCAATTCTGGTGACACTTGTAATCCAGTGTTAGTTTGCAGGTAATTTGCTTTCTGAGATAGAATAGCAGAAGTGTTAAACTTTCTTATGTGCTCTGGCCTGTGTAAATAACACTTCTCCATGTTAGTTTTGCATAATAACAAATCGAAAATAAATTTTAATTTTATGATATGGGATTAGATGATTCCCTTTTTTTGCATCAAGTTTTTTAAAAGAGGGTATTTTAGCTGTCATTTTATCGTATTTTATTTTTTTGAGACAGAGTCTTGCCCTTGTTGCCCAGGCTGGAGTGCAATGGCACTGTCTCCTCTGACCGCAACTTCCGCCTCCCGGGTAGGTGGGATTACAGGCGCCCACCACCATGCCCGGTTAATTTTGTATTTTTCGTAGAGACGGGGTTTCTCCATGTTGGTTTCTCCAGGTTGGTCTCAAACTCCCAGCCTCAGGTGATCTGCCCGCTTCGGCCTCTCAACGTGCTGGGATTACAGTTGTGAGCCACCCCGCCCAGCCGAATTTTTTTCTTATTTACCACAGCACGTAAGTTGTACCAGCAGCTATTTTTGAAAGTTTTCTTCTCTTTTCTTTTTTCCAGAGTGGAAACTGAGGAAAGAAACCTACATATATATTACCAGATAGTACCAGAAATTAGGAACTTCTGCAGTTTTCTGCAAAACTTTTTAAGCAAGGCAACAATTTTCTGAGTAGAGTACGACTAATGAGTTTTGGTTTTTTTGCTTTTTTTTTTTGAAAATGATGGGCACTATTTTGGGTTACCTGAGTGATATTTTGTGTGTACGTATGTCTGTGTGTTTGAGACAGAGTCTCATTCTGTTACCCAGGCTGGAGTGCAGTGGCGCAGTTTTGGCTCACTGCTATCTCTGCCTCCTGGGTTCAAATGATTCTTCTGCCTCAGCTTCCGAAGTAGCTGAAACTACATGCTTGTGCCACCATGCCCGGCTAATTTTTATATTTTTAGTAGAGATGGTGTTTGGCATGTTGGCCAGGCTGAACTTGAACTCCTGACGTTAGGTGATCCACCTGCCTAGGCCTCCCAAAGTGCTGGGATTACAGGCAGGAGTTACTACACCAGGCCCGAGATTGTTTTCTTTCTTCTTTTCTCTTTTTTTTTTTTTGAGACGGAGTTTCGCTCTTGATACCCAGGCTGGAGTGCAATGGAGCGATCTCGGCTCACCGCAACCTCCGCCTCCTGGGTTCAGGCAATTCTCCTGCCTCATCCTCCTGAGTAGCTGGGATTACAGGCATGCGCCACCATGCCCAGCTAATTTTTTGTAGTTTTAGTAGAGACGGGGTTTCACCATGTTGACCAGGATGGTCTCGATCTCTTGACCTCGTGATCCACCCGCCTCGGCCTCCCAAAGTGCTGGGATTACAGGCTTGAGCCACCGCGCCCGGCCCTTCTTTTCTCTTTTTGAGATGGAGTCTTGCTCTGTCACCTAGGCTGGAGTGCAGTGGGGTGGTCTTGGCTCACTGCACCTTCCGCCTCCTAGGTTCAAGTGATTCTCCTGTCTCAGCCTCCCAGGTAGCTGGGATTACAGGCATGCGCCACCATGCCTGTCTAATTTTTGTATTTTTAGTAGAGACTGGATTTCGCCATGTTGGTGAGGCTGGTCTTGAACTCCTGACGTCAAGTGATCCACTCGCCTTGGCCTCTCAAAGTGCTGGAATTACAGGCGTGAGCCACTGTGCCTGGTTGATTGTTTTCATACATATATATACATACACCTGTTTTAAAGACACAGCAGGATAGTCACATTGATTTTTGATGAGACGTTATCCCACAGGCAGCAGATTCCAAGTGTCTCCAGGGCAGCGATCTGGGAGGGCTTTTCCAGTTGCTGACCTCACACTTGTGCTATGGACAGACCCAAGGCCAGCTGGGGACGGTGGGCAGATCTTCCCTATAGCTGGAGTTTTCAAAGGATGGCAACAGAGCAGATTGATAGGTGAACAGCTAACTCAGTACAGTTAGTATTATTATGATTATTATTTTGAGACGGAGTCTCGCTCTGTTGCCCAGGCTGGAGTGCAGTGGTGTGATCTCAGCTCACTGCAGCCTCCGCCTCCTGGATTCAAGCAATTCTCCTGCCCCAGCCTCTAAGTAGCTGGGATTACAGGCACATGCCACCATGCCCGGCTAATTTTTGTATTTTCAGTAGAGATGGGCTTTTGCCATTTTGGTCAGGCTAGTCTCGAACTCCTGACATCAGGCGATCTGACCACCTCGGCCTCCCAAAGTGCTGGGATTACAGGTAGGAGCCTCTGCGCCTGGCCATATTTAACTAGTTGTATAGTGTGTGTGTTCTGTTTTCCCAGTTGGGCTATAGCTTTTATTTTCCCCAGGGTACATGGCACACGGACCTCCCCAGATAAGCATTTGAGAGGTAGACCATTGTTAGCATGCTAGGACAGAAGAGACGGGGTTTCACCATGTTGGCCAGGTTGGTCTTGAACTGCTGACCTCAGGTAATCCACCCGCCTTGGCCTCTCAACGTGCTGGGATTACAAGCATGAGCCACCACACCCGGCCCTTTTTTTTTTTTTTTTTTTTTTTTTTTTAAGAGATGGGTTCTTGCTCTGTTGCCCAGGCTGGAGAGCAGTGGCTATTCACAGGTGAGATCCTACTACTGATCAGCACAGAAGTTTTGACCTGCTTGGTCCCCGCTCCCGGGAGGTCACCATATTGATGCTGAACTTAGTGTGGACAACCGATTGGCATAGCGTACTACAGCCCAGAACTCCTGGGCTCAAGTGATCCTCCCACCGCAGCCTCCCGAGTAGCTGGGACTACAGGCACGTGCCACTGCGCCTGGCAGCTGCAGTGATTCCTAAAATGACAAATGGCTGGGCAGGAAGAGGAATTTTTTTTTTTTTTGAGACGAAGTTTAACTCTGTGGCCAGGCTAGAGTGCAGTGGTGCGATCTCGGCTCACCACAACCGCTGCTTCCCAAGTTCAAGCGATTCTCCTGTCTCAGCCTCCCGAGTAACTGGGATTACAGGTGCACACCACTGTACCTGGCGAATTTTTTTGTATTTTCAGTAGAGATGGGGTTTCACCATGTTGGCCAGGCTGTTCCTGAACTTCTGACCTCAGGTAATCCACCTTCCTCGGCCTCCCAAATTGCTAGGATTACGGGCAAGAGCCACCACCTTGCCCAGGCAGAAATTGTGTTAAAAATTCTTTCAAGGAAGATATTAACCAGTTGGTCACATCTAAGCTGATGAAATGTCTTAGAAGGTCCTGCCAGTGGTGTGCATTTTGTCCCCAAGAAAAGTGAAATACTTCTACATTCACACTGGAAATCCTGGGGTTATTTTAAAATGTGTCTGGTACCACCCTAGATTTCAAAGACCATTTCTTCCAAAGCATGAAAAAAATGATACTTTGAATCGTTAAGTGTTACATTTACATCAGTTTCCTTTGATGTGTTCAAGAAAGAAGTCCCAAAGCCCCCAGGGTGAGGAGGAACAGCAGGAATCTCCGGTCATACCTCTACAGCAAAGATCCCCCAATTCCTTGAGTCCTCAAATCCTTTTCCTAGGGTTGCCAGGCCCCATAGACATCCCTGCTGGACTGCTCACGGGCTCCTTAAACTCCAAAATTTTAGGGCTACTGAGCCCCACAGGGTTGTGGGGTGTCCCTTACGTCGTGCTGAAGTGCAGGATCCAAGAAGTAAAGGGACGGTACGCTGAAGAACTGGTGAAGAGCATCTGGACTCTGGGTGCCACGCCACCTGTGAGCGGAGATTGGCGAGAGCCCAAATGCCCAGAAGCATCTGCATTTATTAGGTACAGGCAGGGGGCAGGGTCATGTGTGAGGTCATCATCTGTAGGCTTAGTGATAGGGCATACATAATCACATGAGTCACAAGCGAGGGGGCCGCCCCGTTAGGTCGCCTGCGCAGATAGGTGGACTGTGCTCAGTAGGGGCCGTGCTGTGTGCAGTAGAAGGTCGTGTACAGAAAAAGGGTCCACCCCCATTAGGTCACCGAGGCAAGGAGGTGGGCTGTGTGCAACAGGTGTCGTGCGCAACATTTCTTATCTGGGGGCTGGAGACGTCAAAGGATTTCTTTTTTTTTTAAGATGTGGTTTCACCATTATGGCCAGGCTGGTCTTGAACTCCTGGCCTCAGGTGATCCATCCACCTCGGCCTCCCAAAGTGCTAGGATTACAGGCGTGAGCCACAACGCCTGGCCTTCAAAGGATTTCTTTTTTTTTTTTTTTTTT
>NW_022437115.1:154419-154682 GCF_009761245.1 Sapajus apella | reverse complement strand
AATTCTCCTGCCTCAGCCTCCTGAGTAGCTGGGATTACAGGCACGCGCCACCATGCCCAGCTAATTTTTTGTAGTTTTAGTAGAGACGGGGTTTCACTGTGTTGACCAGGATGGTCTCGATCTCTTGACCTCGTGATCCACCCGCCTCGGCCTCCCAAAGTGCTGGGATTACAGGCGTGACAAAGGATTTCTAATAGAAGGATACTATAAGCCAATGCAGTGGGAGCTGACAGACTTGTGCTCTTAAGATATTTATGGGAGGA
>NW_022437115.1:124528-149419 GCF_009761245.1 Sapajus apella | reverse complement strand
TAAAAATTCTTTTTTTCTTTTTTTTTTTTTTTTGAGACAGGGTGTCACTCTGTTACCCAGGGTGGAGTGCAATGATGCAATGTTGGCTGACTGCAACCTCCACCTCCCGGGTTCGAGCGATTCTGCTGCATTACCCTCCCGAGTAGCTGGGATTACAGGCGTGTGCCACCATACCCTGCTAATTTTTTTTTTTGTATTTTTAATGGGGGGGGAGGGTCACTATGTTGGCCAGGCTGGTCTCGAACTCCTGATCTCAGGTGATCCTCCTGCCTCTGCCTCCCAAAGTGCTGGCATGAACCACCGCGGCTGACCTCCTGTCACTAAAAATTCTTAGGAAACATTGTTTCTATCAAATCGTACATAACACTTAAGAGTTTTCCTTTTATCCGGCTACTGGGCTGTTATGGGGGCGGTGCTCAAGTGTTTTGCTAAATAACTGCGATAATTACCTTTGTACATAAATGCTCGAATAAGTGTTTGAGGTCAGTGCTCCAAAAGGCACAAATTCCTTTTCACAGAGGCCAGGACCCCTTCGCCCTCCCGCCCCAGTGGTGACCCGTGTGCCCGGCTCCCTTGACATCAGCCTCTCGCTTGGTTTGTGGAAGAGCCGCTGTATGCAGATACAACTCCTGTGATTAATTCACGGAAATTACTCGGTGATGCCGGGTCGTGTCCCAGCAGGGACCGACCCTCGCGGGTCCCACGCGAGCCCCCAGGCAGGGAGGGTCCCGTCCCACCCACCGGCGATCCGGGTCGGGGGCTGCGGGGGCGGGGCGGGCGGGGCGTGGCCGGGCACGGGGGCTGGGGGCGTGGCCGGGGTCTCGGGCCGGGGGCGGGGCCCGGGGGGGGGGAGATCCGGGGGCGGGGGCGCCGGCGCGGCGCATGCGCGTTGCATTGTTTTGACTGAAAATGCCGTCGGTTTCGAAAGCGGCGGCGGCGGCGGCGCTGAGCGGGTCCCCCCCGCAGACTGAGAAGCCGACCCACTACAGGTCAGCGCCCGTCCGGCCCGCGCCCCCGCCCGCCCCGGTCCCGCCCGCCGCCTCCCGCCCGGGCCCGCGCTGCCTGCGCCGCCCCTTCGCCGCCCCCGCGCGCCCCCGGCCTCCGCGCCGCGCCCGGGCTGGGGGGCCGCGACCCTCTCCGCTCCGGCCGCCGCCGCTCGAGGTCGGAGCGCGGCGCCCAGGGTGTGGGGCGGCGCCTGGGCTCCGGGGTCCCCGCGCCGCTGGGGAGGGAGGAACCGCCCCGGGGTCGGGGGTCGGGGGTCGGGGGTCGGGGGCCGGGGGCCGGGCGCGGGCTCGGGACCGGGACCCTCCGCTCCAGCGGCCGCCGCCTGAGGTCACCGCGGTCCCGGGGCCTGGGGGGCGCCTGGGCTCTGAGGTGCGGGCACGGTCGCGTCTTGCGCGGGATGGGGGGCGGCGCCTGGGGCCCGCCAGGAGTCGGAGTGGGGGTCGGGCCCGGGGCGGGGCACCTGAGGCCGGCGGGTCCCTCCGCCCACGAGTCCCCGGGGCCGCCCGGCGGAAGCGAGCGCGGCGCTGTCTGTTTCTAGGTACCTGAAGGAGTTCAGGACGGAGCAGTGCCCCCTGTTTTCACAGCACAAGTGCGCGCAGCACAGGCCGTTCACCTGCTTCCACTGGCACTTCCTCAACCAGCGGCGCCGCAGGCCCCTCCGCAGGCGCGACGGCACCTTCAACTACAGCCCCGACGTGTACTGCTCCAAGTACAACGAGGCCACCGGCGTGTGCCCCGACGGCGACGAGTAAGGGCCGGGGGGCGTGGGAGCCTCCACCCGGGGACGGGGCCTGGACCCTCAGCCGGGGGCAGGAGGGGGTCTCCACCCGGGGTCGGGGCCCGGACCCTCAGCCGGGGGCAGGAGGGGGCCTCCACCCGGGGTCGGGGCCCGGACCCTCAGCCAGGGGCAGGAGGGGGTCTCCACCCGGGGTCGGGGCCCGGACCCTCAGCCGGGGGCAGGAGGGGGCCTCCACCCGGGGTCGGGGCCTGGACCCTCAACCAGGGGCAGGTTGGAAGCTTCCACCCGGGGACGGGGCCTGGACCCTGAGCCAGGGGCAGGTTGGAAGCTTCCACTGGGGGTCGGGACCTGAACTCTCAGCCAGGGGCAGGTTGGGAGCTTCCACCTGGGGTCGGGACCTGAACCCTCAGCCAGGGGCAGGAGGGGGCCTCCCCTCGGGGTCGGGGCCTGGACCCTCAGCCAGGGGCAGGAGGGGACCTCCACCCGGGGTCGGGGCCTGGACCCTCAACCAGGGGCCGGTTGGGAGCTTCCACCCGGGGACGGCGCCTGCACACTCAGCCAGAGGCAGGTTGGGAGCTTCCACCCTGGGACGGGGTCTGGACCCTTAGCCAGAGGCAGGTGGGTGGGCTTTACCCGGGGACAAGGACTGGACCCTCCGTGGATACCTGGTGTCCATGCTTGGCCGCTGTAGAGGGAGTGGTAATTATTCTCTGAAGTTTTCCAGTGACCAGGGATGGTGGTGAGACAGTTACTGTTTTCAGGCCACTTCCCAAGAGACTGTGTGTGTTTTAGGGGTAACGCTTGTGTGACTCAATCCAGTTTTGTTTCATCTCCTGCTTTTTTTAACTTTGAGATAGGGTCTTGCTCTGTCACCAGGGCTCGAGGGCAACGACGGGACACAGCTCACTGCAACCACCAACTCCCAGGCTCAAGTGATTCTCCCTCAGCCTCCCAAGTAGCTGGGACTACGGGCTCATGCCACCCCAGCAAGCTTTGTGTAATTTTTGTAGGGATGGGGTCTCACTACGTTGTCCAGGCTAGTCTTGAACTTCTGGGCTCAAGTGATCCTCTTGCTTCAGCCTGCCAAAGTGCTGGGATTCCAGGGGTGAGCCACTGTGGCCAGCTGTTTCCCCGTCTTGATTTGACACAGTTCCTGCATCAGAACCTATGCCTGGCCAAGTGTGTTGTTTTTGTGTGTTGTTTTGTGTTTCTGTAGAGACTGGGTTCTCGCTGTAGCCCAGTCTGGTTTCAGACTCCTGGGCACAGTGGTCCTCCCACCTTGGCCTCCCAAAGGCTGGGATTCCAGGCAGGATCCACTGCGCCTGACCAGGTTTGGGAGCATTTTGCAGTGGTCAGATGCTTTCCACGCAGAGAGCTTGTTAGAATATTCACACTATGGAGAATATCTGGGATGTTTATGTATTTTTTTGAGGTGGAATCCTGCCCTGTCGCCCAGGCTGGAGTGCAGTGGCACCATCTCAACTCACTGCAGCCTCCACCTGCCTGGTTGAAGCGATTCTTCTGCCTCAGCCTCCTGAGTAGCTTGGGATTACGGGTGCACATCACCACACCTGGCTAATTTTTTGTATTTTTTTTTTTTTGAAGTAGAGACAGGGTTTCACCGTGTTAGCCAGGTTGGTCTCAATCTCCTGACCTCATGATTCTCCTGCCTCAGCCTCCCAAAGTGCTAGGATCACAGGCATGAGCCACTGTGCCTGTGTTTCCTTTCTTGATGTTTACATATTCATTTTAATTGAAAAAAGATAGTAAAGTTATTTTATGTGCAGACTCATTTATGTAGCACTTCTTTTTTTTTTTTTTTTTTTTGAGACGGAGTTTCCCTCTTGTTGCCCAGGCTGGAGTGCAATGGCGCGATCTCGGCTCACCGCAACCTCCGTCTCCTGGGTTCAGGCAATTCTCATGCCTCAGCCTCCTGAGTAGCTGGGATTACAGGCACACGCCACCATGCCCAGCTGATTTTTTGTATTTTTAGTAGAGACGGGGTTTCACCATGTTGACCAGGATGGTCTCGATCTCTTGACCTCGTGATCCACCCGCCTCGGCCTCCCAAAGTGCTGGGATTACAGGCTTGAGCCACCGCGCCCGGCCCCCCCTTTTTTTTTTTTTTGAGATGGAGTCTCACTCTCTGTCGCCCAGGCTGGAGTGCAGTGGCGGGATCTTGGCTCACTGCAACCTCCGCGCCCCACCACCCACCCGTTTTAAGCGATTCTCTTGCCTCAGCCTCCTGAGTAGCTGGGACTACAGGTGCGAACCACCATGCTCTGCTAATTGTTTTTGTATTTTGTGTTAGCCAGGATAGTCTCGATCTCCTGACCTGGTGATCCATCTACCTTGGCCTCCCAAAGTGCTGTGATTACAGGCGGGAGCCACTGAGCCAGGCCTCTAGCACTTTTAAAGTTGCAAAATGAAGGTTTTGTTCTGGTTGATTTTATTTTACAAGTTTCCTAATAGTGTTACGAACAGATGTCTTTATTTTGAAATATGTAAAATGGGAAAGGAGGGAAAATCCAAGTCAGATTGTATATTCACAGACCGGCGGGAGGTGGTGTCAGGTTCTGCTTTTTTCCTGTGGGCTGCTCGCAGAGGGTGGAGGGTGGTCTCTTCCTGCCTAGTAGAGAAATGGCACTTGCGGTCTTGACGTCTCCATTCCAGCATCTTTTGGAAGGAGCCGACTGTCCAGGGATCTTCCCGTTGAAGGCTGCTTTCAGTGTGGAGACCCTTGTGAATTGAAGTCCTTATTCCTTTATTTTTTCAACAATGCGTAACCCAAGGGATAAATTTTTCTAATTTTTTTTAGAGGTGTTATACTCTTTAAATACTGAAATGTTTTTAATTGCTCATTAATTAAATAGTGTTTGTTTTGTTTTCGTTGTTTTGAGATGGAGTCTTTCTCTGTCACGCAGGCTGGACTGCAGTTGTACAGTCTCTGCTCTTTACAACCTCCGTCTCTCGGGTTCAAGCGATTCTCCTGCCTCACCCTCCCGAGTAGCTGGGATTACAGGCATGCGCCACCAGGCCTCACTAATTTTTGTATTTTTAGCAGAGACAGGGTCTCACTATGTTAGTCAAACTGATCTTGAACTTCTGACCTTAGGTGAGCCACCCACCTGGCTGTTTTTATTTTATTTTATTTTATTTTTTGAGATGGAGTTTCGCTCTTGTTACCCAGGCTGGAGTGCAATGGCGCGATATCGGCTCACCGCAACCTCCGCCTCTTGGGTTCAGGCAATTCTCCTGCCTCAGCCTCCTGAGTAGCTGGGATTACAGGCACGCGCCACCATGCCCAGCTAATTCCTTGTATTTTTAGTAGAGACGGGGTTTCACCATGTTGACCAGGATAGTCTCGATCCTTGACCTCGTGATCCACCTGCCTCGGCCTCCCAAAGTGCTGGGATTACAGGCTTGAGCCACCGTGCCCGGCCTGTTTTTATTTTATTTTATTTTTTTTCCAGAGGCAGTGGTATTGTCAGAACCGCCTGGTGGTTTTTGTTCTATGAGACAGGGTCCTGGTCTGTGGTCTGGGCTGGAGTGCAGGGGCGCAAACACTGCTAACTGCAGCGTGAACCCCCAGTGCTCGAGTGATCTTCCTGCTTCAGTCTCCTGAGCTGCTGGGACCACAGGAGTGCTGTGTCACTTACACCAGGTGTCACTCTGGTCGCCCAGGCTGGAGTGCATTGGTACCAGTCGGCTCACTGCAGCCTCTACATCCTGGGCTCAGGTGATTCTCCCACTTCAGCCTCTGGAGTAGCTGGGACCACAGACTCTCTATACCACGCCTGGCAGATTTTTTTGTATTTTTAATAGAGATGGGGTTTTCCTGTGTTGTCCAGGCTGGTCTTGAACTCCTGGCCTCAAGTGATCCTCCCACCTCAGCCTCCCAGAGTGCTAGGATTACAGGTGTGAGCCACCACACACCTCTGGCTCAGTTTTTATTTTTTTTGTGGAGACAGAGTCTCACTATGTCGCCCGGCTTCAAGCAGTCCTCCTGCCTTGGCCTCCCCAAACTGCAGGGATTGTTAAGTGCAGCCATTGCACCCTACCCTAGTATTCTTAAGGCAGGTTGGTGCCTAAACATGAAATAATGTAGCCAGCCCATTTTGGTTAGGATGGTGATGTACTTCTAGGCAGTTCTGAAAGTGCATAACTGCATTGCTTTTTGAGCCACTGTTATCTGCACATGGGACTTTCAAAGGCAGGTATTTGTCTAGTTGATGTCCGAGCTCAGCCTCTAATTTCCCTTGGTTAAGCCCATCATCTGCCCAGACCTGTGATCCTGAGTTGCAAGTGGGGCCACTGCTGCCTAACTCTGATGTGGGGGTCCTGGACGTGCGGAGACCAGCACCCAGCTTGTCTGACCCCACTCCTTTGAACATGGGGGACTGATTGACTGGCAGCACTCTGTCGCCAGGGTGGCGTGATTGGCAGTGCTCTGTCGCCAGGCTGGAATGCAGGGACGTGATCTCGGCTCACTGCAACTTCCGCCTCCTGGGTTCAAGCAATTCTGTCTTAGCCTCCCGAGTAGCTCGGATTACAGGCACCCACCACACACCCAGCTAATTTTTTGTATTTTTAGTAGAGATGGGGTTTCACCATGTTGGCCAGGTTGGTCTTGAACTCCTGACCTCATGATCCTCCCGCCTTGGCCTCCCAAAGTGCTGGGATTACAGGCATGAGCCACCTTGCCCAGCCCTCTTTTTTTTTTTTTTTTTGAGCTAGGGTCTTGCTCTGTTGCCCAGGCTGGAGTGCAGTGGTGCCATCACCGTTCACTGCAGCCTCGACCTCCCAAACTTAAGCAGTTCTCCCACTTCAGCTGCCCAAAGTGCTGGGGTTACAGGTGTGCATTCCTGCACCTGGCAAGAAGGCATCTTTTCATAACTGTTTTTTGTTTTTTTTTTGTAGACGGAGTCTCTGTCTGTCTCCCAGGCTTGAGTGTAGTGGCATGATCTTGGCTTACTGTAACCTCTGCCTCCTGGGTTCAAGCGATTCTCCTGCCTCAGCCTCCGGAGTAGCTGGGATTACAGGCATGTGCCATCATGCCTGGCTAATTTTTATATTTTTAGTATAGATGGGTTTTGCCATGTTGACCAGGCTCGTCTTGAACTCCTGATCTCAGGTGATCTGCTCTCCTTAGCCTCCCAAAGTGCTGGAATTACAGGTGTGAGCCACCGTGCCCAGCTTCATAACTGTTTTGGTTCTGGAGCCTGGGTGTCCTGCTGTGGACTCAGCCCCAGTGCTAGGCACAGGGTGGTGTCCAGTTCTCACAGGGACAGACAGTGCTGCCATGAGCACCTGTCCCCAGGTGGTCATTTCAAGCTGTGCTCACGTAGCAGTTGTGTAACATGTGATTATGCATTACAGAAATATTAGCCAGCTGTCTAAATGGCTTGCAGTTTATAATTGAGGGTGGTAAGTGGGGCTCAGATGCCTGTTGGGTGTTTTGTTTTAGATGCATCCTGGGTAAATCCACACACAGCGAGGAGATTATCTTAAGATTTTGTTTGTAGCATGTTTGCTTCAGCTGGCCTTTTAGGAAGTATCTGACAGGCTGTTTCCTCTGGGAATCTCTGCTCCATAATTACCCTTCATTCCACTGGAGTGGGAGTTTCTCATCACTGCACAAAGGGCATAGCCAATTTGTCCTGTTGAATTACCCGTTCTGGTTCTCACTAAGGGTTGCCTCGGATTTCGTAAATAGATGAACGTTCAGATCAAGGCAAGGTCTTCCTTTTCTTTAGTTCGTTGGTTTTTGAAATTTCTATTTTGGGTGTTGACACCACCAGCTTTACACATGAATATGTATCAGAGAGCAGACACTCTTAGCCAGTGTCAGTTGTTGCTCTTGGTTCTGGCTGGAGGCCCTGGGGCTGAGCTGCGGGGCAGAGCAGGACTGGGACTCCAGGAGGGCCCCCCCCCCCCCCGCTGCTGGTGCTTCCTTTCCTGGGCAGGCTGGCACCTCACTCCACCGCTGCCTGCTCAGTTGCTACCTCAGCGTCAGCCCCTCCTGGGGGCAGCCCCAGTATCACCAGTTCCTGCAGGTACCTCTGCTTTCACTCCCTCCCCCAGTGGCGGGTGCCCTCCCCCAGCCCCTGCTGTCATCTCTCCTCTGCCGCCTCCTGTGGTCTCCCAGGTCACTTCTCGGGTTACTCCCCTATCCCCTGTGGGCACCCTCTCCGGTGCCTGCCTCCGTGAGCGCCCCCACAGTGCCCCCTTTCCTAAATGGGTGGCCGCCCCTTGCTGCACCCCACGCCGTGTCTGTCCTACCGGCTTCGTGGGGATTCCGGCCCCGCCCCGCCCCGCTCGGGAAAGGCCCTTTGTTCTGCGGGACACGCCCCTCCCCTGCACATCCGCGATTGGCCACCCCCGGTCTTGTGTGAAGCCCCGCCCCCGTGGGAACCGTCGTGTACTTGGGGGCGGGGCGGCTCCCGTGGGGGCGTGGCTTTGAGGCCGCTGGGCTATTGCTGAGGGGCCAGGCGCTTGCTTTTCTCTTCAGACAGATTCTGGTAAAGAAACAGGAAAGACGAAAAAAGAAAAAGGCAGAAAAGGCGCCTCATGGGTTCCCGGGCCTCTCCAGGGTCTATGGTCTGTTTTCTTTTTTCTTTTGAGCCAGGGTCTGGCTCTGTTTCCCAGCCTGGAGTGCAGTGGTGTAATCTCGGCTGACTGCAACCTCAGCCTCACGGGCTCACCTGATTGTCTCACCTCAGCCTCCAGAGTATCTGGGACCACAGGTGCACCACCATGCCCAGCTGGCGTGTGTGTGTGTGTGTGTGTGTACCACAGGTGCACCACCATGCCCAGCTGGTGTGTGTGTGTGTGTGTGTGTACCACAGGTGCACCAGCATGCCCAGCTGGTGTGTGTGTGTGTGTACCACAGGTGCACCACCATGCCCAGCTGTTGTGTGTGTGTGTGTGTGTACCACAGGTGCACCACCATGCCCAGCTGGTGTGTGTGTGTGTTTGTACCACAGGTGCACCACCATGCCCAGCTGGTGTGTGTGTGTGTGTGTGTGTGTGTGTGTGTGTACCACAGGTGCACCATCATGCCCAGCTGGGGGGGGTGTGTGTGTGTGTGTGTGTGTGTGTGTGTGTATTTTTAATCGAGATGGGGTTTTGCTGTGTTGCACAGGCTGGACTTGAACTCCTGGACTCAAGCGATCCACCTGCCTCGGCCTCCCAGAGTCCGGGGATTACAAGCATGAGCCACCATGCCCAGCCTCTAGGCCCATTTTTAGTGCAGCCACAGAACAGAGGCCATCCTTGCCAGACCTTTGCACGGTGGCCCTGCAGCCACCCCGGGTCTTTTGTTCTCAGGAAAAAATAGGCTCACCCTATTTTTGTGGTGCAGCGTTTTCAGGGTGACACACAAATTTGTTCACTGCAGCCTCAACCTCCTGAGCTCAAGTGATGCTTGTACCTTAGCTTCCAGAGTAGCAGGGACCAGAGGTGCACACCACCACCTCCAGCTGTGTTTTTGTATTTTTTGTGGGAACGGGGTCTTGCTGGTTTTGAACTCCTGGGCTCAAGTAATCTGCCACCTCCTCTCCCAAAGTGCTGGGATTACAGGCGTGAGCTGCTGCACCTGGCCTCTGTCTTCTTTTCAGAGCTCTGTTTGGTGGTATCACCTGGCAGGCCTGGCATTTCCCATTTGCGCTGTGGGGCCTCCCCGGCCCCTGTTCTCAGGCAGTGTGAAACTTGGATCTGAGTGGATCCAGGGTGTGCCTCACTGGGTCCCCACTATGCATTCCATGAGGAACTGATGGGAAGAGAGACTTCCAAATATCCACGTCTAAGAGTTACTGTTGCTGCTTGTGTTGGCAGATACCAAGTCTAATCTTTTTCTTTCTTTCTTTCTTTTTTTTTTTTAAGATGGAGTGTCCCTCTGTCACGCAGGCTGGAATGCAGTGGCACGATCTCGTCTCACTGCAGCCTCCACCTCCCAGGTTCAAGCAATTCTCCTGCCTCAGCCTCCCAAGTAGCTGGGATTACAGGCATGCGCCACTACACCCGGCTAATTAGTGTGTTTTTAGTATAGATGAGGTTTCACTATGGTGGCCAGGTTGGTTTTGAACTTCTGACTTCAGGTGATCCATCTGCTTCGGCCTCCCAAAGTGCTGGGATTACGGGCGTAAGCCACCATGCCCCAACTTGCTTGCTGCTTCCATCCTTCCTTCCTTTCTCTTTCTGTCTCTTTCTCTTTTTTTATCCTTCCCTCCCCCCCTTCTTCCCTCCCTTCCTCCGCCCTTCCCCTTCCCTTCCTCCTTCTCCCCTGTTTTTTTTTGAGACACAGTCTTGCTCTGTTGTCCAGGCCAGAGTGCAGTTGCGCAATCACGGCTCACTGCAGCCTTGGCCTTTTGAGCTCAAGTGATCCTCCCATCTCAGCCTCCCAAGTAGCTAGGACCACAGGTGGGAATCGTGACGCCCAGCTAATTTTTAAATGTTTTGTAGAGATGGGGACTCACCATGTTGCCCAGGCTGGTCTTGAACCCCTGGCCTCAAGCAGTCCTCCCATCTCTGCCTCCCAAAGTGCTACGATGACAGATGTGAGCCAGTGTGGCCGACCTTCCTTCCATGGCTGAACGCTGTCCCGTTGTGTTGGTAGGAGACCACGTTTTGCTCATTGAGTCCTCCGTCGGTGCCCATTTGGGTGGTTTCCACCTCTCTGCTCCTGTGCATGATGCGCTGTGAACCTGTGTGTGTGCAGGTGTCTGCTTACAACTCTGCCTTTGCGTTTCTGGGATGTGAATTCAGGAGCGGGATCGCTGGGTCCCTGGGTGGCGTTCTCATTTGACTTTTGCTTGGCTGGCTCCCAGGACCCTGAGGTCGGGCCGGGCACCCTTTCATCAGCCTCTGTGCACTCTCAGCTTTCAGCATCTGGCACACCACAGGTGCCCAGTGAGGCCTGGGTGGGGCTCTCTGAACTCTGCGAACATCTCTCTGAACTCTCTGAACATCTGTGTTCCTTGACCTTAGAGAATGGCGCTAAACCAGGTGGTTGCTGGGTCGCTCTTGGTTCCCAGCCATCTCTGGCAGGAGCTCCAGTCCCATGCACAGCGAGGTGGGCGGGACCCTCACAAAGCTCCCTGGCTGGAGCTGGAGGTGAAGTTTGAGTCCTTACGTGTGGGGACCTGCAGTGAGGGCCCCGTCATCCTCTGCCTTGGCCTTCAGGCCACTCTGATTCCATCACCAGCCAGGGCTCGGCACCATTGATGACTCAGGGTCCTCTGGGTGTCCCCTCACATCCCTCTGGAGTGACCTACCTGGAGATGCCCAGAATGTAGGAGCAGTTCGTGTTGTCTCCCCATCTCTGTTGATGCTGCCTGAACCTTGGCAGCTGCTCCCCCTTCCCCTGTACCCCATCCTGTTCCAGGAGCTGCCTGTGACTCCCTGGGAGCATTGCTCTGAGCCTGCAGGTATCCCATGTGATGATGACGCCACCTCACCTGTGCTCCCCATCATGCCATCTGCTTCCTCTCCTGCCCATCCCTCCCAAGCATTGTCCAGGGCCCTGTGCTTCTCCCCTCCCCTGCCTCCCTCCTGGGGTCTCTGAGAGCAGCAGGACACTGGACAGGAGGGCCCCCACTTTCTAACAGTGACTGGTCAGGAAGGAGATGCAGCCTGCATGCGGGACATGGACTTTACTTCCCACACTGGTTTCAATGTTTGTTAGGAAGGACGAGCTTTGTGGAAATTCGCTGTTGTGTTTTCCAGCTTTGTGTGGTTGGGGGTTTGTGGTGGTCTGTGTACCTGGGCAGGTCCACATTTTGGAGCATGTGATGTCAGTCCTTCCAATCAGAACAGGAAGCTGGGAGAAGGGAAAGGAACTCACTGCTTGCCAGGTGCTGTTAGGGTGTGGACTCAGGGAGCTTAGGGCTGCCTCTGGGTGCGTGAGAACCAGGCATTGTGTGAGCTTAGGGCTGCCTCTGGGTCTGTGAGAACCAGGCACCGTGTGCCCCTCTGCTTCCCAGGTGTCCCTACCTGCACCGGACGACGGGGGACACGGAGCGCAAGTACCACCTGCGCTACTATAAGACAGGAACCTGCATCCACGAGACGGACGCGAGGGGCCACTGCGTGAAGAACGGGCTGCACTGTGCCTTTGCACACGGCCCCCTGGACCTGCGGCCCCCCGTGTGTGACGTCAGGTGAGTAGCAGGCCTGGATGTTGTTTCTGATGAGATGATCTCTCACTTCTTCTCACTGGGTGTTTCTTTCCCGGAGTCTGGAGGGTTTGAGGCCATGAGGCACTGCTTTGCAGGAGAATGAACTCAGTGCATGGTCCTGGGCTGCAGGAAGGCAAATTCTGCCTCAACAAAATTCCGCTCTTATGTGGTTGGGGCCGAGCATAGTGGCTCACACCTGTTATCCCAGTGCTCTTGGAGGCCAAGGTGGGAGGATTGCTTGAGCCCAGGAAGTGGAGGCCGAAATCAGCTGTGATTGCGCCACTGCACTCTAGCCTGGGGGACAGAGCCAGACCCTGTCTCAAACAAAAAACAAAATTAAGTGGTTGGGATTTGGATCAGGACTGTGTATCAGGGCAGAGGAGCGCCCCACACACCTGAGCCCTTCGGGAGGCAGCGTCTCTGTGTAGTGGTAGGAGGGGAGTGTGTACTCCAGTGACCTCCTTTCAGCTTCAGAGGCTCCGCATGCAGAGCCGTGACCACCGTGTCCTCGGCTCGCAGGGAGCTGCAGGCCCAGGAAGCCTTGCAGAACGGCCAGCTGGGCAGCGGGGACGGCATCCCGGATCTGCAGCCTGGGGTTTTGGCCAGCCAGGCCATGATTGAGAAGATCCTGAGTGAAGACCCCAGATGGCAAGGTAACTCCACGGCTGCAGCTGAGAATGGTGGGGACAGTACGGGGACAGCCTGTCTTAGTTTATGTGCAAGGCGATCAGATGGGGAAACCAAGGCTCATGGAGTTCAGTAGCAACCCCTCTCCCACAGGGGGTGGGTGCTGAGTGGGCTTTGGGCCCAGGTGCCTCCCCTGCATCTACTCTGTACCTCTTCACCTGCTAGTGTCTCAGTGGGGTCAGCCATTGACCAAGTGCTCAGCTGAGGGGGTCTGCAACTCCCACGGCAACCGGTGGGGTATCCTGTCCTGGAGCCAGGGCACCACCACGCACCCACCCGTGGTGTCCAGCAGAGTCCCCAGCCCTGTGCCTCTGGGGCATTCTCCAGAAAGCAGCTTTCAGATATTTGGGCGTGGTCAAAACGCACGGCCCTGGGGGCATTTCCTCGGGGCTGGGGACCTGCATTCCTGGCCAGCACACAGATGAGGTGATAGCAGGGGAGAGTTGATTCCAAAAAAATCTTCTAAGGCAGGGTGCAGTGGCTCACGCCTGTAATCCCAGCACTTTGGGAGGCTGAGATGGGTGGATCCCCTGAGGTCAGGAGTTCAAGGCCAGCCTGGCCAACATGGTGAAGCCCATCCCTACTAAAAATACAAAAATGAGCCAGTTGTCATGGTGTGTGCCTGTAATCCCAGCTACTCTGGAGGCTGAGGCAGGAGAATCGTTTGAACCAGGGTCGTGAAGGTTGCAGTGAGCTGAGATCTTGCTGCTGCACTCCAGCCTGGGTGACAAACTGAGACTCCATCTCAAAAAAAAGTGACAAAATACGCATAATCAAAAGAATGCATCTTTTATTTTTTTCTTGGAGATGTAGTCTCGCTCTGTCACCCAGGCTCAAGTGCAGTGGTGCGATCTCGGCTCACTGCAACCTCCACTTCCCGGGTTCAAGTGATTCTCCTGCCTCAGTCTCCCAAGTAGCTGGGATTTCAGGTGGGCACCATCATGCCCGGCTAATTTTTGTATTTTTAGTAGAAATGGAGTTTCGCCATATTAGTCACGCTGGTCTCCAACTCCTGACCTCAGGTGATCCACCTGCCTCAGCCTCTCAAAGTGCTGGGATGACAGGCGGGAGCCACCCTGTTTGGCCCCCCTTATGCTTTTTGTTTTTGAGACAGGACCTTGCTCTCTTGCCCAGACTGGAGTGCAGTAGTGCAATCACAAATTGCTGCAGTGTTGCCCTTCCAGGCTCAAGCGATCCTCCCATGTCAGCCGCCCGTGTAGCTGTGACTACAGGCACACACCACCAATGCCCAGCTAATTTTTAACATTTTTAGTACGGATGGGGTCTCACTATGTTGCCCAGGCTGGTCTTGAACTTGTGGGCTCAAGCGATTGTTGTACCTTGGTCTCCCAAAGTGCTGGCCTTACAGGTATGAGCCACTGTGCCGGCTCTCGTTTCTTTTCGGGGCTGAATAATACAGTAGTTTAATAGTGATATTGACCGGGTGTGGTGGCTCACTCCTGTAATCCCAACACTTTGGGAGGCCGAGGCGGGTAGATCACCTGAGGTCGGGAATCTGAGACCAGTCTGGCCAACATGGTGAAATCCCCTCTCTACTAAAAATTTAAAAATTAGCTGGGCATGGTGGGGGGCACCGGTAATCCCAGCTACTCAGGAGGCTGAAGCAAGAGAATCATTTGAACCTGGGAGGCGGAGGTTGCAGTGAGCTGAGATTGTGCCATTGCACTCCAGCCTGGATGATAAGAGCAAAACTCCGTCTGAAAAGGAAAAAGAAGCTATTTGGGTGCCAGACGTGGTGGCTCACTCCTGTAATGCCAGCACTTGGGGCGCTAAGGTGGTGGATCACCTGAGCTTAGGGGTTCAAGACCAGCTCAGGCAGCATGATGAAACCCCATCTCTACTAACGAAATTAGCTGGGCATGGTAGCACACACCTGTAATCCCAGCTATTCTGGAGGCTGAGACAGGAGAATTGCTTGAACCTAGAAGGCGGAAGTTTCAGGGAGCTAAGATGGTGCCACTACACTCCAGCCTGGGTGAAAGAGTGAGGATGTGTCTCAAAAAAAAAAAAAAAAAAGGAAAAGAAAAGCTATTTGAATTGAATCTGATGTGCACGTTGGTATCAGGATGTCAGGTTTGATCTTGGAAGTATGTCTGGCATCATACCGGCACTTAGGGGCTGACGCTCTTGGCTGTGTCCCTTGCTGGCTGCCCAGCCACACCGAGCAGGTGCAGTAAAGAACGGCATGTATCAATAAGGTGTGAACTATTAGCCCAAGAAAGGATATGATTTTTAGGAATCTTTGCCCATCAATTACTGTTTTTAAACGACCCCATGGCTTGTTTTTCAACTTGAGGTAAAATTTATGTGACATACAGTGAGTGACTTTTAAAGAGAGACTTTATTGGGCTGGATGTTGTGGCTGACACCTGTCATCCCAGCACTTTGGGAGGCTGAGGCAAGTGGATCACTTGAGGTCAGGAGTTGGAGACCAGCCTGGTCAACACGCTGAAACTCCATCTCTACTAAAGATAGAAGAAGCTAGCTGGGCATGGTGGCGCACGCCTGTAATCCCAGCTGCCTGGGAGGCTGAGACAGGAGAATTGCTTGAACCTGGGAGGCGGAGGTTACAGTGAGCCAAGATTGTGCCATTGCACTCCAGCCTGGGCGACAAAGCCAAAATCTGTCTCAAAAAAAAAAAAAAGGCTTTATTTTTTAGAGCAATTTTTGGTTCACAGCAAAACTGAGTGGAAAAATAGAGATTTCCCAAACGCCCCTGCGCTTCAGCCTCCCCTGCGGTGAACCTCCTGCACCGTGAGGTACGCTTGTTACAAACAGGGAACCTGCGGTGAGGTGCTTGTCACCCGGAGGCTCTGGCGTGCATGAGGCTTCATGTGTGGCATTTTCTGTGGTTTTAGCATATTCACAAAGCTGTGCAACCATCATCTCTATCTAGGTGGAAAACATTCTTACCTCCCAAGAAGGAAGCGGCTACCCACAGCAGGACTCCCCCCGACCCCTGGTGGTCTCTGTTCCACTCCCTCTCTGTGGGTTCTCCAGTTGTGGGTGGTTGTTGTCATGTAGGCAGAACCACACAGTGTGGCCTTTGGGCCCAGCTTCCCTCGTGGAGCGTGAGTCCTTTGAAGTCCGCGTGTGCCCCAGTGTGTGTCTGTGTTCCCTGAGTCCTCCTATGGCTCTGTCCGTTGGCGACAGCCGGGCCTTCCACCTTCGGGCTTCTGTGCCCAGTGTTGCCTGAAGTGATACTGCACAGGCACTGTGTGGCCCGTTTTTCAGATGCCAACTTTGTGCTGGGCAGCTACAAGACGGAGCAGTGCCCGAAGCCACCACGCCTGTGCCGCCAGGGCTACGCGTGCCCGCACTACCACAACAGCAGGGACAGGCGGCGCAACCCTCGGACCTTCCAGTACAGGTGAGCCTGCAGGATCCTGGCAGGGGGGTGTGCTTCCCGCCCCGTGGCCCGCATTGCCCTCCCCCGGGTTCTCATGGGAGGGCTGCCTTGTGGCACTGTCACTCCCAGGAGGGGAGGTGTCTCCCAGCATACTGGCTGTGGGAGGCCCTAGCCTGTCCTGGGACTGGCCTCCCCACCCAAGCTCAGTGGCTCCCATGCAGTCCCCTGCCAGGGCCCCTCTGCCAGGCAAGGGGCCGGAGCACAGCAGTAGGGACCCCGAGCCAGCTGGGACCCCCACGTGCCCCACTCACGCCTCTGTTGCAGCCGCGCTCTCCAGGCTGTGGGCTGCGTGCTGTCTCCGTACCCCAGCTGCCAGGCGCTCTGCATTCTCATCGCTTGGGGTTGATCTCATCTTAACAGCTGGCGGCCAGAGCACCCGGTTCTTAGGCTGAGTCCTGGGGCCTGCACCCCAAGGGTCGCCCTGCCCAGGGTACACGCAGGACCTTCCTCCACCGCCTGAGCCTGACCTTCCCCTGGGCCTGGCCCGTGGGTTTGGGGCCCGTGCAGCCGGCTTGCCTCTGAAGCCCCTCCTCCTCTTCACTCCAGCCCCGCCTTCTGGTTGTGCGTGGCCCCGCCTGCCTCCGGTCTGCAGTACGCACCTGGGGGCCACGGAGGGCGCAGACCCCACAGGGTGTCTGGAGGCCTGGGCCGTGGTCTTGGCCTTCCTGCGGCCCTGTCTGTGTCCAGCTCTTCCTTTGAGCAGATAGCCTGCCCTCCTCTTTTTTTTTTTTTTGAGATGGAGTCTCACTCTGTAGCCCAGGCTGGAGTGCAGTGGTGTGATCTCAGCTCACTGCAACATCTGCCTCCTGGATCCTGGTTCAAGCAATTCTCCTACCTCAGCCTCCAAAGTAGCTGGGATTACATGCACGAGCCACCATGCCCAGCTAATTTTTGTATTTTTTAGTAGAGACGGGGTTTCACCATGTTGTCCAGTCTGGTCTTGAACTCCTGACCTCGTGATCCGCCGGCCTCGGCCTCCCAAAGTGCTGGGATTACAGGCATGAGCCACCGCGCCCGGTCCACCCTCCTCTTTTTAACGACCTGATGCTGCCTCGCTTGCCCTGGAGAGCCCTGTGCCTCCCGTGGGAAGGACACCTCCCCTCCTTATTTTACCACGTTAAATTCATTCTCCGTCTAAGTGGCTTCAGAGTTGAGGGACCTGAATGTCTGTAGCACAAAGCACAAACCAGCCTCCAGGTTTTTGTCATCGCCCATCATGGAAAGAAAAGGAAAATCCTTTTCTCCGACAGGCATCGTGTTTTCCATAACTCCACGTAAGTTATAATAAAGCTGCTAGAAATTGCACAAGAGGAGAGGGTTTCGTTTTTTATGAGACAGTCTACCTCTGTCGCCCAGGCTGGAGTGCAGCGGTGCAGTCTCTGCTTATTGCAGTGGGAGCATTGGGCATTTGAAATTGGTGAGGATTTTCAAATGGTGGGATAAAAAATCTCACTTCCTTTTTATAGAAAGTTGGCCAGGAGACAGCTCCGCGCTGTCTGGGCGCCCAGCCTCACTGCCCGCAGGAGGTTCGGCTGTTTCTCCCCCTCGCTCTTCATCCGTGAGGGAGGCTCCAACCCAGGCTCAAGTTAAATTCTGTGAAGAACATCCCTGGGGTCCCAACCCCTTCCCGGCACCGGCCAGGCCTGCATGTCCCTAAGTGTAGAGCTGGGTCACCAGTCACTCCAGGGCACTGTGCCCAAGGCCCCTCCTGGTGGGAGGCAGATACACCTGGGCCCCCCGTGGCCGTGTCCTCCCGTGTCCCCTGACACATGCTCATCCCCAGGTCCACGCCCTGCCCCAGCGTGAAGCACGGGGATGAGTGGGGGGAGCCCTCGCGCTGCGACGGCGGTGACAGCTGCCAGTATTGCCACTCCCGCACAGAGCAGCAGTTCCACCCCGAGGTACGTCCCTCCCACCACCCCAGGCGTGGGTTGTTGGAAGGCCTGGGGGAAGTCATTGGGTTTGCAGCGTGGTTCATCACACAGAAAGAACAGGGCTATCATTGGCCGAGGGCTGGCAGGAGGGCTGTTGGAAACCTGTGGGGCTGTACCAGCTTGCTGGCCTTTGGGCTCCCTGCGGCAGGCACGTCTCTCTGCTTGGCTTACAACAGAAAAAACAGTCACATGGGAAAAAAGCAGGGAGAAAATGTCAGTGGAAACACACGTATTCAGGCCGGGTGTGGGGGGCTCATGCCAGTCATGCCAGCACTTTGGGACACCAGCGTGGGCGGATCATCTGAGGTCAGGAGTTTGAGTCCAGCTGGCTGACGTGGTGAAACCCCGTCTCTACTAAAAATACAAAAATTAGCTGGGTGTGGTAATGTGCACCTGTAATCCCAGCTACTCAGGAGGCTGAGGCATCAGGATCACTTGAACCCGGGAGGCAGAGGTTGCAGTGAGCTGAGATTGCGCCACTGCACTCCAACCTGGGTGACACAGCAAGATTCTGTCTGAAAAAAGTAAAACCTCAGCTGAGGGGAAGGCACATGTGCTGGGAGGCCCAGGTGCTGCTTCCCACCTTCCCTCCCAGGATAGGGTCACAGCCTCATGCATTCTGGGTGTTGGTGACCACACACACCACAGTGCCACCAGGGGCCTGCCGGGAGCCCAGTATCCGGGGCCTTTTCTGGGTTCGGTAACACAGGCCTGGCTGCCCGTCCTTGCAGTGGACCCTGGTCTCAAGCACCCCCTGAGCAGAGCTGGCACCACGTGGCCCATAGCTATACCATAAATCCTGAGTGAGATAAACTCTCCCACCTGGCCCCCGCCCCAGGTAAACAACTCTTCCCAGGCGGGGTCTTCCTGGGGCTGAAGGGGGTAGCCTGGGCTGGGACCAGGCCTGTGCTTCCTCTGGAGGGTGCAGGGTATGGATGGCACAGGGCTGCTGTGTTCACGATTGGCCGTGTAGCTGCCAAGGGAGCATACTCAGATTTGTATTAAAAACAAAACAAGCTGGGCGGGGGGGCTCACGCCTGGCATCCCAGCACTTTGGGAGGCTGAGGCGGGCAGATTGTGTGAGGTCAAGAGTTTGAGATCAGCCTGGACTACAGGTGAAACCCCATCTCTGCTAAAAACAGGAAAATTAGCCTGGTTGGTGGCATGTGCCTGTGATCCCAGCTACTTGAGAGCCTGAGGCAGGAGAATCACTTGAAGTCAGGAGGCAGTGGTGGCAGAGAACCGAGATTGTGCCACTGCACTCCAGCCTGGGTAACAAGAATGAGACTCCGTCTCAAAAAACAAAATGAACAAACAAACAAGCCCCCACTGGGTGTCTGAGTGGTGGGAGGGCCATAGCGGGTGAAGTCAGGCCGGAGGTCAGGAAAGGCTTCCTGGCCGGTGTGGGCACTGGGCGCCAGCTGTGCCAGTCGCGCGTCCTTCCCTGAGAACTGTGAAGCAGGAGGGGCTGGGCCAGGCCCTCCTAGGGCATACTGGGTGCTTCCAGGGTGGTCTGTCCCTTCCTGGGTCTTACGTGGTGTTGACCTCATGAGAGTGTCTGTCACCCTGGGTGAAGTGGCAGACGGACTGGCTATGGAACAGACACATGTTCCTTTAATACTCGCTTATTAGCCGCCTGCTGCATACCAGACTGTATTTGGTGCGTCTTTCAGAAAATACCGAGAAGGGAATGGCTTTGCCTGTAATGTGAGGGTAGGTGCTGGGGGAATGGCCCCACACCTGTGCGTGTCCCCTGTGGGTCGGCTCTGCAGAGAGGAGGGATGTGGCGACCAAGGTGCACAGTGGAGGAGGGCAGGGCCCACACCCCTCTCTTCATGGGCCTCTTGTCATGATTTGGAGCTTAATTCTCCACTGTGGGGTAACGCCAGCTGTGATTGTCCCACGGTATCCCATTTCCAATCCAGCCTCTCCATTTCATTTTCCCCCCAGATCTACAAATCTACGAAATGCAACGACATTCGCCAAACCGGGTACTGCCCGCGCGGCCCCTTCTGCGCCTTTGCACACGTGGAGAGTGAGTGGCCGTCCCTGTGGCAGGTTCACCTTGGCGGGCTCAGCAGCTCTGCAGACTCTCACTGGAGTCACTGGTGACCCGGAGCTGGCCATGTGGACCTGGAAGGCGGGCGGGAGCTCAGCACCATGGCGGGGGCCTGGGAGCCCCCGACTTGCCCGTGGAGGCCCCCTGGGGTGGGAGGATGTTTGTGCTGCCTGAGGCTGGGCTTCCTCCATGCAGGTGTGGGCCAATCATGGTGGAGCCTGGTAGGATGCTGTCTCCAGGCGCACTGGGGCCCTGAGCCTCGAGGCTGAGTCCTGGTGTGAGCTGGCTGGTGCCTCCACCTGCCTCCCGGGCGTCCAAGCTGGGTCCTTCTGCCACAGCTGCCTGGGCCTTGTCCTGAGCCTGCTGTCCTGCTGGGCCGCCCACCGAGGAGCACTGCCCTTGTGGAGTAAGGGGGTCTGTGCACCCCAGGCAGAGGAGACAGCAGAGACCCTCGAGCAGTGGCTGCTCAGGCGGCCTCAGGGCCAGCGTGCTTTCCTGTCTGTTAGCTATCTGGAGGATGTGGCTTAGCTTTGGGAGTTACATGGTCCATAATCAGTTCCCAGCAGCAGAAGCAAGCCCCAGTGGGAACCCACTCGGCCTTCCCCCACGTTCCAGTGAGTTCTTCCTTTCGGCCCTAGGATCTGGGCTCTAGGTTTTGTGAGTGTGGTCACAAGCTCAGATTTCCCTTCTGCTTTTCATTTTAGTGGGGAGGGCCGCTGTTCTTGTTCACATTGTAAACGTTGCTTTTAGTGTTAAACACGTGAAAACCTTAAGGCTGAGGCCCGAGGGTCCCATTGCCCCAGCGTCCCCTGTCTGCCCAGCCATCCTCTTGCCACACCCTGGAGGGATGATAGTGACAAGGCCGTGTGCGCCTGGCCCTCACATGTGGTGCGGAGACTTCCACGTGTCACTGTCGCCCACCAGCCGCCCTCAGAGCCCGCTGCTCCCCTATCCTTGCAGAGAGCCTGGGGATGGTGAATGACTGGGGCTGCCGCGATCTCCACCCTGGGAGTCCCTCCACCGGCAGCAGCCAGCCGGGTAACGTAAGTGAACGGTGTTCCCGGAGTGACGCCCGGTGTTCTTTGGTTTAATGTAACTGTCAGGGATGTGGATGGTTATGACTTCTCAGTAGTGTGGTCGAAGGCAGTCTGAGGAGTTTGCGGCCCTTCTAGAAGAGTCTAGAAAAATCCTTGCCACAAGGCTGGGTACAGTGGCTCACGCCTATAATCCTAGTATTTTGGGAGGCTGAGGGGGGTGGATCACCTGAGGTCAGGAGTTTGAGACCAGCCTGGCCAACATGGTGAAACCCATTTCTACTAAAAATACAAAAATGAGCCGGGCATGGTGGCATGTGCCTGTAATCCCAGCTACTCGGGAGGCTGAGGCAGGAGGATCACTAGAACCCAGGAGGCGGAGGTTGCAGTGAGCCGAGATCTCGACACTGCATTCCAGCCTGAGTGACAGAGTGAGACTCCATCTCAAAAGAGAAAAAGGGAAAAGGGGGTTGGGCTCCTAGGAAGGTAGTGATGGAAAGGTAAAGTGGGGGAAAGTGATGGGAGATGAGAGCAACTTCAGTGAGGTTGGTTTACTCAGGCTCAGTCTGCAGCCTCTCCTGCTGGTTGGAGATGGGAGAAGGCACCTTTACAAAGGGAATTCACACCCAGCTTCAGGGCAGGAAGGAAAGGCAGAGGGATGTTCCGGCATCTGCTGCCTTCTACTCAAAATAATCTTTTTGTCGAAGAGTGGCATGTTTTGGGGGTGGCACACTCTGACTCCTTCATATATTTCTCACTGTTTCAGCTGAGCCTCTGCCTTAGGTGAATGGCTTCGTTTGGGGTTTGACGCTGTGGCTGGTTCAGGGAGTGCAGAGCTTGCGCCTTGCCTTCACGTGGACCAGCCCAGGGTCAGAGAGCCACATTCAAGTGTAAGAAATGGAACTCAGGCTGGGCGGAGTTCCTTACGCCTGTCATCCCGGCACTTTGGGAGGCTGAGGTGGGCGGATCGCTTGAGGTTGGGAGTTCGAGATCAGCCTGGCCAACATGTTGAAAACCCGTCTCTACTAAAAATACAAAAATTAGCTGGGTGTGGTGGCGTGCACCTGTAACCCGAGCTACTTGGGCAGCTGAGGCAGGAGAATCGCTTGAACTTGGTAGGCGGATGTTGCATTGGGCTGAGATTGCGCCACTGCACTCCATCCTGGGTGTCAGAGCGAGACTCCCTCTCAAAAAAAAAAAAAAAAAAGAAATGGAACTCTGGAGAACCGACGGGGAGCCAGCAGATTCAGGCATCTCTTCTGTTTCATGGGACCTTCGACATCTGGCATCTTCGCCGGTTTTGGTGGTTCATGACCATAAACCCAGCACTTTGGGAGGCTGAGGTGGGACGATCGCTTGAGGTCGGGAGTTCAAGACCCGCTTGGGCAACATAACGAGACTCTGTCTCTACAAAAAGCTTTGAAAAATTAGCCAGGTGCACTGGCAAGTACCTGTGTTCCTACTTGGGAGGCTGAGGCAGGAGAATAGCTTGCGCCAGGGAGGTCGTGCCACTGCGCTCCAGCCTGAGAGAGAGAGAGAGATCGTGTCTCAAAAAAAAAGAAAATTAGCATATTTGTAAATTCTGAGCAGAGCTTGTGTCTGTGCGAGTCTCGTTCTGTTGCCCAGACTGGAGTGCAGTGATCGGCTCAGTGCAGCCTCCACCTCCCAGATTCAGACGATTCTCCAGCCTCAGCGTCCCAAGTAGCTGGAACTGTAGGCACGCCCCACCACACCTAGCTAACTTTTTGTATTTTTAGTAGAGATGGGGTTTCATGGTGTTGGCCAGGATGGTCTCGATCTCCTGACCTTGTGAGCTGCCTGCCTCGGCCTCCCAAACTGCCGGGGTTATAGGCGTCCGCCACTGTGCCCAGCCTCTCCCTGCTTTTTCTCCATATGACTTTTTTTTCTGTTGCAGGCCAAGCGGAGAGACTTGCCAGCCGAGGGTGGCCTGAAGGCCAGTGAGCAGGACAGCAAGCAGGTACAGCCCCCCAGGCTTCCCACGGCCCTTGTGGCTGACGGTGTGGCATTGTGCTAGGGCTGAACTCGTGCGTCCTTGGTCCCTCCCGCTCATGCTCGGCTCACAGCCATCTGGTTAATATCCACTGGTCACGGAATTCTCTCTCTCCTTGTGTCCCGCGTCTTGTCTGTTTGAAACACCTTGGAAACAGCAAAGCCAAAACCTCCTGCCATTTTCTGCTCAGGGAGGGGCCCCTTGGAGCCCATCTGTGTTACTTTCCTTGGGCTACGAGGGAAGGATAAAGATGGGCATGTTCAAACAGCAGAGCTGGCCGGGCGCAGTGGCTCATGCCTGGAATCCCAGCACTTTGGGAGGCCGAGGCAGGCGGATCACAAGGTCAGGAAATTGAGACCATCCTGGCCAATGTGGTGAAACCCTGTCTCTACTAAAAATACAAAAATTGGCCGGGCGCGGTGGCTCAAGCCTGTAATCCCAGCACTTTGGGAGGCCGAGGTGGGTGGATCATGAGGTCAAGAGATCGAGACCATCCTGGTCAACATGGTGAAACCCCGTCTCTACTAAAATTACAAAAAATTAGCTGGGCATGGTGGCGTGTGCCTGTAATCCCAGCTACTCAGGAGGCCGAGGCAGGAGAATTGCCTGAACCCAGGAGGCGGAGGTTGCGGTGAGCCGAGATCGCGCCATTGCACTCCAGCCTGGGTAACAAGAGCGAAACTCCATCTCAAAAAAAAAAAAAAAAAAAAAAAAAATACAAAAATTAGCTGGGCATGGTGGTGCGTGCCTGTAGTCCCAGCTGCTTGAGAGGCTGAGGCGAAAGAATCGCTTGAATCTGGGAGGCGGAGGTAGCAGTGAGCTGAGATCGTGCCGTTGTACTCCAGCCTGGGTGACAGAGCAAGACCCTGTCTCAATCTCAAAATAAATGAATGAGGTAGTTTTGGTTGGGCACAGTAGCTCACACCTGTGGTTCTAGCACTTTGGGAGGCTGAGGCAGGAGAATTGCTTGAGCCCAGGAGGTAGAGGGCAGAGGATGCATTGAGCCAAGATTGCGCCACTGCACTCTAGCCTGTGTGACAGAGTGAGGCCCTGTCTCAAAATGAAATCCCAAAACCAAAAGCAGCAGCACTTTATTCTCTCAGTTCTGGGCACTGAGTCTGAGCTTGAGGTGTCCAGGGCTGGCTCCTCCTGAGGCCCCCCCGGGGTGTGCGGATGCTGCCTCCTCCTGTGTCCTCTGGGTCATCCCTCTGTGCGTGGGCATTCCTGGGGTCACTCCCTGTGAATGGCGGCCGCATAGGACCCCACCCCTAACACCTCCTTTCATTGTTGCTGTTGCTGTTCATAGTTGGTTAAATTTTTTGAGACAGGGTCTTGCTCTGTCATCCAGGCTGGAGTGCAGTGGCCCAATCCCAGCTCACTGCAGCCTGGGACTCCCCGGCTTTAAGCAATCCTCTCACCTCAGCCTCCAGAGTAGCTAGGACCCCCGGCACACACCACCATGCTTGGCTAATCTTTGTATATTTTGTAGAAACGGGGTCTTACTATGTTGCCCAGACTAGTCTTGAGCTTTTAGGCTCAAACAGTGTTAGGATTACAGGTATGATCCTCCATGCCTGGCTTAGGAACTCATTTCAGCTTAATTATGCCTCACAGGCCCTGTCTCCAAATCTGGTCACAGTGGGGGTCATGGCTTCCATGTAGGAATTTGGGGGACACGTTTGGTGCATAACAAAGACGCTGCTGACTGAAATGAGTCAGTCACCAAAAGACAAATCAAATCCTGAGTGACTCCACCCACAGAGGCCCCTAGCGGGGTCAGATACACAGACACAGAAAATCCCGCGTGACTCCAC
>NW_022437115.1:116615-124518 GCF_009761245.1 Sapajus apella | reverse complement strand
AGATACACAGACACAGAAAATCCCGCGTGACTCCACCCACAGAGGCCCCTAGCGGGGTCAGACTCACAGACACAGAATAGCTTGGTGGGGGCTGGAGGGGAGGGGGGCAAGTGTTCCACGGGGTCAGAGCTTCTGGCTGGGAGATGAGTTTTGGAGGTGGGCGCCGTGATGGCTGCACGGCGGTGTGGGTGGGATTCATGTCCCTGACTACACTGAAAAGTGGCCACCGTAGTCAATTTATAGTATGTTTCACTGTGATGAAAAGAAAACCAGGCAGGCAGTACCAGTGGTAGCCCAGGGTGTGCTGTCCTTAACGGGGGGGGGCGGGGCGGGGGTTAGTGGAGGCGTGGTGTCCTCATGGGGCAGGCGGTGCGGGGATTAGTGGAGACGCGGTGTCCTCACGGGGCTCTCCTCTGGCTCCTCTCACCATGTGCAGCCCTCCTGTAGATGGGCCCCCACACCAGGTTGGTCTGTGGTCATTGTGCCTTGGGGGACAAGGACTGACATGGATGTGGATGATTTTCAGGTCATTGGGCTGAAGTCACAGTATGTGCCTCACCCTGGCTGGCTCCTGGGCAGGGTCAGCACAAGGTTTGGGAATTGCTCAGGGCTGAGGCTTCCTCTCCAGTCCCTCTGGGTTTATGGCCTCCTGTGGGCTGAGACGAAGGCCCCTAGGGCAGAGTCCCCTCCTGCAGACACCCAGGAAGGAGGCAGCATTGGCTTCTCAGGCTGCTGCACTCATCCTGGGCTGGGCAGTGCTTTGGGAGCCTGAGGCCCTGTCTCAGCCCTCAGACCAGTGTTGCTGTGGCAGCACACGCAGCGCCTACACGGTGGTGCTTCCCGGCTTTCTGCATTCCTCGGCTCTGTGCAGATACAGGTGCTGGGCACAGGCTCCCCATGCCACCCAGGGCAGGGCCAGCCTGCTCCACACACCCCAGTGTTGTCCGTGGCTTCGTGGTTGACCTGCGGCCCTTCCAGGCAAGGCTCCCTCAGCTCTCCCTTATTTGGGAGGTGGCCCCTGGGACTGGGTGAGGCTCTGGAGTCGGGTTCAGGGAAGGACTGAGATGCCCGCAGGGTTCTTGGAGCTGGGGAGGGTATCCATAGGGGTCAGTGTGACTTGGGCGGTGGCCTCTTGGAGACTGGTGGGCCAGGATGAGGCGGACCTCAGTCTGACCCAGCAGGGGCAGCTTGTGTGTAGGGACTGTGCCCGGAACGCAGACCCTGGGACATGGGGTGGGCTGCCAGGAGATGGGAGGAGGAAGGGGTGGGAGAGAGCTTCTGTGGGCTGTGTGGTGTCCGTGCCCCTGTGTGGTGTCCGTGCCCCAGAAGGCAGTGCATTGCTGGCCCTGAGCTTTCGGTTCTGAGTCACAGCTGTTGGATGCCATGAGCTTGGTGGACTGCCCCATGCCACTCCCCACTTGCTGGTGGCCACAGCCTGGGTAGCCCTGTCCTTTGCTGGTAGAGAAGGTCAGTCCTCTCCCCAGTCCAAGCCATCTGGGCACAAGGAGCTCCCAGGCATCTGCTTCGCTTCTGGGTGCTGTGTCACCAGGATGCCTGTCGGGGGGCCCCTGCCAGCCTTCCTGGGGCCACACTTAGGCTCTGGAGCAGGGACAGGCTGCAGGGTGGGGGGGGGGTGGCGGCGGGTTGCCACTGAGATGGACCCAGGCCCCGCAGCATCCATTGTGTTTCTGGGCTGCTTATTGGAGAACGTGAGGCTTCCAGCAACCCTGTCACAGGCTCACGGTGGGGGCTTGATGAGGGGGAGGCATGGCTAGGAGGGTCATCGTTGTTGGGTGCAGGAGTTAGCACCGTCCCTGATGCCCACAGGGTGGCCTGTGGTCCCTTCTTTTCATGGCTTGAGGGGAAGTGGTCTCTGGGCTAGTCAGGGCAAGCGGATTATGGACGAAGGGGCAGACCCTGTCTCGCCCTGTGCAGGGAGCTCTGGCGGCTGTCCCCAGACTCTGCAGCCGCAGGCGACTGTTTTCTGAGTCAGTCACGGGGGCTCTGCGCTCCTCCTGTGCCAGGGGTTGAGGAGCAAATCTGTTACCCAGAAGGAAGCCAGTGCAGGCGGCGGAACCCCACGGTCACAGGAGCCTGGAGCCAGGACCGTTCTTGTCGGGGATGAGTCCGTGGACAATTTCTGACCCTTGGAAATGCACATTAAAATTTCCTTATTATGGATAGTTTTACTTAAGCAGACAAACTAGTAAAGTCACACCTTCCAAGGTTAACTTTGCCTGTGTTACTTTTCAGCAAAACCCAGATATCGTAACATTTCGGCTGTAATACGTCGATATGCAATTCACGTTTTTTGGAAACAGAGTCTTTCTGTCACCCAGGCTGGAGTGCAGTGGTGTGATCTCGGCTCACTGAAACCTCCACCTCCCGGGTTCAAGCGATTCTCCTGCCTTAGCCTCCCGAGTAGCTGGAATTACAGGCACCCGACACTAAGCCCAGCTACTTTTATTTTATTTATTTATTTTTGTCCTTCTTTATTTTTTCCTTTTTATGGAGAATGGGGTCTGGCTGTATTGCCCAGGCAGGTCTTGAACTTCTGGGCTCAAGCCATCCTCCTGCCTCTGGCTCCCTAACAGCTGGGATTACAGGCATGAGCCACAGTGCCTGGCTATTTATTTTTTTGAGATGGAGTCTCACTGTGTTGCCAGGCTGGAGTATGGTGTGTGATCTCAGCTCACTGCAACCTCCGCCTCCCAGGTTCAAGTGATTCTCCTGCCTCAGCCTCCTGAGTAGCTGGGGTTACAGGTGCACGCCACCACGCCCGGCCCAATTTTTTGTATTTTTATTAGAGATGGGGTTTTACCATGTTGGTCAGGCTGGTCTTGAATTCCTGAAGTCAGGTGATCCGCCTGCCTTGGCCTCCCAAAGTGCTGGGATTACAGGCGTGAGCCACCATGCTTGGCTCTGGCTAAGTTTTTTTGTATTTTTTAGTAGAGACAGAGTTTCTGCATGTTGGCCAGGCTGGTCTCGAACTCCAGACCTCCAGTAATCTGCCCACCTTGGCATCCCAAAGTGCTGGGATTACAGGCGTGAGCCACCACACCCGGCCAGAAACTTCCTCTAATCCAGCTTTTGGTGCTGGATTTTGCAGGGGCCTCGTAGGTAGCTCTGGGTCATTTGTGTCTAGTGTTTTCAGTGCCCTCCCTGTGACTGGATTTTGCAACGACCTCCTAGATAGCTCTCTAGACACAGCCACTGTGTGATGTGACATCTGGCTTTGCAGCTCCGTTGTGGGTCATTTGTACTGGGTGTTTCCTGCATCCAGCGTCCCCCTGTTACTGGGTTTTTATTCATTACTGCTCTGTGTGCTTGCTCTTTTTCTTTTGATCTGTTACCCTCCAAATATAGATCATGTGAACTGCCTCATGTTTTACTTTCCCTGGTAACGAGGTCACAGGACCACACTATGGATGTTTTTGGAAATGGTGCTGGGTCTCTGCTGAAGTCCCTGGGAGGACGAGTCTCTGGGGGCACCAAGGTGCCCAGGAGCCAGTCCTGGTTGAGAGCCGGGGCAGGGGCACCCAGGAAGTGGGGAGAAGGGCAGGCAGGCTGCAGGGCTCATCTCTTGGGCTGGCAGGCCCCCGCCTGTGACACATCTTTCTGCACCTGCGGGATTGATTTCCCTGGCAAATGTCTACTCCTGAAACCTTTTCTGCAGAAAAGCTCATGAGATGCTTGCCAGAGGCGCCTGTGCCTGTCTCTAGTGCGCCGTGGCCGCTGCTCTGCCTGTCCTGCAGTCGCTCCGCGGTGCCGTCGGCGTCCCTCCAGGCCCAGGTGTGGAAGTCTGTGGTGTCCTGCAGTGCTTTCTGCAGGGTGCTGACGTTGCACGCCTCCTCCACGCAGGGGCGCTTGCTCATGGTGTTTGTCTTTGAACAGAACCACCTGGCCGTGTTTGCAGCGGTCCACCCGCCGACCCCCAGCGTGAGCTCCAGTGTGGCGTCCAGCCTGGCGTCCAGCGCTGGCTCCGGCAGCTCCTCCCCCACCGCGCTGCCCGTGCCCGCTGCCCGCACCCTCCCGCTCCGCCCCGCCGGCAGCACCGTGGAGGCCATCCTTGGTAAGTCTGGTGCCGTCCTCCTTTCTCCCTGACCTCCGGTGCCCATGCTGTAGCTTTTCAGCAGCAGCGCTTCTATTTCAGGACATGTTACAGAATCGTCGTTTTTGTAAAGAAACCAGATGCATGTTTTCTGATGTCTGTCACTTTGGTTGTGTTGCACTTGTGGTTCTGAAAACAAGCCTTGGCTCAGAGAGGCTCCCAGCCTGGGTGCCACGGGCGCTGGGGACGAGGAGCTTCCCAGGAGCCAGGCAGAGTGGGTGCCGCCCGGCCCAGGGACTGAGAAGGAGGCTGCTGAGAGATGTTGGGAGTCATGGGAGCTGCCGGGGGCCACATGGCGGGCCCTTGCTCCAGTGCCTGCACGGGCACACCCTGGGGACTCAGAGTGGGACCCCAGCACCGTGAGGGCCCACGTCAATGCATGAGGTGACTGGATGGCCAGACCTGCAGAGACGCCTGCCCGACAGCCTCAGCTGCTGGTCATTGACCGGCACGGACGGACCTGCCCGGGCCCAGCTGCAGGCCCCCGGCAGCTCCACCCACGAAGGCCTCTCCCTCCCTCAGAAGGCCCTGGGGAGAGTGGGAATCCTGGAGGGCCGCAGCACTGGTGCTGGGCTCTGTCTGGGCAGGGCACAGGCGCGGGCAGTGTTTGCCTTGTTTCATCCTTACTGGCTGGGGGCACTGGGCTGCCCTGCCCGGGGAGGGCTCCTCGCTTCTGTCTCAGCCTGGCGGCCTCACCTGTTTCAGGACACGACTGAAATTCCGCCTTCTGGTCTGTTTTGAAAATTATCTCCTTCTCTTGGGGCCTTTGGAGGAGGAAGTATGGGATGTAAGATGAGTCCTGTTGGGGCTTCACCTTAAAGGGTGGGTTTTAACGCTGTAAAACTTAACGGGTGGTATTGCTGTGTTACGTTTCTCTCGTGCAGAAACAAGTGTACATGTTTTATTACAGCTTGAAACTGGGGTATCCGTGTTGTTGTCTTGAACCAGAGAGGTCTCATGAATTGAATATGCTGGGGTCCCCACCCGCATCCCATTCCACCCCAGCCCAGGGGTAGAGAACTTGGAGGCCAGCACAGGAGACAGCCTTCCCTGAGTTGTTTGTGCATTTTGGGGTTTTATGTTTTGAGTCAGGGTCTCGCTCTGTGGCCGGGGCAGGAGTGCAGTGGTGCAGTCAGCTCACTGCAGCCTCAAACCCCGGGCGCAGGCCACCCCCCTGCGTTAGTCTCCCGCGTATAGCTGCGGCCGGGCCCAGCTAGAACATGCTGGTTTTAATCTGACATCGCTGTGTAACCCAGGGCCATGGATCTTGTTAAATCACACCCTCAAATTTACACATCCCCTCAGAAACCTAGGGTCACACAGTGGCTAAAGCCCCATGAGGGTCTGGCCTCTGAGCAGGTTTTTTTTTTTTCCCTCTAGTTCTGTTGCCCAGGCTGCAGTGCAATCTCACCTTACTACAACCTCTGCCTCCAGGGTTCAAGCAGTTCTGCCTCAGCCTCCCGAGTAGCTGGGATTACAGGCACCAGCCACCACACCTGGCTAATTTTTGTATTTTTAGTAGAGATGGGGTGTCACCGTGTTGGCCAGACTGGTCTCGAACTTCTGACCTGAGGTGATCTGCCTGCCTTGGCTCCCCAAAGTGGTGGGATTACAGGCGTGAGCCAATGTGCCTGGCCATGATTGATTTATTTTTTTTACACAGAAACATTGTTTTTTAAATAAAGTTACTCTTCCCTAACCTAAAAGTAGCAATGGTAGAATTCCAGCATAGCAGAAAAATATTTAGGAAAATTAAATCTCAAACAGGTGAGACCATTTTTCTACTCTGCCCACTCAGGTGGAAAACAGAACCAGGTGTCTGTGGGCTTGACAGAGGCCTGGCTGCCCACGTAGCACACCTTCAGATAGACTGGAGTTTGCACATTTGTAGTAATTTTTCCGGCCGTTCTTTAATATCTGAGGTACGTTTTCAGCTGTTTCAGGATGTCACTCTCGATCTTGAAGCACATCAACTTTCATTGACTTAAATATTTCCTGAGCTGTGAGCAGTGGCTTAACACCTGTAATGGCAGCACTTCGGGAGGTGGAGACAGGCAGATCACCTGAGGTCAGAAGTTCAAGACTAGCCTGGCCAATATTGTGAGACGCTGTCTGCACTAAAAATACAAACATTAGCTGGGCCTGGTGTGGCATGCCTGTAATCCCAGACACTCAGGTGGTTGAGGCACCAGAATTGTTTGGACCAGAGAGGTGGAGGTTGCAGTGAGCTGAGATCATGCCACTGCACTCCAGCCTGGATGACAGAGTCTCACTCTAAGAAAAAAAAAATTCCTGAACCAGCTACTCAGAGGTGAACAGGTGGATTGACACTGCCTTAGTTACAGGCAATGTATTGTTGCTGCTGCAGCTGAAATTGTGAGCTTTGCCACCCAGTGGCAGCCTCATTTTTTTCTTCGGTCCATGCCCGTGGCATCGCTGTGAAGTTACAGCCCTGCAGGAGCTGCAGGTACAGGAGGCAGTGTCCCCAGAGCTGCCCGCTAACCCCAGGCTCAGGGATTCCCCGCCCACGGCGCACAGGCCTGCCCGGCCCCAGGTGTCGGCCGGCCTGCCTGCCTGCTGCATATTTTACTAGCTATTGTAGAGGGCGTTGGGCGAAGCAGGTGTAGACTGGGTCGTTTTTGCCTTGTGTTAATAGTGTAATTTCCTTCAGGTTGTGCTATGACTGAAGCCCGGAGTAGAAGAATGAGCGGATTCTGTATTTAAGGGATTGAGTGGAGTCATTTCAGGGTCATCCGATAGGTTCCATTTTCTTTCATCTTCCACTTTGTTGGTACACGTTTCAGTTGCTGAGTGACCTGTGAGCCCATTACCCCGCGTTTAGATGGGGCTGGGCGGGCACGCGGACTTGGGAGGGAGGAGAGTTCTGCGGGGAGGCAGCGGCTCCAGGTCACGCCGCCCCCGCGAGCGCTTGTGTTGGGTCCAGCGGGTTTCACTTGAGTCCGCCCAGAGCCGCCGCAGGTGCAGGTGGGCCGGGCAAGAAGGGCTGGGCAGCGGGGCGGCTCTGGGGCGATTCGCCTGAAGACCCGTGTCCCCCGCTGTCCGCGCCCACCTGCCCGCCCGGCTCTGGGCCAGGAGCAGCGGAGGTAGGGTACGCCCGGCTAGGGGGTGAGGTTGGGGGAGGGCAGCGCGGGGGGCGGGGCCAGGGCGGCGGGGGGCAGGGGCGGATGGATGGGCTTGGCCGGCTCGTTGCGGGGCGGGGCCAGAGCGGCGAGGGCGGGGCGGAGGGTGGGCGGGGCCGGCGCGTTACGGGGCGTGGCCGGCGCGGCGAGGGCGGGGCGGAGGGGGGGCGTGGCCGGCGCGGTGAGGGCGGGGCGCGGGCCGGGTTTGAATCCCCGGCGGCGGTGCGGGGCGGCCGCAGATCGTGAGTCAGCATCGGCGGCGGCCCGGCTGCTAAGCAGCCCTGCGCCGTCAAGGTGTGGGTCTCTTACTCGGCACTCAGGAGCGGGCCGTCCCCTAGGTGCGCCCCCCAGGTGCGTCCCCGCGTCCCGCAGCCGGTTGTGACCGTCGCGGGGTGGGTCCGAGCTTCTCTAGAGGCCCGGAGTGAGGCGGAGGCGCCGCCGCCTCGGAACTTGCCTCTGCCGGGCGCTCACCGTTTCTCAACGCTGGTCCGGGCCTCTTGCTTCCCCTGCCGAGGCGGGGTCGGGGTGGGGCCGGGCCCAGGGTACTGGAGGGGAAGCAGGGGCAGGCAGGGGAGGCAGGGGCTGGCAAGGAGAATGCTGGGGAGCGGGGCAGGAGAGGGCAGGGGAGCCGGGGCAGGAGAGGGCAGGGGAG
>NW_022437115.1:110139-116605 GCF_009761245.1 Sapajus apella | reverse complement strand
GGGGCAGGAGAGGGCAGGGGAGCCGGGGCAGGAGAGGGCAGGGGAGCAGGGCAGGACACCTGCGTCCTGGCCAGGCCCAGCCTGCACTCTGCTCGCTGGCATGGGGCAGTCCCCGCCCTGGCCTGAGTTCCGAGGAGCCTGTAGCTTGTCCTCGGGTGTCCCTGACCCCCGGGGACCGCAGCGCTTTGAATATGCTGTGTCACAGCAGAGCTCGGCTGTGTGGTTGTGACTCAGCGGGGGCCGGGGTTTCCTAACTAACTCTGGGAGCTGAGGCAGCCTGGCCTGGTGAGACTGGTTCTGGGTCAGGTGCTTGGCCCAGCTGTTCTCGCTTAGGTAACCAGCATCCCCTAGATTTTGCCTCTGCACAAGGGTCAGCTCTTTCTTTGAGGATGTTTCAGAAGATTTGGGTCTGACCTTGGAACAGTGAGGTGAGGTGGGGGAGGCCCTACGCTCAAGAAAGTGGGCCAGAATGGTGCAGCAGCCGGCCCCCCGCCAGCTTTCTGGGAGTGAGTCCCTAAGGGTGGTGGAGCCTCCTGGGACCCTTCCAGTTGCCCTCTTTGGATTAGTGGTACCTGGCTCTGAAGCAGGGCCAGAGTGTCTGGGGCGGCTCTCAGATGCTCCCCAAACATCCCTTCTCCAGGCGGCTTCCCGGGCTCCAGTGCAAGTGACTTGGCTGAGTTAGGTGGTGGCTGCCACCCTCAGCTGAGTGGGAGCCGCAGTTTGTCAGGTGAGCAGTGAAGGCAGCCCCTCATGTGCTGCGCCCTTCGCACCTGGTCGGGGGCGCCTCTGTGCGGAGTTTATTTAGATCCCGGGGTGATTAACCCACTTCAAGGGGAGAAAAGGTGCCTCTGATCCTGTCCCTCCCAACTCCTTTGTATCTTTGCTTTTCATGATGAGTTTCTGGACCTCTGCCAGGTGTGAGGAACGGTGAGCTCTCAAGGGGCTGCCCCATCCTGATTCTGGGACTTGGGTGCAGAGGGCAGGTCCAGGTTCCTAAGCCCGGCTGAGCTGACCGGGCACAGATGGCTCGGCCCTCCCCGTCATCAAGTCCCAGCATGGGAGCACCAGGGTGCTGTGGGGCAGGCCTGCGGTGGGGGGTTGGTGCCTGTCCTCAGTGGGTGAGTCTGTCCAGGGCCCTGGTATGGTTTACTGGCATGCGCGAGGGCACAAGCTGCCTTCTTTCTTGCAGGACAGGACTCAGGCCGTGATGAGGTTTTCATAGTAGGAAGGTCACTCCTGTGACGCATGAAGACTGGGCATGGGCCTCAGTGAGTGTGGGCTGAGGGAGGAGGAGCTGAGTGTTCCTATCAGGGCCTGGCCGGCAAGCAGCCCTTGAGGGGATCCTTCAGTGCCAGCTTCCTGGAGGCGCCTGCACACACAGTGTCTGGGAAGGCCGTGCAATAGAGGGATCCTTTGCCAGAGAGGAGGAAGGGCTGTGGCCGCCTGCTGAGGGACGTCCAAGACATCTGGGCTGCAGAGCCACTGTTGGGTGGGTCCAGACCACAGGAGAGGCTGCCAGCCCTTAGGGAGGAGGGTGAGCATGGGGATGGGCCTGGGGGGAGGCTGGTGCTGTGACCTGTGACCAGAGGCAATTCAGGGCACAGGTGCAGGGCTGGAGGGAAGGGCACCAGTGGTGGTAGACTGAACAAGTTATGAGGAGGCCCCAGAAACAGCTGCAGGGGGAGCGCAGGCTGGTCAGAGGTGAGGGTCTCCTCCCTGAGGGAGAGCTCAGGGAGGGAGGGCTGTGTACATCATGGGGCAGATCTGTTGGTCCAGAGTCCTGAGGGGCCTGGGGTCCCTGCGGAGGACAAGCAGGAGCAGCAGGGGTATTTCAGGTGGCCCCCATGTCCTGGGTTGAATTGTGTACCCTAAAATATGCATCTGAGGCCAGGTATGGTGGCTCATGCCTGCAGTCCTAGCACTTTGGGAGGCTGAGGCAGGTGGATCATGAGGTCAAGGTGAGACCAGGCTGGCTCACATGGTAAAACCTCATACCTACTAAGAATACAAAAATTAGCCAGGCGTGGTGGCGCATGCCTGTAATCCCAGTTACTCAGAAGACTGAGGCAGGAGAATCGTTGGACCTGAAAGGCAGAGGTCGTAGCGAGTTGAGATTGCCCCGCTACACTCTAGCCTGGCAACAGAGCATGATTCTTTGGGGGGGGGGGGGGGGGGGGGAGAGATGCATCTGAGCTGCAGGCCCCTCGCCTGGGAACGTGACATTATGTGGAAACACATCAGGTTCTTTTCCCAGGGTTGGCTATTCACGGTCTCGGTTACTGATGTGAGGTCTGAATTCAGGGTGGTACAATACAGGAGGACATTTTGTCGCTCACGTAACTTTTATTACTATGTAAGGTTGAAATCCGTCTGTGTTACTAGTTCATTTTGTTAATCTCTTACTGGGCTTGATGCACAAATGGGGATGTTCGTATAGGAAAAAACCTGCTACATAGGGGGTCTCGTGCTGCCTGCCGTGTCAGGTGTCCACGGGGGTCTTGGAATGTATCCCTCCTGCTACAAATTTGGGGGTGCTACTGCAGGGTCCTCGTAATTAGCTTACAATGAGGCTGGTAGGGTGGGACCCTAAGCCAGTGACTAGTCTCTTTATAAGAAGAAACTTGCACACAGACACTCTGAAGAGATAGTCCCCGGAGAAGAGGCAGACACCGGAGCCATGGGGCTGCCAGCCATGAAGGGGGATGGATGCCAGGAGGAGGAGGAGGAGCACCCCAGGCCCTGGAGGGAGGAAGGAGGAGGGAACAGGGAGGCGTTCCTGCTGACTGCGTGTCTGAGACTCCAGGCCTTGGAGCCGCCTGTGTGAGGCTGTTCAGTGCCTGGTTCTCTGTTGCCGTCTCCAGCGTCTCGGCCTTGTGCTGCTCAGCACGGCTTCTTTCAGGCTTTGACATCACGCCTGCTTCCGCCATGGTCAAGGACATCAGCCGGGTAACAGGGACCAGCAGGGCTGGCTATCCTGCAGGCCACGGTGGATGTCTTAGGGATGCCTTGTCTTGCGAATGGGGAGAAGACTGCATGGCTGTGGGTGCTGCCAGCCGGGGGCCTGCCTTTGGCTCCGCTGATGAACAGCCTTGAGGGCCAAGGCCTTCACGGCTGCCTTTGGGATTCCTGGTCCCCAGAGGGTCTTGGCCTGGCTGCTCCCACCCCCCACTTGTTCCTCTAGTTTCTGGATAAGACCTTCAGAAGTCCCTAAAAGTTTCATTTGAACGGTGTCTCCTTGGGAGTGGAGATGACTGTCCCACGCACTATGTGCCCTGTTGGATGGCTGGGGGACCGGGTTCTCTGCCCCTGGCTTTGCTGCGTCTGTGTGACGGGATGGGGAAGGACCGCGTTGCCAGGTGGCTCTGCAGCTTGGAAATTCCCTCGGGGCTGGTGTGTGGCTGAGGGTTGGGGTCTGGGGTGGTGCTGTGGAGTGGGGTGGGGGTGGCCTCTGCTTTGCGGTCTCGAGTCCCGCGTCCACCCTGAGCCAGGCTCTTCCCATCTGCTGCTCTGGGTGGTGGAGTGTCGTCTCAGCACGGTGTGGCTGCTGAGCGGGTCCAGATTTGGGGTGAAGAGTCCCGGACCTGCCAGGCAGCGACATGTCCACACCAGCCTGTGTGCGATGGGTCGTGTACTGCCGGGCCACCCCCAAGGCACGAGGGTGTCCTAACTGCAGGGGGGGCTTGGAGCGTGTTGCCACTGAGCACCAGGCCTCGGGCGAGCGGCCTCCCTGTGCTTGCTGACGTGGTCCCCACGGTGCTGACTGGTGCCGGCTGGTTCTAGGGGGAAGCCTGGATGGAGGGTGGGGCGCAGGCCACGTGCTGAGGCTGGGCCCACACTGCGTTCCCCCCCAGTCTCCCGTGTGGCTGGGGCCTCGTCCTTCGGAAGGCCTCCCTCCTGTCCTTTCTGCTGCCGACGCTGGCACTGTCTGGAAGGGCCCCAGAGTGGGTTTCGTCCCTCGGCCGCTGAGTCCCTGTTTGTCCAGCTGTTTGCCGGGACGCCCCCGGTGTGGTGAACCTGCTGTCACCCTGACATGGGCACCAGGACTGGGTCCCGGGAGTCTGAGCCCTGGTGGGATGGGGCGGGGTGGGGGAGTGAGGCTGCCAGCCCTGTGAGGGTGGGACTGGATGCTGGGCAGGTGGGGGGCAGCGACTGCGTCTCTGCTCCCTCTGGGCCCCACCTGGTCTGAACCCAGCACCAGGCAGCGGCTCACCAGGCTGGAGGTTCCCGGTGCACTGACCCCCACAGTCGGGTCTGACAGGCGTCCCCCTGGGGTGCAGTTGCCTGGGGCTGTGGGGGGACCACCTGTCCCAGGTGCGGACAGGAGGACAGGGGTCTGGGGCCCTTCAGGGACAGGCAGGGGTGGCTCTGCCTGTCTCAGTGCAGGACTCAGCAGTACACTGTCCAGTACCAGGCATTGGTGGGGGTCCAAGAACAGAGAGACCCCACGCAGCGCATGTGGGAGGGTGGACGCAAAGGCGGGCTGGCGGGTAGAGGGCACCTTTGTGGAGGCTTGTGCACATGCTCTGTGCTCCTGAGGTATCTGTGCGGTGTTGGCTGCCACACTGGGCTTCGGAGGCGATGCTGTCCCACAGGGTGTGTCCCGGAACTCCTGCAGCCGCAGTGGTCCCCTGGCTGCTCCACGTGGCTTGAGGGTTCCCGGATCCCAGGCCCTCCAGCAGCACCCCACCCCCCAACCCAACCTCTGTGCAGAGGCTGTGCAATTTCAAGAAGAGCTGTGGCTTCAGGGCTGGTGGCCTGAGCTCAGCCTCCCCAAGACGGCTTCCTAATTCTAGGAAGGGGCACTGGGGTCACCGCTTCCCACCACTTGGGGTGAGGGGTGGGGACTTGGGAGGGAAGGCAGCCCCACGGCCTGCAGGGACAGGTGGGGACAGCCATGGGAGGCAGGGCTGGCCAGGTAGGCCTACTCCGTCTTGAGGGATGGGGTCTGAGTCTCGGTGCTCTGCATGAAACTGCACATGAACACCTGCTCCTTGAAATCAGCCTCCCAGAAAGTTTTGTTTTTTTTTTTTGTTTTTTTTTTTTTTTTTTTGGGAGGCGGGTTTTCCTCATTTTACCCAGGCTGGAGTGCAATGGCGCGATCTCGGCTCACCGCAACCTCCGCCTCCTGGGTTCAGGCAATTCTCCTGCCTCAGCCTCCTGAGTAGCTGGGATTACAGGCAGGCACCACCATGCCCAGCTAATTTTTTCTATTTTTTTAGTAGAGACGGGGTTTCACCATGTTGACCAGGATGGTCTCGATCTCTTGACCTCGTGATCCACCCGCCTCGGCCTCCCACAGTGCTGGGATTACAGGCTTGAGCCACCGCGCCCGGCCCCAGAAAGTTTTTTACACAGTCAAGTGTGCACACTTGGTCAGAAGCTAACATGTGCTTAGGTATTTAAACTGTAAGGGGCAGCAACAGTGCGTCGGGCAAGGGCCCAGCTGCTGGGGTGCAGTGTGGGGCATCCGTCTGAGCACATGCTTTCTGCCACTGGAGGAGCCAAGCCTCCTGCTGCCTGCTGGGGGCTGCATGGACTGGGTGGGGGTGTCCTTCCAAGCCTCCCCGAGCAACTTCCACACCTCCTACCCCGGGTCTTGAAGCCCAGGCGGACAGTCCTCCTCAGCTAGGCTTCTGAGCTCTGCAGCACCAGGGAGCCTGTGGATGATGGGGGCCTCTGTTGACAGGTTCTGCGTTAGATCTACATCTTAGTGATGTGAATATTGCATCCCTAGAGAAGGATCTGGAAGAGGAAGAAGGACACGACCTGGGACCAGCAGGTGAGGTTGTGGAGGACCTGAGGCCCTGCTCCTCCAGTCACTGAACTCCTGAGCGCTTTGCGGGTGGATCACTTGAGCTCGGGAGGTCAGGGCTGCAGTGAGCCGAGATCGCACCATTGCACTGCTGCCTGGGTTACAGGGCAAGACTCCATCTCTGGTTTTGGGGTGGGAGGGTTCCCTTCTGGCAGTACCTCTCCCTCACTTCCACTCCACTCCCCTGCACTTGTACTCCTCAGTGCCTCTCTTTCCTGCCCCAGGTCACCTTCCCACTTCTTCAGTTTACCTTGAGGACAAACATATTTACTTTGTATACAAAATGTATTAACATTGTAGACCAAAGATCAACACCAACATAAATTTTTTTTTTTTTTTTTTTGAGACTGAGTCTTGTTCTGTCGCCAGGCTGGAGCGCAGTGGGGCAATCTCGGCTCACTGCAACCTCCGCCTCCCGAGTTCAAGTGATGCTCCAGCCTCAGCCTCCCAAGAAGCTGGGGCTCCAGGCCTGTGCCACCATGCCTAGCTAGTCTTTTTAGTAGAGATGGGGTTTCACCGTCTTGGCCAGGATGGTCTAGAACTCTTGATCTCATGATCTGCCTGCCTCAGTCTCCCAGAGTGCTGGGACTACAGATGTGAGCCACCACACCCAGCCGATGCAAATATATCTTTTTTTTTTTTTTTTTTTTTTTT
>NW_022437115.1:92400-110039 GCF_009761245.1 Sapajus apella | reverse complement strand
TTTTTTTTTTTTTTTTTTTTTTTTGGAGACGGAGTTTCGCTCTTGTTACCCAGGCTGGAGTGCAATGGCGCGATCTCGGCTCACCGCAACCTCCGCCTCCTGGGTTCAGGCAATTCTCCTGCCTCAGCCTCCTGAGTAGCTGGGATTACAGGCACACGCCACCATGCCCAGCTAATTTTTTGTATTTTTAGTAGAGACAGGGTTTCACCATGTTGACCAGGATGGTCTCGATCTCTTGACCTCGTGATCCACCCGCCTCTGCCTCCCAAAGTGCTGGGATTACAGGCTTGAGCCACCGCGCCCGGCCGATGCAAATATATCTTAATGTATTCTAACGTCTTATACAAGATCCCTTCCTTCAGCCTAAAAGTTTATCTTTTTTTTTCTGACTTTAAAAGCAAATAAACCATTTCGGGGCAACTGCACCAGTGCTGGGAGGGCTGTGCCAATGGCTGAGTTGGCTGGCAGGGCCTGGTGGGTGTTGGGCCTCTTGGGGGCCCACATTGAATGCCTGTGTCCCCACCTCTGGTTAGAATCCCTTTGAGCCCGTGGCTTCCCCAGATTGTGAGGGATGTGGTTACCTGGAGCTCTGTGACTCCACACCCATGGGTGGCGGCTGCTGGCCTGGCCTGGCCCCCATCACCCCCGCCTCCCCACCACCACTGCCTTACAGGGTCCGTCTTCCGTAGCTGCCCCCCGGCCCGTGGGAGGATGTTTGGGCAGAGGCCTGGCCTTACTCCCTTCACTCACTGGGCCGCCCCCGCCAGGTCCCAGGTTGCTGGCTGGCTCTGCGCCTGTCGCCATCCCCGGCTCCCTGCCCCGAGCACCGTCAGTGCACTCGCCATCCTCTGCGTCCACCTCGCCGCTCAGCTCGCTGTCCCAGCCCCTGCCGGGGCCCTCAGGCTCCTCGGCCATGACGCCCCCCCAGCAGCCGCCGCCCCTGCGCTCAGAGCCGGGGGCACTGGGCTCCGCAGCCTCATCGTACAGCCCCTTAGGTGAGTGCCAGCGCCCTCCACGAGCATTCCCACCCAGACACCCTCCTGAGTGAGGGGCCCCGCACGGAGCCATGTGCGCAATCCATGGAGGGAAACCACATGGCACATGCTCACGGCATCTTTCCATTAAAAAAAGTTACCGTCGGTTATTTTAATAAATTGATTACCAGTTGTTTAAAAAAAAAAAAAAAAAAGTTACTTACATGATTCGTCATGTGTTTCCCCGTCCCCTGCCCTTCCGGAGATGGCGTCTCGCTCTGTTGCCCAGGCGGGAGTGCAGTGGGATGATCCCCCCAGCTCACCACAGTCTCCACTTCCCGGGTTGCCTCAGCCTCCCGAGTAGCTGGGATTACAGCTGTATGCCACCACGCCTGGCTAACTTTTGTATTTTTAGTAGAGGTGGGGTTCCACCACGTTGGCCAGGCTGGTCTCGATGTCTTGACCTTGTGATCCGCCTGGCTGTTTGTTCACATTTTAAAAGACGCGACACTTGGCCAGGCATGGTGGCTCACACCTGTAATCTCAGCACCTCGGAAGGCTGAGGTGGGCAGGTTACTTGAGGCCAGGAGTTCGATACCAGCCTGGCCAACATGGTGAAGCTCCATCTCCACTGAAAATACAAAATGAGCCGGGCATGGTGGCGCCTGCCTGTGATCCCAGCCCCTCTGGAGGGTGAGGCAGGAGAATCGCTAGGACCTGGGAGGCGGAGGTTGTGGGGAGCTGGGATCATGTCATTGTACTCCAGCCTGGGCAACAACAGCAAAACTACATCTAAAACCAAACCAAAACAAAACTCTTTAACACTTTCGGCCAACATGGTGGCTCACACCTGTAATCCCAGCACTTTGAGAGGCTGAGGCAGGTGGATCACTTGAGGACAGGGATTCAGGAGCAACCTCGGTAACACAGTGATTCCTGCCTACAAAAAATACAAAATTTAAAATTTTTTTTTTTTTTTTTTTTTTTTGAGACAGAGTTTCGCTCTTGTTACCCAGGCTGGAGTGCAATGGCGCGATCTCGGCTCACCGCTACCTCCGCCTCCTGGGTTCAGGCAATTCTCCTGCCTCAACCTCCCGAGTAGCTGGGATTACAGGCACGCGCCACCATGCCCAGCTAATGTTTTGTATTTTTAGTAGAGACGAGGTTTCACCATGTTGACCAGGATGGTCTCGATCTCTTGACCTCGTGATCCACCTGCCTCGGCCTCCCAAAGTGCTGGGATTACAGGCTTGAGCCACCGCGCCCGGCCATAAATATTTCTATTTTTTTAAGACAAAGTCTCACTCTGTTGCCCAGGCTTCAGCGATCTTGGCCCACTGCAGCAGCCTCCACCTCCCAGGTTCAAGTGATTCTCCTGCCTCAGCCTCCCGAGTAGCACAGGTGCCCGCCACCATGTGCCAAGCTAGCTTTTGTATTTTTAGTAGAGACCAGATTTCACCATGTTGGCCAGGCTGGTCTCGAACTCCTGAGCTCAAGTGATCCACCCGCCTCGGCCTCCCAGACTGTTGGGATTACAGGCGTGGACCACCCTGCCTGCCCAGTTTTGTTTTAAAGTAGCATTTAAAACGGCTTGGTCACAGTGTCTAAAGCTGCATACACATTTACAGATGTCACCACATGGACACAGCTCATCGGAGTCTCAGTGTGTGAGGGGTTCCTGGGAGTGGAGTCTGAGAACCACTGCCCCTCCCACTTCGTGATGTGGTCGCAGGAACTCGAATTGAATTCCTCTCTGTTCAGACTCCTCAGGTGGCCAGGAAGGCATAAATCTGGTGGGGAGACCAGGGCAGGTGTCACTGTCAGCACCCCAGCTCTTCCTGAGCCAGGTGGGGTCCAGGAGTGAGGAAGGGGCTGTCGTGGCTGCACCCGTGCAGTCCCGGCAGGTGGGTCCTGGAGGGTGCTCCCCGGGAATAGCACCCACCAGTCGCACCCAGCCACCAGCACCATGGGGCTGTCATCGCCCCTTTCACACTCAGGTTTGAACGGTGTCCCTGGGAGCATCTGGGACTTTGTTTCCGGCAGCTTCTCCCCCAGCCCGTCCCACATCCTGAGCTCCGGACCCTCGTCCTCTTCGGGTGCAAGTCCAAACGGGGCTGAGCTGGCCCGGGTCAGGCGGCAGCTGGATGAGGCCAAGAGGAAGATCCGGCAGTGGGAGGAGTCCTGGCAGCAGGTGAAGCAGGTGAGCATGTGGGGGTGACAGGTGAAGAGGAGGGAGGGTGGCACGGGACTCGGGAGCGGGGGAAGACCGCAGGGGACACAGGCGAGGCAGAAGGGGCTGAGGTGGGCCTGGCCGCCACCTGGACGGGCCCTGGTTTTAGGCCTGCGACGCGTGGCAGCGGGAGGCGCAGAAGGCCAAGGAGCGTGCCCGTGTGGCAGACAGCGACCGGCAGCTGGCACTGCAGAAGAAGGAGGAGGTGGAGGCGCAGGTGAAGCAACTGCAGGAGGAGCTGGAGGGCCTGGGCGTGGCCTCCGCGCTGCCGGGGCTGCGTAGCTGCGGCGACATCGGCGCCATTCCTCTGCAGAAGCTGCATTCGCTGCAGAGTCAGCTGCGCCTGGACCTGGAGGCGGTGGATGGCGTAAGTCCCGGTCAGGGGGCTGAGGAGCTGCTGTCCCTGTCCGGGGAGAGCTCTGGCTGGTGCGGTGTCCCCTCCCTCCGCCTCCCCGTTTCCCTTGGGTCTGCTCTGGGTCTGTGGAGGGGACAGTGCCTTGCCTCGGCACAGCCCTACCTACAGCACAGCCCCCCCGTCGGCCTCCTTGCTTGTCTCCCTGGGAGCTGCCTGTCCTGTCAGGCTGGCCCTTGTCCTTCCTTTCTGGAATGTTCCACGTTTGCCCTTTTCACCCCTCTCTCTTGCCAGTGAATGCCAGGCTGCACCCTCCATGGGGAAGGTGGCCCATCCCTCTCTGCTCACAGCTGTGGCCCTCAAGCATGCCCCTCCTCACCTCGCCTCCCAAGGGTGGGCTCCTGGCCTGGCTGCTCTGGGCTAGAGGGTCCTGAGTAGCCCACGTCCTGGGTGCCCAGCTGCCAGGGGCCTCGGGCCTGTCCTGTCTGGCCACTGTCATGTCTGTGGTGGCCCCAGGAGGCCATCCTCTGCCTACAGCTCCCGAGACAGAGCATCTCATCCCGCAGCTGCCCTTCCTTCTCTCTGAGGTGGCCTTGGCCAGGGCGTCTCCCTGACCCTGTCTCTGTGGCTGGGCGGCCTGAGATGCTGGGTCCTGCTCAGAAGGCCTTCGGGCTCCCCGGCTGGCCTGGCCTGGGCAGGGGCCTCCTGACCCCACTGTTGTTCTGGCCCTGCAGGTGATCTTCCAGCTCCGCGCCAAACAGTGTGTGGCCTGCCGGGAACGAGCCCACGGTGCCATCCTGCGGCCCTGCCAGCACCGTGTCCTATGTGAGCCCTGCGCAGCCAGCGCGCCTGAGTGCCCCTACTGCGAGGGCCAGCCCCTGCGGTGGTGACCTCAGCAGGGACAGCTGCCTCCTGGTGGGCACCCTGGCTCCAGTGCTCTTCGTGATCACAGCCACGTTGTCACTGCTGGTAACCCCGAAGCGAGGACCAAGGCTGGGAGCTCTTGCCCATGCTCGGCCCGGCGGCCCTCCTGATACATGATCACCTCTCTAGGCCCAGCGACGGTTTCAAGGTATTTTCCTCAAAAACCTTAAAAGCAAACCCACAGAACCCACTTGCTTGTCCTCGCGGGGCCTGGTGGCTCAGGGGTCCTCGTGGGTACTGTGTGGTCCTGATACTGCTGTGACCGGGCCATTGGGAGCTGGGGTCTCGAAGCACTTTGTAGACTGAGGAATTTAGGTAGAGGTTCTAAATTGCTCTAAGCTGCTTTCTACATTCATGTTTTTTAATATGCGATAATATGAAGCTTTATACGTGTACTGTGAACTTAAACATTTCCTATCCGTTAATACATAGTATGCTAAATATTCTAGATTTCATATTCTGAAACTAGTACTTATGAAATGAGCGTTTCTCTAGTAGCAAGACCTAGGATTTTTACATTTTCCCATTAAGTGCAAATAGTATTATTTATAAGCAGAGTGATTACTGAGAGAAATTAACTTTATGGAAGGAGCTAGTTTTCCTAAGCCCATGCACGTGTGCATGGAACTGGAGTCTGTATTCCACGCTCGTGGTGTGGGGGCAGGAGAACCCAGGCCTGCATTTCTGTGATCCGTGGCCACGTTTTCTAAGTGCCTGTGCCTTGAAAACACGTGAAGGAACATCACTGGTTTTATTTCCTCCCTTGAACCTCTGAAAGACAGTTTGATACTAACGAAAAGTCCAGCACAGGGACCAGACATCAGAGATTTTAGAATTACTTTTTTAAGAAGCTGTCTTCTGGCCGGGCGTGGCGGCTCACGCCTGTAATCCTAGCACTTTGGGAGGCCGAGCCGGGAGGCTCACCTAACATCAGGAGTTCAAGTCCAGCCTGGCCAACAAGGTGAAACTCTGTCTCTACTGAAAATACAAAACGTAGCTGGCCGGCGTGGCAGGCACCGCCTCAGCTGCTGGGGAGACTGAGGCAGGAGAATGGCTCGAACCCAGGAGGTGGAGATTGCAGTGAACTGGTGTCTCACCACTGCACTTCAGCCTGGTACAGAGCGGGACTCCGTCTCAAAAGGAACAAAGCAGTTGTCTTCTGATGACTCAGCTCTCACAGGCAGTGGTGCTTTGTAAGTCCTTGGAGAATTGCCTCCCTGGCACCTGTGACCACCCCCAGTCCTGCTCGCTTAGGAGACGCTCCAGCCATGGTGCCAGAGTCCAGGGCGCTGGGTGTGTGTGACCGTCACCTGCCCTGTACTGCCAGGTATTACTGAAGCTCATGCATGTGGCCAGTGAGGTCATACAGAGGACCCTGCCGCTCGGTGGCCTGGAGCACATGCAGGAAGCAGCGTGCACAGTCCCGGCTCTGCTGCGGCCCCGTGCCCGCCCGCCCTGCAGCGACAGCGAGGCTTCTGGCCGTAGCAGAAACGCGACTAAGAACACGTCCCCACGATGACCTGACCCTTCTCTGCTCAGGCCTGGGATTGTCCCTGGGAGTTGAGGAGCAGGTGTAGGTGTCCAGGTGACGGCAGCCTGGCTCTCCGCGAGGCCCCACGGGCTGTGAGGGAGCAGGAGGCGGCACCAAGGCATTTCTCCTGGCCCATGGCTTTGCCAAAGACTTTTAATAGCATTTTTTAAAAGTGCAAAATGCTCGGTAAAAATTTTATCAGTGACCAAATTAGAATGTATTTAATACAGTAGGAGGTTTAAGAACTTTTCAACATAAGACAAACTGATAGCCACGTTCTGTCATTTTAAAGGAAGCGGATCCGTGACATTCTGCAGCTAGTCCGCTACTACAGGTAACTGTTGACTTGGTTTTAGTGACTGTTCTGTTTTTGATGATAGTGATGATTTATATTAGCTCAGTATCTAGAAATTGCGTCTATTTTGTGCTCCTGTCATCAGTGTTTAAAATCCTTTGTTTTCATTAGTATTTATGCACTTGGTTCCCATTTCGGGCCTCTGGTCTTTTGTGGAATGTGTGGTGCCTGCCCAGGGGGGTCCGCTGGTTGTCAGCAGTCAGGGGCAGCTGAGCCCTTGTCCGCGGCTGCTCTGCTCTTTCTGGGAACGAGGTGGCGGCTGCCCCTCAGGCATCTCCAGGGCTCAGCTTGCAGGTGGTGGTGCTGGGGAATGGCTGGGAGATGGAGGTGGTACCTCCTCCCCCAGATCAGTACTGGCTCTGAGAACAGGAGTGTGGTGGGAAGACCAAAGAGTGGCCCGGGGCACACGGGCATCGCCGGGGTTGGAAATGGAGGCAGGAGCCTGGGGCCCCAGGTCCGGGGCCCTTCGTTACCTGACTCTGCTCTTGAGGGCCGAGGCCTCAGGTACGGATCCTGAGCGGTCGAGGTGCACAGCAGTGGCTGGATGGTGCTGAGCTGGAGGCAGGCCTGGTGGCTCCCACCTGTGGCCAGGCGGGCCCTGGGCGTGGGAGCCCGGTGGTGGGCGGTCCCGCCGTGGTCTTGTTGCCTGTAACTCCTAGTGTTCAATAGTAGTCGTGATACAATGGCGTCACGACATGTGTGTAACTGTGGTCAGCAGACCTCGTTCCATGTGGACACGTCACATGGATTAATTTATGGAAGCCTCAATCTATTTAGATGAGAATGTTAATTGAATGGAATTTTCTTAACCCAGAAGGTAGTATTTATAATGCATAATCATTTACTTGTAGTAATTGTTTAAAGGTAACACTTGTTTAAGTTTTTTACACTATAGCATTTATGCAATGGTTTACAGATTCATGGAATTATTTTTATCAGTATGGGAATTAATTAAAACCTTGAATCTTTGTTTTGTCTGCTTCTCTGAGCACAAGCCTGGCCGGCTGGTCCCTGGGGGTTCCCTCTGGCCAGCTTCTCTGTGGGGCTCTTCACACCAAAGGCTCACAAGCTCCCACGCAGGCCCGGGTCGCCCCGCAGCTGCTCTGCAGGCCCCGGTCTGGGCATCTTGTGGCCGAAGTGTTCCAAGCTGGAGGTTTCTGCCAAAACAGCAGGTGGCCAGTCCTGATCTGGACCCACAGGCAGTGGGTGCTGGGGTGGGCCTGGCTCCTCCCCACAGTTGGGACTCACCTGTGGGTTTTGCGTGGGGGATGCCATGCTGGGTGAGCAGACCTCTCAGCCTTTTCATCTCCTTCGACAGTTCTTTATGAGCCTGTGGCAAAACGAGTGGAAGGGCAGGGCCAGGCTAGGCTATATGGGCGAGGCGGTGCATGCTGCCCCTACCCGCAAGACCGTACCTTCCTGCAGTTTTCCAGGGTCTCAAACCCCAAGCCGTCAGGACCTCCCTCCAGCTTGGGGGCTTCATTTTCTTCTGGGCTCCTTAAGTAGCCGGCGTCCTCAAAAAGTGTCTGCAGCAACTTCTCATGGCCCTGAAGGTGGAGGACGCAGGGGCAGCACCCAGCTCTCAGCCAGGCCCGCCTGGGGCTGCCCCGAGTACCCGCTCACCTGGGGGGTGATCAGCTCGTCAGCCAGGTCCTGTTCCACCTTGTCCCACCGCTGCTGCAGGGCCTCCGGTAGGGCCGGGTACACTGAGGACCCAAGAGAAGCCAGGCTGAGCCGCACCTTGTGTCCCAACCTGGTCCCACTGTGGCAGGGGCCTGGTCCCACTGGCCACCCCAACCTGGTCCCACTGTGGCAGGGCTGGGTACGAGGACAACCCATCTGGGCTCAGCTGCACCTGCACCCTTACCTAGCAAGGAGTGGGGGTGGCAGACGAGGGGGGTCTCGAACGTCAGCGCATACACACAGGTGCTGGGCTCGGACACGTGGGCCAGCCGGTTGCTTTTTCCACATGTCAGCTCCACCTGGGGAGGGAAGGCGGGTGGGTGGGTTGGGGAGGCCGGGGCCCCTCTTCCAGTACTCCTGTCTGAGGCCTCACCTTGCTCTGCCGGCTCCGGGAGCGGCAGGCGTCGCCATCCCTCATCCACATGCCCGTGAAGGTGTTGTTGGCGATCTCCCACTCGTGCCAGATGCTGGGGGGACACGGCGCAGCGTGTGAGGCCAGGCGGGGAGCTGGACTGCTGCGGACCCCTGGCCCGGCCCTGCTCACCCAAGGATCCCACTGTAGGCGTTCCAGCGGAAGGTCTGCTCGTGCTGAGTCACGTTGTGGAATGGACAGAACTCGTACTTGTACCTGGGGGCACAGGTGGCCTAAGGGAGGTCCCCAGGCCACGCCCAGCCCACCCTCACCCCCACGCTGCACTCACGTGGACTCCACCAGGCTGAAGCACTTGCCGGAGAGTCGGGAGAGATGCACGGGCCCTGGAAGAGAAGCGAGCCGTGAGTGGCCGGAGCAGAGCCGCGGGGGACGAAAACCGAGACTCGAACCAGAGCTCGAGCAATGGCAGCAAACGCCAGACCAGGAGGCTCCGAGGTGCTTTCCCCGTGAAAATGAGAACCCCCAGCCAACTGAGCTAACCTCACAGGAGGGGTCACCCCATCAGCACAGAGCAACCTTCAAGGCAGTAAACCGAGCTCTCCTGTGCCCATGCATGGCGCTGGGAGGGCCTCGGCACAGCACCCTGGCCTGGCCGGGGCTGCCTGGAGGACCGGCCTTGCTCTGCCCCATTCAGATGTCAGGAGGGCCAGTCACCCAGGAGAGCGCGGCAGGACTCCGGAAATGAAGGCACTCTGCAGCAGCCATGCACATAGGAAGCTGGGCATCGCAGCGGCAGGCTGAGAGGAGACTGCAAACCTTCCTCTCTGACCTGACACTGATCCCCAGGCTCCAGCACAGAACCCGTGAGCAAAGACTGACGGAGAGCAATCTGTTTGCAAAGGACCAGTTATCAACAAAAAGCACAAGACACAGGAAAAGGGGTCCCATTCAGTGGAAGGAACTGGACAACTGAGAATTCTATATTCAGGAAAGTAGCCCTTCAAAAATGAGAGTGAAGGCTTGGTGCGGTGGCTCATATCTGTAATCCCAGCACTTTGGGAGGCCAAGGCGGAGGGATCGCTTGAGGCCAGGAGTTTGAGAGCAGCCTGGGCAACATTTCGAGACCCCCGTGTCACACACACACACACACACACACACACACACACACACACACTCTCTCTCTCTCTCTCTCTCTCTCTCTCTCTCTCTCTCTCTCTCTCTCTCTAGCTGGGTGCAGAGGTGTGCACCTGTAATCCCGGCTACTTGGGAGGCTGAGGTGGGAGGCTTCACACACACACACACACACTCACTAGCTGGGTGCAGAGGTGTGCACCTGTAATCCCGGCTACTTGGGAGGCTGAGGTGGGAGGCTTCCCTTGAGCCGAGGAGATGCGGAGGCTGCAGTGAACTATGATCGCACCACTGCACTACAGCCTGGGCAACAGAGCAAGGCCCTGTCTCCAAAAAAGAGCAGACAAGCCCAGATAAACAAAAGCTTCAGGAGCTGGTCAGCAGCAGTCCTGTGTGCCACCCAGGAAGGTGAGCAGACAGCAGCCCATCGGGAGGAGACACAAGGCCCTGGAACAGGGAAGTGCGTGGGTCAGTTAAAGGCCGTTCTCCTCCTAGCTGTGGTCTGTAAACCTGCAAGTCTGAACACAGCCAGCCCCCACCTTTTTGGCACCAGGAACTGGTTTCATGGAAGGCAGTTTCCCACCACCCAGGGCTGGGGGGTGCGAGGTTTGGGGAGGAAACCTCCAGCTCAGATTATCAGGCATTAGATGACGATGATGATTTTTGAGACAGTCTAACTGTCACCCCAGGCTGGAGTGCAAGGGCACCGTCTCGGCTCATTGCAACCTCCACTTCCTGGGTTCAAGTGATTCTCCTGCCTCAGCCTCCCGAGTAGCTGGGATTTCAGGTGTCCGCCACCATGCCCGGCTAACTTTTGTATTTTTAGTAGAGACAGAGTTTCACTGTGTTGGCCAGGCTGTTTGCTAACTCTTGACCTCAAGTGATGCACCCGCCTTGGCCTCCCAGGTGCTGGGGTTACATGCGTGAGCCACTGCGTCCGGCCTGAAAGACCAACTTTAAAGACAAACAAGTTGAAAGTGAAGGTATGGAAAACTATCCACGTAAACGGCCAAAAGAGCTGGAGTGGCTGAAACGATTACGAGACACAGAGATGTTCCGTGCTGACGCGAGGGTCCATGTGCCAAGATACACAATTAACCATGCACGTGCCACCAACCACGTGGCGGCAACACAGGCAGGAGACAATGATATCCCACTTCTTCTTTTGTGTTTGAGACAGTCTGGCTCTGTCACCCAGGCTGGAGTGCAGTGGTGCGATCTCTGCTCACTGCAACCTCCACCTCCCAGGTTCAAGTGATTCTCCTGCCTCAGCCTCTCCAGTAGCCAGGATTACAAGCACCCGCCATCATGCCCAGCTTATTTTTGTAGAGAAGGGGTTTCACCATGTTGGTCAGGCTGATCTTGAACTCCTGGCCTCGTGATCCACCTGCCTCAGCCTCCCAGAGTGCTGGGATTACAGGCGTGAGCCACTGCACCCAGCCTGATACCTGATTTCTAACGTGATAGAATCACCAACGGGAAGATCCATGAGGAAACAGGCCTCCCACAGCCCTAGAACCCAACAAGCCTCACAGAACGCTCCACACAATAGCGAAGACACACTTTTTAGGTGCACATGGAAATTTTTTTCAACGAGAGACCACATGTTACATCACAAATTTGGTCTTTTTTTTTGGAGACAGTCTCACTCTGTTGCCCAGGCTGGAGTGCAGTGGCTTGATCTCGGCTCACTGCAGCCTCACCTTTCTGAGTAGCTGAGATTACAGGCGCCCACCATCCTATCCAACTAATTTTTGTAGAAATGGGGTTTCACCAAGTTGGCCAGGCTGGTTTTGAACTCCCGGCCTGAAGAGATCCGCCTACCTTGGCCCCCCAAAGTGCTGGGATTACAGGCATGGCACTGTACTCAGCCTCAAAACTGGTCTTAAAAAGGAAAATTATCTTTTGATCACAAAGGAGTGAAACTGGAAATTAATAGAAAAGCAAATGGAAAATTAACACGTGGAAATTAAATAAGACAGTCTTTTTTTTTTTTGACAGAGTCTTGTTCTGTCGCCCAGGCTGGAGTGCAATGGCGTGATCTTGGCTCACTGCAACCTCCACCTCCTGGGTTCAAGCGATTCTCCTGTCTCTGTCTCCCGAGTAGCTGGGATTGCAGATGCCCACCACCACACCTGGCTAATTTTTGTATTATTAATAGCGATGGGTTTTCACCATGTTGGCCAAGTCTCAAACTCCTGACCTCAGGTGATCCTCCGGCCTCAGCCTCCCAAAGTTCTGGGATTACAGGCGTGAGCCACTGCGCCTTGCTCAGTCTTAAACGATGGTCAAAGAAGAAATCACAGTGTGAATTAGAAAGTACCTTGAGACATAAAAATGAAAAGCCACCATATTTACAGGAAACTTACATGATGGGCAAGGCCCGTGATGAGATGGAAGTTCACAGCTATAAACAGGTTGGAAAACATGGTCTGGGCACGGCGGCTCACGCCTGTCATCCCAGCACTTTGGGAGGCCGAGACAGGCAGATCATGAGGTCAGGAGATCCAGACCATCCTGGCTAACATGGCAAAACCCTGTCTTGACTAAAAATACAGAAATTAGCTGGGCGTGGGGTTGTGCGTCAAGTTCCAGCTGCTTGGGAGGCTGAGGCTGGACCCTCACTTGAACCTGGGAGGCAGAGGTTGCAGTGAGCGGATGTCTCGCCACTGCACTCCAACCTGGGCGACAAGCGAGACTCTGTCTCGTGTATATTAAACCTTTCAATCCGTAAACATGGGTTATCAGACAGTCTCTCAGTCTGGAAAGATTTAATGTTTTACGCTGACAGTATCACCCAAAGTGATCTGCAAGTTCAGTGCGATCCCTGTCAAAATCCCTGGGACAGTTTTTGCAGAAATAGAAAAATACATCCTAAAATTCACACGGAGCCTCAGAGGACCCCAACAATTGAGCAACCTTGAAAAAGAACAACAAAGTTGAAGGACTCATACATACTGAATTCAAAAATTACTTCAAAGCTGTCATGATGAAAAAACAGTGTGGTCTTGGCGTAAAGGCTGGAATAGAAACTCATGGAAGAAGACAGAGGGCCTGGGAAAAAACCTGAACAGACAGTGAAATGGTGTAACAAGGGTGCCCAGACCCTTCAGTATGGAAGGGACAAGCTTTTCAACAGTGCTGGGGAAACTAAACGCCATGCGGAGACTGCAGGTGGACGCTGCCTTTATACCACGTACAGCAAGAAGCTCCAAATGGATCTAAGACCTAAACATGAGCTAAAACTATAAAACTTTTCACACTCCTTAATGCTGGATTTGGCAGTGATTGCTTGGATCTCACACCAAAAGCACAGACAACAAGAGAAAAACATAGACTTCAAAATAAAAAGCATCCGTGTATCAAAAGACCTCATTGGCCAGGTGCGGTGGTTCACGCCTCATCCCAGTGCTCTGGGAGGCCGGGACGGGCAGGTCACGTGAGCTCAGGAGTTTGAGACCAGCCTGGCCAACATGGTGAAACCCCATCTCTACTAAGTAAAAATTAGCCAGGCATGGTGGCGCCTGTCTGCAATCCCAGTTACTTGGGAGGCTGAGGCAGGAGAATCTCCTGAGCCTGGGAGGTGGAGGCTGTAGTAAGCCATGACTGCACCATTGCACTCCAGCCTTGGTGACAGAGCGAGACTCCATGTCAAAAAAAAAAAAAAGGCGAAGGATTGAACAGAGACTTCTCCAAAGACCACTTAGAAACCAACCATAAGCAACCGAAAAGATGCTACATCACCGATCATTAGGGACCACTTCACACCATTAGGATGGCTGTTAGCAAAAACAGTGTTGCTGAGAATGCGTAGAAATTCGAACCCTCATGCGATGCTGGCTGGGGAATGGGACAGCCACGATGGGAACAGTCTGGCGCCCCTCAACAAGCTAAACAAGGCATTCTTACAAAACTCCGAAAACCTCCTCTTGGAAATTGGAAGCAGAGACTCAAATACCTACGCACATGTTCACAGCAGCCTCTTCACAGCTGAAGGGTGGAAGCGCCCCCCGCCCCCCGTCCATGAACGGATGCCAGGTAGGTAACAGATGCTCAGTCCTTGCGACGGGACTGTCCTGAGCCTCAAAAGGAAGGAAGCACGGGCACAGGTGCACCCTGGACGGACCCTGGGGACGCTGCACTCGGAGAAGATCAGACACAAAAGCTGCACACAGTTTGAGTCACTTGTGTGACGTCTCTCCAACAGCCGTGTTCAGAGACAAAGCAGAGCGGTGGGTGCAGGGGCCGGGGAGTGGGGCAGCTGGGGGCCGTGTGAAGGGGACAGAGGATCAGTTTGTGATGACAGTTTCTGGAGTCGGGTGGTGCTGACGGCTACCAGGGCAGCGCAAAGTGACACAGCTCATGCTTTGCTTTTTCTTGCGGTGAAATATACACTAAAAAGCAGCACAGGAGCCCTGGAGCTGAGGCCGGCAGTGCACACAGCCCTGGGAGAAGAGGCAGCCTCTCGTCCCCCAGCCAGGCCAGCCACAAGCAGCGCTAGCGCGAGGGCAGGTATAAAGCGAGGCCAGCGGCCACCCGTGAGTAAACGCAGCCGCTGCAGCCACAGCAAGACGTGGGCATTTCCTGCTCAACCAGAACCCCCGTTCCTCCAGCACGCTGACGCGTCGGGACCTGGCTGGATGCAACGCCTGTGACATGCCGCCTGCCGAGACTGGCTCTGGGGCTTGGGCCCTGGAGCAGGGAGGAGACCTGGCGCCTGGCCCCCAAAGGGTCTGTGCTGAAGCAGCAGGTGTGCTGGTCTAGTGCTGATGCTTCAGTGAGGCTGTTTTTCAGCTCTGTTCAGTTTTACTGTATTAACAATAAAGTTGAAACACACACGAGGCGCTGCATGACCAGTCCCTGGGAATCTGGCTGGGCCGGGAGCCAGATGCCACCCTGGGGCCACCCTCAGTCTGGCCCTCCCCCCAAGAGGGCAGAGGCCAATGCCACTGAGGCCCCCGGGGTGCTGGCCTGGCCTGGACTTCTGTTCCCTGATGAATATTCAACTAATCCCTGGGGCTCTCCCCTTCCAAGACGGGGAGACCAAGATGGCCAAGCTGCCCTGCTCCTGATGAAGGCTGTGGGTATAGGAAGGTCCTGGTCCTTCCTCATCAACTGCTGTCTGGGTGGCCCCTACCCCCAGGCTTGCCCCCATCCTCCCAGCCCGAGGGCTAGGACCTCCAACTCAGCCCTGGCATGCCTGCTGACCTGCAGCTTGCGATGCGAGGGCTTGGCTCCGTCCAGTCTGGCCCCAGGCTCCTGCCCATGAGGCACATAGCAGCATTTGGAGCCGTCCCAGAAACCCTGACGCGCCCCTTGCCCATCTGCCACTCACAGAGTCCCACTGGGAGGATGGCGGGTCAAGCACCTGTGTCCGTCAGGAACTCATATTCCCAGGCTTGCCCCTGGCGGACACTGCTTGGAGACACCCCTGGAGGGCCATGGGCTCTGGGCTCAGCTCTGCACTCACAGGGTCACCGCTCAAACAGGATGGTGTGAGGGCGGCAGGGCCTGGCCTGGCTCCCCAGCTGGGAGGAGGCCTCTGCCTGGGTGCTGTCCACAGCTTCAGGGTGCTCCCGCTGGCCGGGGTACACCCTCCTGCAGAGGACGGTAACCACAAGCCCCCGGCAGCAGCGGTGCCCTAGGTCCTTGGCTCCTGGCCTGCACCAGAACCCCGGCCACAGCCCATCCCCTCCGCCGGGCCCTCAGGCCCCAGCAGCCTGCCCTCCTGAGACTGGTGGGGGCCGGCCCCTCCCGCAGGCATCTGCTGTATGCTCCTCTAGAGCCAGAGACAGCCAGACCCAGGCTGGAGCCTCCACCCCTGGTGATGGGTTCCCCCTCTGCTCCTTATTCACCTTCGCATCACCTGCAGGCTCTGTGCTCACAGCCTGCATGACCAGGACAGTTGTCAGTGCCCTCGGTTCCTGCACACCCGGATGGCTATACCCTAGCTGTCCCTGCGCCCAGGGCCACAGCGCCTCAAGGCCCCATCAGCTTGGCTGGGCCCCGACTTCCTCATTGCCCCTCTGCCCTGGTCAAGCCAAGGCAGGCAGGGAGGCACACCCCCACGCCACATTTCTTGGCGACAATCCCGTCTTGAGGGTGGTCCTCCCTCCCACGCTGCTCCCTGGCCTGACCCCAGTGCCCTGCCAACTTCCACAACCCCCACACACCACCCCACCCCACCAAGAGCTTCACCAGGGACCTCACCCTCACCCTTGGGGTTCACGCACCCCCACTGAGTCTTATGCCCACCATGACACCTCTCCAAGCCCCAGAAGTGCCTCATAGACCCAGCCTGCCTGTCGCAACTCAGCTGGGCCCTGGGCTTCCCAGCCTGGTGGGAGACCCACTTTCCATAGCTTCTCTAGCCACGATCCTGGGGCCACTCCGCTCCTCCCCAGATCCAGGCCCCTGCCAGAGCCCTGGGGTCCCGGCCAGCTGGCGGCTCCCTCCCACCGCCAGAGCTCCCTCCTGGACGGTGTCCTGGACTCTGGCAGGACCATCACACCGGCCACACCCCACTCCCTCCATGCCACAGCAGGACACCGGCTCCAAATCAGACCTACCAACTTCTGCCCCTCCTGTGGCTCCTGACTCATCTGGTGGAGGCCCGGCCCAGCCCTTCCTCTTATGTGGCAGAGGCTCTTCTGGGACATCCTGAGCCCTAGGCCACAATTACCACAGTCCCCGAGTTTCTCACCATGATGATCTTTCTGCTCAGCTCATTCCACAGGCCACACTCTCCCACCCACTGGGCACAATCCCTTCACACGTTTATGTTGAAGGAGTGCTACATCGAACAGAGAAAAAACACTTAGAATACACACGCCTGACCCCACAGATGCACGAAAAATGATCCGTCAACAAAACAAAACGACTAGGAAACAGACGTGCCACTTACGTGCAAAGGTGGGGAGAGAACTTCCAGATTAAAACACTAACGAGGCATAATGAACCAAACGCACGTGTGAGCCCTGAGGCTGATTTGGGGATGGGCGTGGGGAACACTATAAATAAAGGCACTCTTTTTTACTTTTTTTTTTTTGAGACAAGTTCTCACTCTTGTCGCCCAGACTGGAGTGCAATTGTGTGAACTCAGCTCACTGCAACCTTTACCACCTGGTGGCTTCCTCAGCCTCCCAAGGAGCTGGGAGTATAAGTGCTCACCACCATACCTGGCTAATTTTTTTTTGCTTTAGTGGGGGGAGGGGGGGTTCACCATGTTGGCCAGGCTGGTCTTGAACTCCTGGGTGCAAGCGATCCTCACACCCCAGCCTCCCGAGTAGCTGAGGCCACAGCACGCACTGCCACGACCAGCATATTCTGTTTTCTTTCCAGGACTTTCACCTCCGAAAAGTGGTGGTCCCCTTACCTAAGGAGTGCCCCTCCTCCTGAAGGGGTTCGGTGGGTTGCTGCGCTCTTACTTAGTGGCCCGCCCTCCTTCCCAGCTCCTTGGGACAGGTGGTGGTCCAGCTCCAGCACTTCAGGCCCCGAGGAAGCCACCATCCCATGGCTTCTTAGCAGCAGGGAAGGGAGCCTAACCCCACGTGCACCATCACGCCACACAACAAAAACCTTAACAAGATTCATTTGGAGCGAAGGTCTGTGAAACCTACAAACAAGGTTCAGCATCATGTGATCCTCTTTACCTCTTGATCTCTACCCCAGCTGAATCCCCTGTGGCCCTGGCTTCTCTGCTCTCGGCCCTTGGCCACTCCCTGTCCTGGATCCCTTTCCCCACACAGCCACAGCTTCACTCCCTTTTCTCCTTTAGCTTTTGACTTAAGTGTCACTTCTTACTTTTCCTGACTGCCCAATTTAAAAGCAATCCCCAGCCAAGGCAAGAGGATCGCTTGAGGCTGGGAGTTTGGGACCAGCCAGGGCAACACAGTGAGACTTCCTTTTCTACAAAAACACTTAAATTTGCAGGACATGGTGGTATGCACCTGTAGTCCCAGCTACTCAAGAAGCCGAGGTGGGTGGAGTGCTCCAGACCAGGAGTTCAAGGGGTGCGCTACTGCACTCCAGCCCAAGTGAGAGCAAGACCTCATCTCTTAAAAAAAAAAAAAAAAAAAAAAAAAAA